>NC_091987.1:70768221-71068289 GCF_044704955.1 Pristiophorus japonicus | reverse complement strand
CAGGTACAGCAGGCGGTAAAGAAGGAAAATGCTTTGTTGCCGTTCATAGTTAGGGGATTTGAATATAGAAGCAGGGAGGTCTTACTACAATTGTACAGGGCCTTAGTGAGGCCTCACCTGGAATATTGTGTTCAGTTTTGGTCTCCTAGTCTGAGGAAGGATGTTCTTGCTTTTGAGGGAGTGCAGCGAAGGTTCACCAGACTGATTCCAGGGATGGCTGGGCTGTCATATGAGGAGAGACTGGATCAACTGGGCCTTTATTCACTGGAGTTTAGAAGGATGAGAGGGGATCTCATAGAAACCTATAAGATTCTGACAGGACTGGACAGGTTAGATGCGGGAAGAATGTTCCCGATGTTGGAGAAGTCCAGAACCAGGGGATATAGTCTTAGGATAAGGGGTAGGCCATTTAGTACTGAGATGAGGAGAAACTTCTTCACTCAGAGAGTTGTTAACCTGTGGAATTCCTGCCTCAGAGAGTTGTTGATGCCAGTTCACTGGATATATTCAAGAGGGAGTTAGATATGACTCTTACGGTTAAGGGGATCAAGGGGTATGGAGAGAAAGCAGGAAAGGGGTACTGAAGGAATGATTAGCCATGATCTTATTGAATGGCGTTGCAGGCTCGAAGGGCCGAATGGCCTATTCCTGCACCTATTTTCTATGTTTCTATGTTTCTATGTTTCTATGCCCGAGCTTTATGATGGACGGGTCTTGCATCCGAGTCCACGTGGATCTGCACCTTGGCTCCCGTGAAATTGACGATGCCTGGTTCAAACAGCGAGGGGAACTTGCTCAGCACTTGAGCACATGGAATATTCTCCTCCGACGACAACGCTTTGATCTCGGTCCAGTTCCATTTGATTTTGTCTAACCAGTTCCTGCCGAACAGCATTGGACCATTGCCTGGAACAATCCATAACAGTAAATCGTGAACCACACCATCATACGACACCTTGAATACTGCACTGCCAATCACTGTTATGACTTCTTTAGTGTATGTACGCAACTTGGCATTGACTGGACTCACCTTAGGCCTAACAGCCTTAGTATCCCACAGCCTGTCGAAAGTCCTCTGGCTCATTATTGATTGACTTGCACCCGTGTCCAATTCCATCGATACCGGCACACCATTAAGTTTTACATTAATCATTATCGGTTGGCTCTTTGTTCGGAACGAGTACAGTCCATACACTTCCTCTTCTGGTATCTCGGATTGCATATCCGGATCCATGCTAGACTGGTCATCATCCTCCACGTGGTGTGTTGCAGCATGCTTGGTCAGTTCCGGACACATGCACTGGAGATGCCCCAATCTCGAACAGCCTTTACAAATAAACTGTTTAAACCGACACTGATGAGGCCGATGATTTCCCCCACAATGCCAACACGGTGATATCAGATTCATTCCTGTTGGCGGACTTTGAGCAGCCACAGGTTTAGCGTACACAGTCGAGTAGGCCCTGCCATATGCATCTCTGCCAAACAACGATACTATCTTGTTTACAGTACTTGCCGAGTTCCGATTTTTCAATGATATCTGCTTTAAGCTTTTGTCCGTCATCATGTATGATTGGGCAATCGTGATGGCCTTGCTCAAATCCAACGTCTCCACAGCCAGCAGCTTACGCACGATCACTTCGCGGTTGATGCCGATTACAAAGAAGTCCCACAGCATGTCTCCCAACGCAGTTTCAAACTTACACGGTCCAGCTAGATGTCTTAGGTCAGAAACGAATTCCGATATATCCTGGCCCTCAGAACGAACGTGCGTATAGAATCGATATCTTGATATGATGATGCCTTCATCTGGTTTGAGATGGTCACGTACTAGAGCACACAATGTTTCATAGTCTTTGTCCGTTGGACATAAGGGTGAGAGGAGATTCTTTTTGAGTCCATAGATTTTCAAACCGCAAACCGTGAGGAGGACCGCCCAGCGCCGAACTGCGTCTGCCTCTTCCTCCATTTTGTTGGCCACGAAGTACTGGTTCAAGCGGGCTACAAAGTCTGCTCAATCTTCTCCCTCCATGAATCACTCCAGAATTCCAATTGTGCTCATTTTTGCATGTGAAGGTTCTTGTTACCTCGTCACCAAATGTTGTGTTTGCAATAACTCAATAGACTGAATACTGTAAACTCCGAACAGGTACAAACCTGGCTCTACTTTATTAGGGCCCAAAGTGATTATATTACAAGATGGCTGACCTTTTATACCTGGGCTCCACACCCGTGTGCACAGACCAATGAGCTCCGACAGTGGCGTCACCTGATGGCTAGTAAACCCAAGCATACATACATGACAGGAGGCCAGCCAGGAGTTTATTGGAGTAGTCAAGTCGAGAGGTAACAAAGGCATGGATGAGGATTTCAGCCGCAGATGAGTTGAGGCAAGGGCAGAGACCGGCGATGTTATAGAGGTGGAAATAGGTGGTCTGAGTTATAGACATAGAAACATAGAAACATAGAAAATAGGTGCAGGAGCAGGCCATTCAGCCCTTCTAGCCTGCACCGCCATTCAATGAGTTCATGGCTGAACATGAAACTTCAGTACCCCCTTCCTGCTTTCTCGCCATAACCCTTGATCCCCCGAGTAGTAAGGACTTCATCTAACTCCCTTTTGAATATATTTAGTGAATTGGCCTCAACTACTTTCTGTGGTAGAGAATTCCACAGGTTCACCACTCTCTGGGTGAAGAAGTTTCTCCTCATCTCGGTCCTAAATGGCTTACCCCTTATCCTCAGACTGTGACCCCTGGTTCTGGACTTCCCCAACATTGGGAACATTCTTTCTGCATCTAACCTGTCTAAACCCGTCAGAATTTTAAACGTTTCTATGAGGTCCCCTCTCATTCTTCTGAACTCCAGTGAATACAAGCCCAATTGATCCAATCTTTCTTGATAGGTCAGTCCCGCCATCCCGGGAATCAGTCTGGTGAACCTTCGCTGCACTCCCTCAATAGCAAGAATGTCCTTCCTCAAGTTAGGAGACCAAAACTGTACACAATACTCCAGGTGTGGCCTCACCAAGGCCCTGTACAACTGTAGCAACACCTCCCTGCCCCTGTATTCAAATCCCCTCGCTATGAAGGCCAACATGCTGTGGATGTGTGGTTGGAAGTTCATTTCAGCTTCAAATATAACATCAAGGTTGTAAACCGTGTGAGCCAGCCTCAGACAGATGCTAAAGAGAGGGGTGGAGTCAGTGACTAGGGAACGGAGTTTGTGGCAGGGACCAAAAACAATGGCTCTGTCTTCCCAATATTTAATTAGAGAGAATTTTTTCTCATCCAGTACTGGATATCAGACAAGTAGTCTGACAATTTAGAGACCGTGGAAGTGTCAAGAGAAGTAGTGATAAGGTGGAGATGGGTGCCGTCAGCGTACATGTGGAAATTGACACTGTATTTTCGGATGATATCACCAAGGAGCAGCATGTAAATAAAAAATTGGAGGGGGCCAAGGCGAGATTCTTGGGGACACCAGAGGTAACAAAGTGGGGCCGGAAGAGAAGCCATTGCAGGTGATTCTCTGGCTACGATGAGATAGATAAGAATGGAACCAGACGAGTGCAGTCCCACCCAGCTGGACGACAGTGGAGAGGCGTTGGAGAAGGATAGAGTGGGCAACCGTGTCAAAGGCTGTAGACAAGTCAAGAAGGACGAGGAGGAATAGCTTACCCTTGTCGCAGTCACAAAGGGTGTCATTTTTTACTTTGATGAGAGCCGTTTCGGTACTGTGGCAGGCAGGGAAACCGGATTGGAGGGATTCAAACGTGGAATTGCGGGAAAGATGGGCAAGGATTTGGGAGGCAACAACACTTTCAATGAGTTTGGAGAGGAAAGGGAGGTTGAAGATGGGGCGGAAGTTTGCAAGGGCAGAGGGGTCGAGGGTTGTTTTTTTGAGGAGAGGGGTGATGACGGCAGATTTGAGGGAAAGGGGGACAGTACCTGAGGAGAGCAAACTGTTCACAATATTAGCTAACATGGAAGCCAGACAAGGAAGTTGGGTGGTCAGCAGTTTGGTGGGAATAGGGTGGAGGGAGCAGGAAGTGGGTCTCATGGATAAGATGAGTGTGGAGAGGTCAAGAGGGGAGATCAGAGAGAAACTGGAGAAACATGCAAGCTCAGGGCAGAAGGGAACCATAGAGGAAGTTTGGCCCGGTGGGCTTGGGGAAGGAAGGGAAGTGGCAGAGGCAGCTGAGCAGATGGTCTCAATCTTAGTGACAAAGAAGTCCATGAGCTCCTCACACTTGTTGGGGGTGAGAGTGGAGGAGACAGGGGAGAGGGGTTTAAGAAGACGGTTAGCAGCAGAGAATAGAAGCCGGGGTTGATCTTTGCATTTCAGACTGATTCTGGAATAGTGAAAAGTTTTTCAGTCGGGAGTAGGACCCGATAATACTATATGTAGACCAGCCAGATCTGACGGTGAATGGCTAAACCAGTTGTCCACTATATCCATTCAACTCTGCATCCCTTGGACTTAAGGGAGTGAAGATGAGGGCCGTACCGGGGGAGCGGCCATGGAGATTAATGGTTTTAATAGGGTCTAGGGCATTGAAGGTGGGGGTGAGGGTGTGGTTGAGCAGATTGGTAGTAGCAGAAATGTCATATTGAATGGAGGGCCAAAGACTGGACAGGTGTGATTTTGTAAGTGCAGTTGTGAGAGTTGGGAGAGAGTTTGTTCCAGGGGTGGACACAGAAGGAAGTAGGGTTGGAGGATGGAAAGGAAATGGGTGTGGGCGGAGAGTGATACAAGGAAGGGGTCAGAGATGGCCTAATCTGCAATTGACACGGTGGGAGCAGCAAGGCCACGAGAGATGATAAGTTCGAGGAGGTGGCCATGAATATGGGTTGGGGAATTTTCATGGAGGGAGAGACTAAGGGAGTATAGGAGGCTAGTGAACTCAGAGGAGAGAGAGCACGATGAATTGAGATGGAGGTTGAAATCACCGAAAATGAGAAGCCGCTCGGTGCAGAGGCAGAGGGAGGAAAGTAGTGAAGATATCTCTGAGTAATCTTTCTATGGTACTCGGGTGGGCGGTAGAAAACGAGAATTTTAAATGACAGTTGAGAGGGTGGAATAAGGTGAGATGCTCAAAGGAGGAGAAAGTGCCGGGGGAGTAGGGAAACAGACCAAAGTGCAATTTGCTAATGAGAGCCACACAGCCACCACGGCAGACTGAGCGGGGCAAGTGGTGGAAGGTACAGCCAGGTGGGGAGGCTTCATTTAAAAGTAAAGTGTCATCACCCCTCAACCAAGTTTCCGTCAGGGCCATGATGTCGATGCCATCATCCACTGCATGCTCATGGATGGGAAGGGCCTTGTTTGCAAGTGAATGGACATTCTGGAGGGAGATGCGGAGAGGGTCGGTGTTTGCTGCCTCACTGCCTGCATCCACAGGGTCAGTGCTGGGAGGGGTGAGTTGGATGGGGAGGAGATTGTCAAGGTTATCCCCCAGTGGGCACGCTGCGTGGGAAGGTCGGCGAGTGTAGTGTATGTAGGCACCTTTAGTAATGACTCCACGAGGCAGGGTATGGTCTTAAACTCTGCAGGGTTGCAGTCTTTTATTCACAGCTCCTGAGTCCCTGCCAACAAGCTGTGTGTTCCTTTTTATACTGGGTTACCTGCCATGTGCAGGTAACCCCTGGGTCTCCAGCAACAGCACCCTCTAGTGTACCGGTAAGGTGTGTACAGTACAAGGGTACATTCAATGTTGCATACAGTGTTACAGACATCACACAGTAAACAGGCATGCATACACAACAATACTCCCCCCTGAGTATTTTTCATATCCTAGTTGTCATGACCAGGGGAGGTGATCGATGGTGGGCTATGGGGGGTTGTGGTGAGGGTTGTGTGGTTGCCAGGTGTGACCCCTGTGCTTGAGGCTGGCCTCGTACGTTTCCCCTCCCTCACACACAAACCAAGTGGGTGTCACTGTTGTGGGATCCCTCAGGGGGGAGCTACGGCAGCAGTGGGTGGTGTGTATACACTGTGGTGTGGGTAGTTGTGGGGTGGTGGGCAGGGCCACAAGACTGGGTGGGCTCCTTGTCCACCAATGGGGATGAGGGTTAGGTTATCCCAGGGTTTGCCAGGGAAGCTGGAGGGTATTGGCCTCATGCTTCTGGTGTTGGCCCTGGTGGCCAGGGGCTGTCGGGCTGGTCTGGTGCCGGTTGCCATTGGTGGTGGCTGGGCTGCCCATTGACCACTGACCCTGTAGTGGGTCTGCTCCCACTGCCTATGTGTGTGTCCTGAAAGGGGCATCACATTCGTTCCAAAGGTCCAGGCTACATGGTCAGGTAGCCTGCTGGACCTGGGGGTCTCCCACAGGGGGATTCCATTGGCATTAGCATGGTCCCTGTAGGACCCAATGTCCTTTGGCAGTGACCGACCGGCATACATGACACCTTGGCTCTGATCACACATAGTCGAGCCTGCATTATACATTCTAGCACTTGCATCACTTTTGGGTGTCCTGGTTTCAATAGACATGGTTACATTAGGCATTTCACAATCTCTATCATTATTGTTAAGCATAATAAACTTGTTCTTAACCTGACTGACACCTGCATTCATCTCATTAGTCACATTAGTTAAACCAGCATCACAATTCATGGTTACATTCATACATTTTCATACTTGCACCCTTTAATTGCATCTTTGGCTTTAAAGTCCGTGTACTCAAATAGTTGGAACTTCCCCTTTAAATTTTTTTGGTAACTGGTCTTCTTTAAGGGAGCTTTCAAATCCGATTGGTCGCTCGATGTCACATGATGCTTCTCCATGTTGACTTGTGGCATGGAGGAGGCCATTTTGAATGCAGGTCTGCTGCAGCCATTTTGTGGTCTTGCTGCAGGCAGGCTGTGGTCCTCTTTTCTTCCACATACTTGTGATGTTGCAGTCTTTCTGTGGTCTTGCTGCAGGCAGGCTGTGGTGGTTTTTCTTCCACAGCACCACTTCGCCTGATGTGGACCCGGTTCATCCAATTCCTGCCCAGCAGCTTGGGACTGTCGCCGGCTACAATCCACAGGGGGAGTTTGTGCAACATGCCGCCCTGGGAGACCTGGATGTCTACACTGCCAACGATTTGGATTTTACCTTTGGTATAGGTGAGCAGCTTTGCCTGGACAGGGGACAGTTTTGGTCGAGTGGCAGGATTCCTCCAAACTTTTTCAAAGGTCTTTTGGCTCATCACAGACTGGCTCGCCCCATGTCGATCTCCATGGAGACTGGGACCCCGTCGATGTCCACTTCCATCATCCATGGAGAACTTCCGGTGGAGCAGGTAAAGATTCCATACTCTTCTTCCAGTGTTTGAGCAGCTTCATCTTCATCTGTGTCGGAGCCCCGGTGATTAACCAACTCATCAGAGACACGATGAGTACAGCCTTTTCTGTACATTCTCTGAAGGTGGCTTTTTCTTTGCAACCTTTACATGCATAGTCTTTGTAGCGGCACTGGTGGGCCCTGTGGTTTCCTCCACAGTGCCAGCACAGGGCCATTCGGTTTGCCCCATGTGGCGGACTCAGGGTTGCGGGACTCGGGGCAGCATTTCTGCCTTTAGAAGTGTCCATGCAGTGCACTGCGCTCGCCGGTTTAGAGTCCTGGGTCAGTATTCGCCTGGAGTCGCTGGCCGAAACCATGTAGGCCTGGCTCACTTGAATTGCTTTCTGCAGGGTGACCGTGATGTCAGCCGAGAGCAATTTGTGTAGGAGGCCTTCGTGGCCGATTCCGATGACAAATATGTCCCTTAGTGCTTCATTAAGGTCGCCAAACTCACACGGTGCGGCTAGTCTTCTTAAGTGTGCAGCATTCTTGGCAATTTCTTGGCCCTCAGGTCGCCGGTAAGTGTAGAACCGGTGCCTGGCTGTGAGGATGCTTTCTTTCGGTTTTAGTTGTTCCTGTATCATTGTTACAAGTTCCTCATAGCTCTTGGTGGGTGTCTTCTCCGGGGCTAGTAAGTCCCTGATGAGACGGTAGATGGTGGGCCCGCAAGTGCTAAGCAGGATGGCCCTGCGTTTGTTCGGTAGTGTGGCCGGTGTGTCCCTGTCCAGGTCAATGGCTATAAAGAAGTGTTCCAATCTTTCCACGAAAGTGTCCCAATCCTCCCCCTCCGTAAATTGCTGAATGTTGCTGAGGTTAGACATGTTGAGCGTGTAGTTCGTGATCCCGTATTCCCATCGGCAGTCGTAGTGTATGTAGGCACCTTTAGTAATGACTCAACGAGGCAGGGTATGGTCTTAAACTCTGCAGGCTTGCAATCTTTTCTTCGCAGCTCCTGAGTCCCTGTCAACAAGCTGTGTGTTTCTTTTTATATTGGGTTACCTGGCGTGTGCAGGTAACCCCTGGGTCTCCAGCAACAGCACAATCGAGTGTACCGGTAAGGTGTGTACAGTACAAGGGCACATTCAATGTTGCAAACAGTGTGACAGACATCACACAGTAAACAGGCATGCATACACAACAGTGAGAGAGTAGGATGGAACAGTTGGGGTTGCTGCTTGTGAGGAGGCAGCGAAGCGTGCCACGATGGGCATTTCGGAGGATGCTAAGAGAGGCAGAGAGGGAAGCTGTAGGCTTATCTAAGAGTGAGTCAAGCCTGGGACGGCGGCAGGAGAATAGGAGGTCGAAGAGATTAATGAAGGATTGGGGTAGGGATTTGGGAGGGCAGAGTACCTGAGAGAGGAATATCTGACAAAGGCTCCCAAACCCTGATAAATAAAACAACGTGATTCCTCAAATACAAGTTCACAAATCATGCTGCTGGCAGGGCCCCAACACCATTATTTTAAGTCGAAGTGGCAGTGGCGTGAAAACTGGCTTAAATGCAGGAAAATAGCAAGTGTGAGCTGATAACGTCGCAGCAAGGGAAACAGGGCCTCTGGGAACTGAGTGACGAGGACAACCAACGGCATATCTCCTTAACCAATGAGTCTTAAGGATTGGAAAATAAACAGCTGAAACTGAGAAGGATGGTGAAATAAAGGGGGTGAATTCAATGCCAAATTAGATACAGAGAGAGAAATAAAGTGAGGGAAAGAAAGATTGGATTCAGAGAGAGAGAGAAAGAGACAGAAAGGGAAAGTAAGAAATAAAATGTAAATTTAAAATTTGACATTTTTAAATTTAAAACCTGAAAGAATGTGACTCCACACTTGCAATAGTTCATTTTCAGTGCCAAAGAGGTTGATTGCAGTAATTAGCAATTATCACCTTGTTAAGAGGGTACTTAGACTACTAGTTACTAGCCCTAAACATCTCTAGTGGCTTTCATTCATAATTTCCATGCAAATACTGCAACTTCATGACTTTCAATACATGTCAATAGTGAGGCTGACAGTAAGATACTGTTTTCACGAAGTTAATAGCGAAGCAGTGCAACTCGGACAGCAACTTTTTGATATTGGCATGTAACCGAGCATCTGCTCCTTGTCTGATGTTGTTGTACCATTTACACATAAATAACGGCGAGTGTGATTAGCCTCACCGTTATTTTGACAGCCAATCCTGGCCCATTATGTTTGTAAAACCAGAAAATACTGAAGGTACGTAGCAGATTAATTATTAGTTTAAAAACAAAGACCGCGATTTTATGAAAGTTGGCGAGTTCGTGGTGGGTGATATCGGTGGCGGGTACTAACTTCGCTGCTGTCTCCATCCCGGACTCTGAAAGGAATTTCCCCTGATTGGGCTTGTTAAGCCTGCCCAGCGTGTTTCCTTGCCGATTAGAGGAAGCGGGTCTGGTGATGTCATTTCATGACGCTTCATCAGCCGGTTTCCTTAAAGGGACCATTGCCAACTATATTTTGACATTTGTGCTGTCAGTGTTCCAAAGCATTGAGGTGCTGCAAACACTGACAATGACTGCACAGAGGTGCACAGCTGCACCCAGGCTCTTCATGACTCCCTCCATATGCTTATGGAGGGAGTCACAGCATGCAGGGAGGTTCTGTTCTCTTCCCATGGGTGGAAGGAACCTCCCTAGGAGATCAGCACAGCCTGGTTGCACATTGCAGAGGAGTTCACAAAACAGGGATTTCTTCAGGAGGACCTAGGTGCATTGTCGCAAATGTTTCAATGATCGCAGTAGATCACGAAATGTTAGTACAAAGCCACACTCAACCTCATCCTGCTGTGCCTCCCATCACATCCCCATCACTCTGACTTTCTGACTCTACTCCTGCACATCCTTACTCACACCAACTTACCTTGCACCTCCACCCATCTCTCTCTATCTGCATTATCACATCCCAATCTCACTAGCCACCCCTCACATTCACAGTCATCCTAGTGCAATCATACCAACTAACAACACACAAGGGTGTTCAACACTTTGTGTTCTTGGACAGATTTGTGTGCACCTTTGAAAGTGGCTTAGTGAGTTGCAGTGAATGGTGAGACATAAGGGTACCTTCTGCAATGGTGATGTGAACGAAAGGAATGGCTTGGGCATTGTAGGGATGCTTTATGGTGTTAATGGGGTGGTGCCAATTTGGCACATCATGTGCTATCCAGGGTGTACAGCATCAAGTGAAGTAAATCTGGCCATGGTAAGGCCATCCCTGGCTTCCCAGGCAGCTATGTGGTCGGGTGGAGCATCATATGTGATCAGTTGATTGCGGAGAAGATTGGTTTTGTTGTTGGTACTAGTGGTGTTGGGGCTGATCATGGTGGAATTCTGAGGACCAAGGTGAGAGAGTATAAAGAGCACCCATACTGATGGAATAGATGACAGATGAAGTAGAGATGACAGAAGCAATCTCTCAATAGTGAGAGAGGTAATGAGGTCAGGCTGGATGGAGACTTGTGCAAAGACTTGCAACATGGTGAAT
This sequence comes from Pristiophorus japonicus, assembly GCF_044704955.1. NCBI lineage: Eukaryota > Metazoa > Chordata > Chondrichthyes > Pristiophoridae > Pristiophorus > Pristiophorus japonicus. The sequence goes on along the minus strand of NC_091987.1, from coordinate 71,057,454 downwards.
CTGTTGTGGAAATGCAGTTAGGAAAAGCTTGTGGGTGAGGGGAGATATCGCTGTAAGGTTGGAGCTTTTACGGCACATTTGAAGCTGTCAACTCAACAGCTGTTTCAATGGCCATTGACCTCCGGCCTCAGCTTGACAGGCGTGGTGCACGACCAACGTGGACCCTGTGGATGAGCTGTCAATTGCAGAAGGTGAGTTGAAATTCATTTTTAAGTAGCTCTAAACAAGCCCCTAATTACCTGAACTGGGCCCCCCACTGTGAACCCACCACTGACAGACCCAACATCGGGGAAAGGCGCATGACGGCGGGTTCACAGTGTGGTCCTCCGCTGTGGAATAAACCCACTTTCCCACCCAACCCACCGCCGATCGTGTCCGCTGACCACCACGGAAAATAGTTAACCTATCTATAATGGATGCAGGCTTTATCCTCTGATGTGTTGTAAAATATTTCTATGCAATAAATGATATTTTAGCCAGATCAAGAATAGCCAGTTTAAACAGTTTCTATTAATTGCTTTCTGAAAGGAACTCCCTTCTCTTTGTGAATGTAGAGCTAATACTGTCTGAAGTTATTACATGTTAATTGCAGAGAAAATGTATTTAGTCTGGTTGTGAACATGCCGAAGTTTGCAGACCCATATAATTCACATAGGGAATGTTGTGCCAGACGAAGGGCTGGATTCAGAGCTGGATACTCCTTCCTATAATATGTCACAGTGTATGAAACGAATAAAAAGAAAGACTTGCATTTATATAGCGCCTTTCATGCCCTCAGGACACCCCACATGGTTTACAGCCAATTAAGTACTTTTGAAGTGTAGTCACTGTTGTAATGTAGAAACCCGCATCCAATTTGTGCACAGCAAGCTCCCACAAACAGCATTGAGATAATGACCAGATAGTTTGTTTCTTTAGTAATGTTGATTGAGGGTTAAAAGTTAGCCAGGACAACAGGGAGAACTCCCTGCTCTTCTTCAAAATAGTGCCATGGAATCTTTTACGTCCACCTGGGAGAGCAGACAGGGGACTCGGTTTAACTTCTCATCCGAAAGATCACATCTTCGACAGTGCATCAATCCCTCAGTACTGCACTGGAGTGTCAGCATAGTCAGTTAAAATAAAATGTGACTGATCATATGATTTTGAATTCAAAAAATGAAGTAATGAATCTCTGTTTTGAAATATGTACCTCATTATTCAAATAAATGATAGCAGCCATATATTGTTCTATTCAATGGCTCACCGCAACAATAATAAGTAGGCCAAATGGAAAGTAACCTAATGTTTCGATTGCATTTAGCTTTTAGGAAAAATTAATGATAAGCTATGTTGTTATCTTTCATTCTGTGATATAATATGTTTTTTTTTTCCTTCATCGACGTGTGGGATTTTCTTGCTAGAGAATAGAACATTCTCCAGTGCAGACACCCATCATCAGCATTGAGTACTCCCAGGTCAACTATTGCATAGACAGATGTAAAGTATAGCTCCTTTTACTCTTGCATGATAATGTGTAAACCAAGACTCTGAAGAGCATCCCCTACTGCAACGATGTGATTTTCCAATTTCCTACACCACTTATTTTACGTGTGACCTTTTATGTGTGATATTGTCAATTTAATGTCAAGCTGTGCTAATTGTGTGGTGATTTGTGCTGTGCACCCATGCTCAGTAGGAACTGGCTTAAGAATGGCTAATCTTATCTACCTGTTGACCCTTGCAGCTGAAAATAGGAAGCCTCTCATCCAATCAGTCTTTGCTGACCTCAAAACCTGGACCTGAACAGAGAGTGTGTGAACTCTGTCGCCAGCTAGCTTTTCACAATTCCATTACAGGTGAAGATTTTGCAAAGCACATAGCACAGGATTGTGTAGGGGGTTCAATGGAATAATATTATTAGAGATGTCATGTAGTCTATATTTTAGTGAGTGTTTGTGAACTATTATTTTCTGAACTAAAGTTGGAATTTTTGAGAATGTGCAGCACAAGCCACCTGCTCACAGACAAAGATAGGGTGGTTTTAGAAATAGTCAAGTCAATAGTGTTACCACTACTGGAGCAAATTATAAATAAAGGAATTAGGTAGCAGGAATTAGCAGACTTTCAACAGACAGTTCATCGTCACATTCCATGTATACAATAACAGTACATATATAAAACTGTATATATATAAAAACCATCCATGTATCAAAACATATGTGAGAACAAGCTGTCCAAAATCTTTTTGGGCATGTGTTTTCAATGAAAATTTGGTTGTATGAAATTTATTTTACTGAGTTTAAAATGGTTAGTCACTTTGATTCTAATTTTTCTGTATTTAACCCAATTTGAGGATTTTTTTCTTTCCATTCTGAAAGAATTTTTAAGTCTAATTAGATCCAGCAGCACAGGGCTTAGATTTGGAGCCACACCTAACAGTTTGGGATCGAACCATTTTTCTTACAGACATGAAATAGGCCGAAAACTAACTCCAGGCAGCATCGACAGAACAGAAACCTAATGAAACGAGGAAACATAAGATAGTATTTCACAGGCCGTACCCCATTCAGCTTGACTATATGTTTCCCAAAAGAGAAAGAAGCATCTATAGGGATAAAATTGTAGAATGCGTTGATTTTGAGAACCTCGATTTCATGAACACCTAGAGGAGTTAAGTCGGTTGGAATGGTGGAATCTCCCATTGTTTCCGAAGATCATTTTCAAAGAAATGTTGAATCCTCTGTATATAAAGAACAAATAAACCTCTGGAACCCCTGGTGATACTAATGCATGCTCATGTCTCAAACACATGAACTGAAGAGGTTTTTTGTCTTGTGACATTTATTACAGGGTATTAAAAAAACTAAAAAGTGTTGTGAAAAACATTTCTCTATACCCTCTTGTATTACAGATTTTTATGGCAATGTAGTAATTGATTCTTCTGAAATCCCAAGGGAACTGTGAAAACGAATTAATAACAGATCACATTATTGGTTCCAGCTGCCAGCGTGATCCAAATAAGCAGAGATTGGGATTTAGCACTGTGTATTCTGTGATGTGGAACCCTGCTTGGGCGTTGCTGTCTACATCTTTTGCCCATTTAGAAAAGATGGAACCATTTCCAACATATCTCTGTGGTTCCCTTTAACCCTTTTTATAAAATCAGCACTTGTTCAGATAATAACCTGTATCTCAAAAACTAGACTTGGAAATCAAGAATACTCTCCTAATAAGAATTCAGACAATTGCTATCATGGAATCAACTTTATAATACATCCCATTAAGTATTCTGCCATTTGGCCCCAATATTAGCAGGGAGGCAGGAAGGGCGCAGGGGGCAGGTGAAGAAGCTGGCTAAGCCGGGGAAGTGGAGGCTCTGCCAATCTGAACAGCATAGCCCCATTTAAGTAAATCTGTGCAGACCCCCACCCAACCAGATGAACAGTCTGGCGAGGGGGAGGAGCAGGAAGGCTCCAGGCAGGATCACAACTGCGGGGGGGCGGGGGAAGGTCTGGGCACGTTAGGCCGAAGACCGGTGAGCCAGGGGCCGGGGAGGCCGAAGGCTTCCTTGCAAGGCCTGGGGGGAGGGGGGGAGTATTCCTGCTCCAACGGGCCCACATGCGAGATTAAACACAGAGAAAGTTGTAAAACTTATCCGGGCCTCTTCTGCTAGCCAGTCCCTCTCCTCCCAGCACGTTTCTGCTGCCAGGCAACAGACAGCGTGGACCGCCGCCACTCCCAGTGATAAGGTTAACAATACCTTCCAGCACTGAATATCTGCTGAACTTTGAGTGGGCCCATGCATGCTTTAAGCGGGAGCCTCATCCAGGGCCTGAATCGCCGCCATAAATATTGCGGCTGGTGAGAATGTGGCGGGATGGGGGCGAGTTGTGTGATTCCGAGAATTGAACAACACCTCTGACCCTCTCCCATCCGTTGGGAAGCAGGTCATTTCGGGGCCAATGGGTCAGTGGAAGGATAAACTGATCTGTGCACTCTCCTATAATGTTGGAAAATAGACCGGGAAATCTCTCGGAACTGCACCTGTTCCGTTGCCGTTTCTTCGCCGTAAGTGCGGTGCAAAGTAAAGCTGGTGGAACAGTTCAGAGCAATTTCCCGGCCATTGTGTTTTTTGTAGTTTCCGTTCCCTCTACATCTGATTAACATAATGACTGGCACAAAAAAATACTTGAAAAGTACTGAAATTATTATCCAAACAGAATGGATCCAATTCAGCCCTGCAGTCAGGCAAAATGGCTTTATACTTGGATCAGAAATGTTCCATTACACCACTAGCATAAGGGAGCATAGAAAGTAATGAGCATGCTATAAATGGGCTTGCCAGTTGGAACTCCTGAACACCAGGCACTAACTAAGACTTAGCCCAAAATGATTTTCACTTGAGATCTTTAAGGTTGTCAGAGAGTGGATTTTCATCAGGTGCAGTTACAGTGCCAGCTTTGCATCGTTGCAAGTGGATTCTGCTTCACAGCAACATGAAGCTAGCAGTCTGGAGTCTGTAACAGACTTCCAGCCAAGGGGTGAAACCTCTGGCAGTCGGGGCTTTTAGCTCAGAATTCAAAGTTACAATACCTGTGTAATTCCCATATCCAGGATTTATGGTGTGTACACATCCAGGGACTAAGAACCAGCATATTCATTTCAGAGAAAATCAAATTTATCAGTGGCGGTATGATTTGGCTCTATGTGAATACTGTGTACTGAAGATGATCTAGCAACATCATGCACTGTGAACTACAACTGTGACCTTAGTAGATCCCTTCAGTTATTACAATTATTTTAAATGCATTGTTACTGTTTCTTATATAAGACCTGTTTAACGTGATTGTCTCGCCACATGTTTCAGTTATTATAATCCATTATTGGACAATTTTCACAGCACACACATACTTTGTGTACACAGGAAATTAAATCTAAATTTGTTCTCTACATTCCGCACATTCTGGACTCCCTGACACAGTCCCGGGGCTCCCCTGTCCTAACTTCTGAAAGACAATGTTAGTTACCTCAAGGAAAACAGTGTAGTCGGTGTTTTATTAATATACAGCAACAGAAATAATATGCTAGCAAGCCAATAATATGGCAGAAATACAGAAATCTGATGCTCAATGGATAGAAATGTAATGGTCCTAATACAACATCCAATTGTTACTGAATTGATTCCAGGGTATTTTCCTTACACCCTTTCATCCGATAGTTTATTTGACATATTGATCATTCTCTGGGGCTGATTTTAAGAGCTTCCACCTGCTGTAAATGGGGCAGTAGTGGCCTGAAAATGCTGTCAAGTTGCTTTCTGGCAAATTTACGCTGGCAATCCAAATGCTGCCATCTTGGGTAGTGATACATTCATAATAAAGAATGAAACTGAGTATTGTGTACAATGAGCAAGTGTGACCTTAGTTTCTTTAATAAGACTCCAGAGTGCAGGTACCTCGTGCGTGGCCTGCTTATATACCATGCTCCCAAGGGATGCTGGGATCCCTTGGGACTCCAACAGGTGGGCCCTCTGGTGGCCAGGTGTCATACAGGTTACAAGGGGTTAAATACATAACATCACTCCCCCGTAAAGTCAATAGTACACTTATTTACAAGGTGAGACGATCTGGGGCTTTTCGCCCCCTTGTCGATCGTCTCGGTACAAATGCGGGAGTGGGTGAGTTGGTCAGTTCTTCACTGGGCTGTTGGGCAGCCGGCCTTGCCGGGCTGCTGGGGATGGTGAGTTCGGCGTCGTGGTCAACCATGATGTCAGTTGCCACTTATGTGTGTGTTGAAAGATCAAAGCTGGTGGGGTCCTCTTCGGGTTGTTCGTAGCTGTTGGTGAACTGCAATTTGATTTGGTCCAAATGTTTTCTGTACGTTTGTCCATTGGCCAATTTGAGCTGAAACACCCTACTCCCCTCTTTGGCTGTGACCGTGCTAGCGAGCCATTTGGGACCATGTCCATAACTGAGCACAAACACAGGATCATTGATCTCAATATCGCGTGACAAATTTGCGCGGTCATGGTACACACTTTGTTGATGCCACTTGCCCTCCACGTGGTCATGGAGATCAGGGTTGACAAGAGAGAGCCTTGTTTTGAGCGCCCTTTTCATGATCAGCTCGGCTGGGGGAACCCCGGTGAGTGAGTGGGGTCTGGTGCGGTAGCTGAACAGCACTCGGGACAGCCGAGCCTTCCGACACTCGTTTTGTTTGATGGTCTGAATTGCCCGTTCTGCCTGGCCGTTGGATGCGGGCTTGAATGGGGCAGATGTGACGTGTTTGATCCCATTGCGAGTCATGAATTCCTTGAATTCAGCACTGATGAAGCACGGCCCATTGTCGCTGACTAGGACATCAGGCAAGCAGTGCGTGGCAAATATGGCTTGTAGGCTTTCAATAGTGGCCATGGACGTGCTTACAGACATTATTGCACATTCAATCCATTTTGAGTCAGTGTCCACGACAACCAAAAATATTTTGCCGAGGAATGGGCTCGCATTGTCCACGTGGATCCTCGACCGCAGTTTGGAGGGCCATGACCACAAACTTAGCAGTGCTTCTCTGGGTGCATTGCTCAGCTGAGAGCAAGTGTTGCACTGGCTCACACATGACTCTGGATCTGAGTTGATGCCGGGCCACCACACATGGGATCTGGCTATGGCTTTCATCATTACAATACCTGGGTGGGTGCTGTGCAGTTCACAAATGAACGTAGCTCTGCCTTTCTTGGGTAAGACCACGAGATTGCCCCACAATAGACGGTCCGCCTGCAGGGACAACTCGTCTTTGCATCTGTGGAACGGCTTAATCGCCTCCTGCATCTCCGCTGGGACACCGGACCAGCTCCCATGGAGGACACAGTTTTTTTCCAAGAACAGTAATGGATCCTGGCTGGTCCAGGTCAAGATCTGGCGGGCCATAACGGGGGACTTCTCGTTCTCGAATGCCTACATGACCATGAGCAAGTCCGCTGGCTGTGCCATTTCCACCCCGGTGGTGGGCAATGGGAGCTGACTGAGAGCATCTGCGCAGTTCTCTGTGCCCGGTCTGTGGCGGATTACATAGTAGTATGCCGACAGCATGAGCGCCCATCTTTGGATGCGGGCAGAGTCATTGGTATTAATCCCTTTGCTCTCAGAGAACAGTGATATGAGCAGCTTGTGGTCAGTTTCAAGCTCAAAAAAGTACTGGTGCATTTTTTTCACCCCATAAACGCACACCAGAGCCTCTTTTTCAATTATGCTGTAGGCCCTTTCAGCTTTGGACAAACTCCTGGATGCATAAGCGACCGGTTGCAAAATCCCCGATTCGTTAGCCTGTTGTAACACACACCCAACCCGTATGACGACGTATCGCAAACTAGCACTAATCGTTTACAAGGGTTGTACAGGACAAGCAGTTTGTTTGAACACAACAGATTTCTGGCTTTCTTAAAGGCAGCCTCTTGTGAATTCCCCCATACCCAGTCGTCTCTCTTGTGCAGCAGCGCATGTAGGGGTTCTAGCAGGGTGCTTAACCCAGGTAGGAAATTACCGAAATAGTTAAGGAGTCCCAGGAACGACCGCAGCTCCGTCACGTTCTGTGGTCTCAACAAGTTCTTGATGGCCTCCGTCTTGGTGTTGGTGGGTTTGATGCCATCTGCTGCGATTCTTCTTCCCAAGAACTCGACCTCCTGCGCCAGGAAAACACACTTCAAGCGTTTCAACCTGAGCCCCACGCGATCCAACCGACTAAGAACCTCTTCCAGATTCTTCAAGTGCTCAGTGGTGTCCCAACCTGTAACCAGTATGTCATCCTGGAAAACCACGGTGCAAGGAACCAACTTTAGCAGGCTCTCCATGTTCCGCTGGAAGATAGCCACGGCCGACCGAATCCCAAACGGGCATCTGTTATAGATAAACAGACCTTTGTGCGTGTTGATGCAGGTGAGGCCTTTCGAAGACTCCTCCAGCTCCTGCGTCATGTAGGCCAAGGTCAGGTCCAGCTTGTGAATGTCTTCCCTCCAGCCAGAGTCACAAATAGGTCGTCTGCCTTGGGTAGCGGGTACTGATCTGGGAACCAAATGGATCTGCACTTTTGCCCCCGAGAAGCTTCCAATGCCTGGCTCGAACAACGATGGGAACTTACTCAGAACCTGGGCACATGAGTCGTCGTCGACAGACGAAAGCGCTCGGATGTCATCCCAGTTCCAGCGGATTTTTCCCAGCCAGCTTCTGCCAAACAACGTGGGGCCATCCCCTGGCACAATCCACAGTGGGAGTTCATGTACTGCTCCACCATAGAAGACTTTGACTTCTGCACTGCCAATTACAGGGATTAGTTCCTTGGTGTAAGTCCTTAATTTGGTGTGAATGGGGCTGAGCTTGGGCCTGTGAGCCTTTTTGCCCCACAGCCCGTCGAAGGCCTTTTTACTCATTATGGACTGACTTGCACCTGTGTCCAGTTCCATAGATACTGGAATACCTTTCAGTTCAACTTTCAACATTATTGGTGGACATTTCGTAGTGAATGTGTGTACCCCATACACTTCTACCTCCTTGGTATGAGTCTCTAATTCAGCCTGATCCACAGTGGATCGATCTTCCTCTGCAACATGGTGGTTTGCAGAGTTTGCAGGCTTTGCAGCTCGCCTGCACATTCGCTGGAGGTGTCTCATTGTTCTGCAACCATTGCACGCATAGTGCTTGAAGCGGCATTGATGGGGCCGATGATCACCTCCACAACAAGGTATTAACTGCCTCACATTAACGATTGATGGCGGACTCTGGGTCATCTGAGGTCGGGCAGCAGCAGCCGGCATGTACGTTCTGCCATGTATATTCCTGCTCGAAAACAATGTTACTTTGTGCACAGTACTGGCCGAAACTTCTTTACTCTGCGAAATCTGTTTGGTGTTGTTGCTGGTGGACATAAATGCCTGGGCTATCGTTATGGCTTTACTTAGAGTCGGAGTTTCTACAGTCAACAGTTTGCGAAGGATTGTCTCATGTCCAATGCCCAGTACAAAAAAGTATCTGAGCATTTGTTCTAGGAATCCCTCAAAGTCACAATGTCAGCGACATAGCTCGCCACTTCCTGGCCCTCCGATCGTTGACACGTGTAGAACCAATATCTCGCCAGCAAAACGCTTTCCTTAGGATTTAGGTGCTCCCGGACCAGCGTACACAATTCTTCATAGGATTTCTCTGTTGGTTTTGCCGGAGCCAGGAGATTCTTCATGAGGCCATAGGTTTTTGCCCCATAGACAGTTAGGAGGATCGCCCTTCGTTTGGTAGTGTTCTCGTCCCTTCCCAGCTTTTTGGCCACAAAGTATTGGTCGAGTCTCTCCACGAAGGCTTCCAAATCGTCCTTTTCTGAGAACTTCTCCAGGATACCAACTGTTCTTTGTATTTTCGTGCGATTGTTCGTTACCTCGTCGCCAATTGGTACGTTCATAATAAAAGATGAAACTGAGTACTGTGTACAATGAGCAAGTGTGACCTTAGCTCATTTAATAAGACTCCAGAGTGCAGGTACCTCGTGGGTGGCCTGCTTATATACTGTGCTCCCAAGGGATGCTAGGATCCCTTGGGAATCCAACAGGTGAGCTCTCTGGTGGTCAGGTGCCATACAGGTTGCAAAGGATTAAATATATAATAGATAGGGTCCTGAGATGGGCGGTTGGAACACTGCCTGTGTCAGGTGAGAAACCACTTGTAATATGCAAATCAGAGTTGTGTGACACATGTGATTCTAATTGGTTTTGTTCCATGGTTTGCACGGGAGTACCTTTACATTCTATAATTTAGACCATGACAAACAACCTGCCTATAATTTATATTCATGTAAGTGAGTCTTTGGGCTTAATTTTCCTGGGTCATTTGCGCCGTTTATTTGGCGTGCACTTTTTTTTGGTGTATTTATTTTTTTCAAAGTTTTCCCCTGCGATCTGTGCCGGCATAACTGACTTATTTATGATTTTTCTAGGCCAGTTTTTTTTGATGTCATGAGGGACATTTCCTCATGTCTGCACCGATTTTTATAATTTTTCGCAGTTTGGCCAAAACTTTTTCCTCCGAGGTCGGCGTGTCTGGCCACTCCCTTCTGGGCACTTAAGAAAACCAGCGCACATTGACAAATCGGCAGTGAAAGACACCATTGTTTTTAATCGAAGATTTTGGAGGGAATTAAGAACACTGTAAAAATCAATAATAAATTTCAACTATTTTTATCTGTCAACTTAGTAAATGGAAGTTTGTTGGATTTCAGAAGTTTTTTTTTACTCACTCACAGGCCACCACCGAACATCTTGAAGCAGAGCTGGAGGGTCGAAGTTATGGCCGGCAGAATCGACCTCGCGCCCGGTCACAGGAGCTCGGGACTCGGCTGGAAAACAAGTCTGGGGAGAGGGGTGCGGTGGGGGGTGAGGTGGGGGGAGTGGGAGAGAGAGAGCGAGGTTCCGATTGGAAGGCTTCTGCACTGAGCCCGGGGAGCAAGGTGCCCATCAGAAAGCTTCTGAAGATTGCAATGAGTAGGGGGAGGAGGGGCAGGAGAGAGAGAAAGGGAGAAGTCACAAGACTGCAATTAGTTAAGGTGGGGCGGGGGGAGAGAGAAGTCACTAGACCGTAGGTGATTCTTCTTGAGTTCTAAAAGTTGTGTTAAGAATGGAACAACTAATGGAAATGATTCGGTTTTAATGTAAAATATATTTTATTCAAACATTAAACAAACAGTTCTTTTGTACTTAACTTTAATAAATTTATTCTTCTATTAAACTTTACTTTAAGCTCACTCTTTAAGATCACTTAAAAACTTTAAGATCAGTTACAAACGTTTAAACTTGTAAATTTACATAACTTACAAATGACCTTTAATTTGAAAACAGTTACAACAATAGTAATAACAACAACAACAGCAAAGAACGGCTGCACCCGTCTCTCCTCCACCTTAGTGTAAGACCGCCCGCTGCGCTTGATCTTGGACACACCATCACCCCTGCCCACAGGCGGTGGCACAGTGTTTCTGGGCTTGGTACCTGTAAAGTCCTGTCCCCTCAGTACAGCTTCACACGAGGCATGTAGTGAAGTCAAGGTCACTCTGGACCTGCACCTTTATTTCACAGCTCTGGAATGCTGCACTTGCCTGAGACCTGTCCTTATATACCTGTCTCTTGCAAGTGCACCCCTGGTGGTAAGGTATGCTGGTGGTTACAGGTCATATCTTATTACAGTCATGTATAGCATGTTAGGATACAGTTATATATAATAATGTAAGATACATGACAGTACCAAGCTTATTCTTGCTAAGATCTAGGGTACTGTGCACTTATTCGGGGGGGGGGGGGCGAGGTGAGGGGGGGGCACATCGGCGACAGGCGGCAAGTTGGAGGGCCCGGCTTTGGGCACTTCAGAGGCTGATGTGGGGATTGGAGTGGGAGTGGCAGTTGATTCTGTCAATGGGCGCAGGGTCTGGGCGTGTTCACTTATTGCAGCAGCTAACTCCAACATGCCGTCCCTCATGCACCCTGACAGTGTTTCAACAACCTGCAACATTCCCTCCCTCATGGTCAGTGACAGTATTTGCACTATCTCTGACGTTCCCTCCCTGATGGTCACTGACAGCGCATCAGCAACCTGTGGCATTCCCTCCCTCATGTTTATTATTCCCTCCCTCATTTTCATTATTCCCTCCCTCATTTCTCGTGTTATTGCTGTTACTTCTCCCGACAGTCCCGCTACCTCATCACTCACCCCACTGATGGCGTACAGGGGGGAGTGATCGGGTAAGGTCAATGCTCTCCGCACTCAATGACATTATCTGAACCACATCTGTTAGATCCTGCACCTCAGGAGAGCACAGTCAAGCTCTCCTTCCCCTCCTCCCCATGGGTGTGGCTCGCACCCCACCACTGGGACCCACAGCCTCGGAAGGTGGGGGCCCTGGGTGTGCCTCGCTGCACCTCACCACTGGGACCCACAGCCTCGGACAATCGGAAACCATGGAATGTCCCACCAGCACTCAAACCACTAGTCACGGAAGGGGCTGTCACCGCAATGAGCGGCACCTCCTCCAAAGTCAGTAAAATAGTTGGAGCTTCATCCAGCTCCATCCCCTCCCACTCCCCCTCACCCCCATGTTCTTGGTCTGGAGGGTTGGATTCGAAGATGTTATCCTGTTCAGTCTGGTCCTTGTCTGAATTTTCTTCTACATCGTCCGGGTTGGTCTCAAGTTCTGCAAAATATAACGGAACACGGACAAATGGTCAGCAGCAGAGGAAGGGGCAAGGTGGGTGGCATGAGTCGGCTCACACAGCACAGGCAGCAGGCTGATTTGAGGGATCACAATGAATAACAGCACATTGCATCAACCGGAGCGTAGCTGATGGAAACAACACCAGGAACCAAAGCACAGCTAGCCCGCGCAGTACTTAACATTTAGCAAAGCCAGCCTGTGGAATTTGCAGGACCTACCCTCTCCCTCGAGTGTGGGCCCAGCTTGTGCAGTGGTGGTTGCTTTTCTCCAGGCAGGACCCATCACAGCAGCGACCCTCTCTTCCAAGGGTGTCAGTGGCTGCAGATTTGCTGGGCCTCCTCCTGTTTGAGTTCTTTCTCGTTTGTTGTGTACCACTTTCCTCTGTAAAGATGAAAACATAATTTTTTAGAGAGGGTGTTTTTCTGCTGGGTGGGACATATATAGCTGGTCACATTTACAATTGCAATTCTATTGAATAAATATTACTTACACTAACTACTTGACCAAGGTCCTGCCATTTCTTTTAACACTGGCCCCTAGATCTCATGGTGGTCACCATTGCGCAGTAATCTTCTGCAACTTGGTTCCGGCGTTTCTTCATTTCTTTGGGTGGAACTTTTATGTGACCTCTGCTGGTGTCCAGCTCCTGCCATCTGTTCTCAATCACAGTAACTAGTGTCTCCACTTCTTCCTGTAAGAAATTCTTGGTCCTTGTACCAGTTGCATCTTGTATTGCTGCAGATCCGATTGTTCCAATGCTCTCATACACACAATTGGCTCTTTATAAATGGCCGATTGCCAACTTGGAGCTGTACAGCGCATGCGCTTCCATTGCAACGACGTCAGAAACTTAATTTTATTTTCCACGCATGCGCAGAGGGTATGGCATCGTTTTTCGGCGCAGACTGCAGGCTCTATCCCCCGAGGTGACTGGACACACCGCGCGGCGCCAAATTCAAATTATAGATCGGGGAAACTTTGGCAAATTATTTCCGGCGTATTTCTGGCCGAGAAAAACGGGCGTAACTCTGGCAATACGCCAGAAAACGGGCTTGGGCAAAATTGAACCCTTTGTAAGTAATTTGTACCACAGATCAAATAATTTTTTTTCCGTCTCCTACAGTGCAGCACTCCCTCAGTACTCCACTGAATTGTCAGCCTGGATTTTGTGCTCGAGTCTCTGGAATAGGACTTGTGTGGATATCTGAACGGAATATATGGAATTAAGGACAGTAAGGTAAACGGGATATATGAAAATGTATAAGCCATGGAAGAATAGCTGGGAGAATGTCAGATTGCAAATAGTGCAACATCAGCATAGCTAACAGTCTTTCTCAAGGTTTCAAGTCACTAATCCTGCCAATAACATCTAATTGTAACATGAATAGTCACACCACTAGATTGGAACATTTAGAGGCAATGCTTGAGCTTTCAAGAAAAACATCTCATATAGATTGACTAATGAGTGGCTGAGTTAGACTGTCAATCCATTTGTATTTTGTTATCTGATTTCAAAACTGTATAACTGTTAACGCTTTACGATGTAACTTCACCTATCCGTAGGGAGTGTGTACGCTCTATCCAGAGAGTATATCTTCTGTCTGATAGGTCTTACTGGCCGGTAATAAAGACTGCTTTGTTCAAAGCACAAGAGGTATTCGACTCAGTAATTTTACTGAACCAGATTGAGGTAAAAGAATCCAGGAATTTACATTTGGTGTCAGAAGTGGGATCTCAATGGACGACTGCCGAAAACTTGCGAATTGAGAGCCAGACTAGCCTTGGATGAGACGAGGGGAAAGTGGCCACTGGAGTGAGTATGATTTCAATACTGCTCCAGTTTCCCCCGGTTTCAAAAGTCTGAGGAAAGTTTAGCCACTCGCTGGTTCTCAGGTAGTGTCTGAACGAGATCCAGGACAATCTGGTGAATACCTTTCAAACTTAGAATAGGGATAGAGATAGGGAAATTGCGCGATGAGGCAAACCAAGCGGCGACTTGGAAAGATAGTTAGAGCTAGATAGGGATGGATGATCAATCATGGATCCAAAAATTAATAGGAAAGAAAAGTGACTCTTGTGAATGTCTGTTTAAATGAGAAATGCTTCTGTGATTTTTACTGTAAAAAAAAGCCGGGGAGTTGTGGTTTGTTTTATCTCAAACAGAATTAAAGTTTGTTTTAACCCTTCGTAGTGTTGTCCTGTATGTGGGAAGTTTAAGAGTGTGAACCTTATTGAATTGCGTATATTCGGATGATAAGTTACGGAGCCAGGAAATGCACAAAGGATAGGTTTGTTAAAAAAAAAGAAAAAATTACATGGTCCCGGTGGTTAAAAAAAGAAAAACTTGTTGAAAGAAAACATTCAGAGAAGGCACAGCAAAACAACTGAGATGGATTCAAAAGGATTTAAAAAAAAATTATATTAAATAACACAACCTTGAGGCTGGAACAATTGAGATAACGAAAATCAGTCCACAGCCTACGTGCCAGACTTCTCTCTAGTTATACAAAAAAAAAGTAACGTACTAAATGGGTGCTAAAAAAAAAATGTTCTGAGATTTTAAATTATGAAAAAAATTCCACTGCAGTAAAAAAAAATAATAAATCACTCCTGTCCAGTTGGCAGAAAAACTCCATTAAATTAGGGCTTTCATTGACTGATTGAATTTAAACTGCGCAGTAACGCGAAAGGATAGGGAAATTTGGAAACTGAAAGAAATTAATTGAGGCTCATAAGAAATCAAATTTAGAAACTTAGGCTCACAGGGAATAAAATGGGGATTTAAATAGAGGATAGGTGTTCAACTCAGGTACGACGTCGACCTTGAATATCACTTGGCCCGTCTAGGCTCTGATTGAATTTAAAAAAAAAACCCCCGCAGCAACTCGGAAGGTAGGGCCGACGCGAACGCGCAGCGGCGCAGATGCACAAACAACGCGAGACGCGCAGCGGCGCGAGCGTGCGGCCGAGAGGAGAAGGGCCGAAGTGAACGCGCAGGGAAGCGAACACGCAGTAAAGCGAACGCACAGTGATGTAGACGCGCAGTACGTAAACGCGCAGTGACGTAGACGCGTAGTGACGTAGAGGCGCAGCAACGCGAATCGTGAAAGTCAGTGCTAATGTCAGTAAGTCTTTGTAAGTCTTAAGTGTTTAGAGTTTTAAGTAAAGTTTTAAGTATTGAAATCGCGCGGCGACGCGAACTGCGCGGCGACACGGGTAAGTGTTAGAAGTCTTTGTCTATTTTGTATTGAAATCGCGCGGCGACGCGAACCGCGCGGCGACGCGGGTAAGTGTTAGAAGTCCTTGTTTATCTTTTAAAGTTTTAAGTATCTTAACTCGCGCGGCGACGCGAGCCACGGGTCGACGCGGATTGCGCGGCGACGTGAACTGTGAGGCAACGCGGATTGCGCAGCGACGTGAACTGCGAGGCGACGTGGTAGTTTTAGTATCCTAAATCGCGCGGCGACGCGGGTAAGTGTTAGCATTAGTAAAGTTTGGTTATTTGGAGTTAGTTAAAGTCAGTGTTAGTTTCTGTAAAGTCTGTGTCTATTTTTAAGTTTGTTTAAATTGCACGACGACACGAACGCGTAGCGACACAGTAATACGAGGGGCAGCGTGAAAATGGGTAATCAGTTAGAAAAAACCACAGATGCGGATAGTCCGCTACAAAAGTTATGTGAGGAATTCTCTGAAAGAGCTGAAGACTTTAGAAAATTATCAGGAGCCCTGAATAAATTATTAGGGGATGACCAGTGGCCTCTAGGTGGCACTAGAAGCGTAGAGGTAGCAAAAAAAGCACAGGGATTAATTTGGAGAAGGGGACGAGGAAAAGGGGATAAAAATTTAATTGCAACCTGGCAACATTACTGTCAGAAATTAAAAGATGCATCACTTCTGTCAAGTTGGCAAACAAATGCTATTAAATTAGGACTTTCATTGACAGAGGGAACACATGTTAAAACTGTAGACGTCTTAAAGAAAGAATGTGCGCACGAGAAACTTGCTAAGAGATCCTCTGGGACCTCTGAGAAAGGTATTGATCAACTACGAGTTAAAATGGCTGGCATTGTGTTAGCCGAGGCTGATGATGAAATTGATGAGTGGCCACTGACTCAGCGCCCAACGGCGCCTCCCGCACCCCCTGGCCTCTTGCTCCAGTCCTCTTCCCAACACCCTCCACCTTACACTCCGGCAAGAGGAGTTAAAAATAACCCCATACCACCAAAGCAACAAACCCGAACTGACTCCTCATCCTCTGATAGCGATTCGGATCCCCAGTTTACAAGCAATATAGCCGAAAGGACCAGATCTCACACTCGAAAGGGCAGAACTATATCTCAACATCACAAACAGTCCCGTAAATCTTCGAGTCAACCTACCAATCCAAGTTGTGAAAGACATAGCAAACACCCCCGCCGATCGAGACGCAGAACTGTCAAGCAGTCAGACAGCTCTGAAACATCCTCTGGCCTAGAAATGATTTCCAAGATCCCAAAGTCCCGACACCAATTCCCTGTCAGACCAATGCCAAACCCTGATGCACAACAAGCTGCAGACCACTTCTCTATAGATGTCTGTGATCTTCAAACAACTATTTGATTGCTCACGCTATCCGGACAGATGGAGAAGACAGTTAGATATTATTGGCAGGAAAAGAAATGGGAGGGGAGAGGTGCACCCCCAACCCGGGTCAAGACTGAATACGTGACTAGAAAGGAAGAGCCATCTCGGGAGGAAGGATCAATAGAACCGTAGTGTTGCATTGGATGGATAAGCAAGGATACGGTTATACTAAACAACCAAACGGCCCGAGCCCTGCTAATAAACCTCCCTATTGTCCCCGGCATGGTATGGGAAGAGGCCGGGACTGGGTAAGAGGAATTGACTGTTTTAATTGTGGGCAGGAAGGACATTGGAATAAAAATTGCCCCTACCGTCAGCATGGAAAAGGAAGAGGAGGAAGAGGAGGGGGGCAAGGGGGGAGAGGAGGATCTTACACTAACTTCTCCCAGAACAACCCCTTTGGTCAATTGTCCCCCGATTGACTACGCAGCTTGATTGTGCAGGGATCATCAATGAGTGGCAACCCTTTTTGATAGATACGGGAGCCTTCATGTCTTCTGTACAATCAAAGCTTAAACTCCCTGCCTCTACTGAAACACAGGAACTTTCAGGATTCTTGGGACAAATCTCGACATTCCCAGTGTCAGAACCGGTTAAAATGGGTTACCAGGAAGAATCGGTGGAACATCGAGTTGTTATCACAACCAATCTGGACTGTAACTTGATGGCTAGAGACCTCCTTTGCAAATTCCAGTTGCATTTGGAGTGTGGAGATGATGGGATTATTGTAAAACAGGAAACCCTTAAGCGGCAGTATTATACCACTAGAACCCCTCAGTGGTGGTCTCTGGACCTGCCGCAGGCACCCTATCACGTGACCCTAGCATACGATCCCAGTGGAAAGAATCAGGACCTGCAGAACTTTTATCAGGATCACGAAGGGGAAGTGAAGGGAATTCTATTAAGGGCTAGAGTGACTGGACTGGAAAGAGAGGCAGATTTTGTGGAAGTGGATAAGAATCTGTGGAAACAGCCCCTAACAATGGCACCGTATATTGCTCGTGAAGTATTAGCCCCTCACCATGCTAAAGATTTTGGAGTTATGGTACGCAAGGCCATAGATGAGGCTGACCCTACCAGCTGGGATGTGCAAATCGTAAAACATGGCCGAACAGTCCAATTTCATGGGGACCCCGAGAAGGTCTTAACGACTCTACAGCATCATACTGGCTCGGACATACCTGACTATGTGGATCCTCATGTGTGGGCAGAGGACCCCTCCCAAGTGGGTTATACTCCCATTGATCCGATTGAGATCCCAGTGCAGGGCAATGTGGACTGGCCCTCTATTCGACAGAACCCACTGAAATCACAGGCAATCCTAAACTGACCTTTCGGCACTGTACTGCAATTAATCCGGCCTGTTTTCTTACTGAGCCACCCCAAGATGAGGAAGAACCCAGTCATGATTGCTTATCTTTAATTTAAGAGGCCACATCAGTCAGGGAAGATTTAGTTGATGTACCAATGGAAGATCCAGACTGTATTCTTACTGAGCCAACCCAAGATGAGGAAGAACCCAGTCATGATTGTTTATGTATGTTGACGGAAGTACTTCTATTAATCCAGAAGATACATGAATCTCAGGATACGCCATAGTAAACCAGGAGAATCAGGTCTTGGAATCTGCCGCTTTGAAACCGCCTATTCTGCTCAACAAGCTGAACTATTAGCCCTCACCCGAGCCTGTATCTTGGCCAAAGATCTCAAAGTCAATATCTATACCGACTCTAGGTATGCCTTTGGGGTGGCCCATGATTTCGGACAATTATGGAAAAATAGGGGATTCCTAACCTCACAGGGGAATGAGATATCTCAAAAACAGCTAGTATCTGATTTGTTGCAAGCCCTCATGTTCCCCAAACGCATTGCCATTGTCAAATGTACCGCCCATACGACCGGAAATTCTCTGGTTGATATAGGGAATCGTTGTCCTGACCAAGAGGCCAAACAGGCCTCTCGTGACCAACAGATGGTAGTGCCCAAAATTATGAGTCAGACTAAAAATCCTGCGAAGGATAAGTTAGCCTCGGAAAAACCAATGCCAACCATCCAAGATGTTATAAAAGCACAGGAGGACGCTCCTGAAAAAGATAAACTGTTGTGGAAATATTATGCATGTACTTATGACAATGTTTCTAAACTCTGGACCACTCCCGCGGAACAGACTTGCATGTCTGACAAGTTGGCTCTATGGGTTATTGAATGTATGCATTTTGCTACTTATTGTGGAGCAAGACCACGAGTGACACACTTTTGGCTACTTGGTGGCACCCTAGACTCCAGGCGCTCACCCAGAACATCAATAGTCGTTGCCTGGTTGGCCAGCAACATAATCCAGGGAAGGGAGTCCCCTGTGATTGGGGTAAAACGCCCCTACCCGAAGGTCCCTTTGAGACATTTCAGTTGGACTACATTGAGTTGCAAAAAGTTCAGTGTTACAAATATGTGTTAGTAATAGTAGATGTGTTTAGCAGATGGATTGAAGCCTACCCTAACCTGGACAATAAGACTCAGACTGTTGTTAAGGTGTTAATGAGGGAAATTGTTCCTAGATATGAGATCTCAGCTAGACTGATGACCACCTATGTTCTTTCTCTGACTCAGGCTCTGCGACTAGTTCACAACCAGGTTCAAGATGCTCACCTCGACCTCCCAGTTTTACCCGAATTGTCCCTCGTGGCACCAGGGAAGTATGGATTCGGAAGGGATTGGAGCCACAATGGGAGGGGCCTTTTCAGGTGTCACTCACTACCCCCACTGCAGCCAAGGTTGAGGGGAAAAGTGCCTGGGTTCACCTGCACCACTGCAAGCTCATCACCATTTAAACAAATTTTGCTGGTTAGTCTAATTCCTGTTTCTGTTCCAGATCTCCTCTTCCCCATAGCTGAACAAGGCAGTTGAAGGAGGATCAGTTTGAACTTTTACCCGTAAGACAGCCAAATACACTGACGGAGACCTGAAGAAGGGAAACGGGAAAACAGAACTCTTTTTATCAGCTAAATAACTGGACTATTTATAAGATGAGACTGTGTCTGTATGCCACTGTCTGCATAATAGTGTTGATATATGACAGTTTTGGCGCACGGGAAGGAAGACAAAGGCGAGAGCTCCATGTAAACACCTTTTTGTATATATCTTACGTTTATGCGGAAAAAGGGCACTTCACTAGATGCTGGGTGTGTTCACATATCCCTATACATTCCAAAGGGGGAATTCCTTTGCGCACCGTTCCACTGACCCTAACTAAGACTGTTAGATGGATTCAAAGAAACGATATTGGAACAGGTAGCTAACCGCACTGCTGAGGCTCTGGAGGGCATCACAGCTGAAATGGTAGCGATAAGGACCGTAGCATTACAAAACCGAATGGCCCTCGATTACCTGTTAGCTGAGAAAGGGGGAACGTGTGCCCTGATAGGATCTGAATGTTGCACTTACATTCCTGATAGTTCAGAAAACATAACCCACCTTGCCGATCACATAAGGAGGGAGGTGAAGAAGTTATCCACACCAGCAAAAGAACTTAGCAGGCTTGATAGGTTTCTGGGTGGATCTTGGTGATCCTATCTAATACATGGGGCAATTGTTCTCATCATAATAATTACCTGCTGTTTTGATTGTTGGTTGCCTTAACCTCTGCTGTAAAGTAATGATGACAAGGTTAGCAGACCCTCTTGTGGTCAAGGGTTCCCGGGTTATGATCCAACAAACTAGAGAACTGCTCAACAATGCAATACTCCTAGAATGATCCTAAATGTTATCATAGAATGATAAAAGGGGGGATGTGGATATCTGAACGGAATATATGGAATTAAGGACAGTAAGCTAAATGGGATATATGAAAATGTATAAGCCATGGAAGAATAGCTGGGAGAATGTCAGATTGCAAATAGTGCAACATCAGCATAGCTAACAGTCTTTCTCAAGGTTTCAAGTCACTAATCCTGCCAATAACATCTAATTGTAACATGAATAGTCACACCACTAGATTGGAACATTTAGAGGCAATGCTTGAGCTTTCAAGAAAAACATCTCATATAGATTGACTAATGAGTGGCTGAGTTAGACTGTCAATCCATTTGTATTTTGTTATCTGATTTCAAAACTGTATAACTGTTAACGCTTTACGATGTAACTTCACCTATCCGTAGGGAGTGTGTACGCTCTATCCAGAGAGTATATCTTCTGTCTGATAGGTCTTACTGGCCGGTAATAAAGACTGCTTTGTTCAAAGCACAAGAGGTATTCGACTCAGTAATTTTACTGAACCAGATTGAGGTAAAAGAATCCAGGAATTTACACTTGAAGCCACAAGTTTCTGACTGAGAGGCAAAAAAACATAATCCTCTTAATTTAACAGTTTTTACATAGTTTTGGCCTTCTTGAGCTAGTAAGAGGGGTTTGATAGTGGCCTACAATGATATACTCCAACCTTTGCCTTGACCTTTGCTTATCATAGAATCATAGAATGTTACAGCACAAAAGGAGGCCATTTGGCCCACCTTTGAACGAGCTCTCCAATTAGTTCCACTCCGCTGCTCTTTCCCCATAGCTCTGCAAATCTTTCCCCTTCAAGTATTTATCCAATTCCCTTTTGAAAGTTATTATTGAATCTGCTTCCACTACCTTGGCAGTGCATCCCAGATCATAATAACTCGTGCATATTTTTTTCCTCATGTCGCCTCTAGTTCTTTTGCCAATTACCTTAAATCTGTGACCTCTGGTTACCGATCCTTCTGACACAGGAAGCATTTATTTACTCTCTCAAAACCCTCCATAATTTTGAATAGCTTGATTAATTTTCCCCTTAACCTTATCTTTTAGTGTTATGTGAACATAATCAAAGTATAATTGAAATTTTTAAATTGCATCCACTGCTGTTAAAACAAATGGAAAATTCCCTCCTGCATAATGAGTGCCTGATCAGATGAAAGAGTTGTAAAGTTAAATACAAGCCTGTGTTTTATTTTGGTTCTACAAAAATATTGTATAGCCTTGGAAGGAAAATTTTCAATAACAGCATGAGTGCTTAATGACATTCTTCTCTCTTCTGTTTTAGCAGAGGTTTTAATATGTTTATTTTAAATCCTTTAATAGTGGACAGGATTATATTGCACAATTGCATCAAATGTTCACCTGGAGACATTAACCCAATACCTTAAAAAAAAACAAATATAAGTCATGCGATACGATCCACTCCAGATAGTCCTACCACTCATTTTAATAGCAAAAAGAGAAGGTGGAAGCGATAGTTTTTAAGAGTCCCAGACAAATTGTAATGTACTCAGAGGATGCTGCATACTGTAATATGGTTTGAATTTCCATGAGTCTGTCACACACTGTGCTATACTTCCACTTCAAATATGTATAGCTTATAGCGCCCTTGTTCATGGAGAAACTACATAAAACATCCTCTACATAGCATGCTTCTCATTAGAACATCTTTCTGGCATTGCTCCTATAAACGTCATAGACGGGGTCTGCTGTATAATTTTTGGATGTCGTTCAGCCCTGTTTCTGCGGTCTCACTAGCATTGAATCCCTATTTCACAAATCAAACAGTAAAATGGAGCTGCGATTCAATATTGGCATCTTTTTGGTTTTCCTGCTCATTTTTTCTGTTGATTTTGTTTTTCATTTTAATTATGATGTTGATTACTGCATCGGGGAAACAATTTGGAGGAATTATTAAGCTCACTCATGTAAGGGAATTGAATTACTTGATCCATTCCAGGTAGCCCAGGAGTCAGTCTGTACTCATTTTAGCGGCAGTCGGAGAGAATAGCACTTCGGCAATGTTTTATCTGTACCTCATATTTCAAATGCAACAGAGAGATTTTCCTGCGTCGGTGTCCAGGCCTAGCAAATATAAAAGAATCGGGCAGGTCAGAGGGCAAACCTTTAAAGGAACCTGCCTGATTTTCCTTTCATTTAAGTTAATGAGTGGAAAAATCAGGCACATTTCTGTACATATGTGCGCTCTGTCCCATCTGGTTTTCCGATATTCCCTGGACCTGAGTGATCCACTGAGCCTGGGAGGCACAGGCCCAGGAAAATCTCCCCTAATTACTCATCTGAACCAGTTTCTCTAATAAAGTCATCAATAGTTACTGTTTAAACCAATGATGTACTTTATGTGACCTGGGGCCATTTGCAGCCTGTTTTCCCTTTACCTCTGGTTTTCAGCACATTTGCTGCTTTATGTGCCTCTGATCCTCCATTTATGGCTGTGGGATGTTGACAGAGCTTTCCATACAATGGTGATTCCTCTCCTTTTCTTGTTTTCCAGTAGGAAAAGGCAAGAAAATGCTATTAGTAGGCAGCACTATTCCAGCATCTGTAGAGCTATGTTATCAGAGCATTTTATTTTCATAGAACTATTGGTCCCATAGTTTTGTTTCCTTCCTGTTAGGAAGTGCCTGGCTTCTACACAGCAACTGTTCATCATATGATCGCACTTTGCATGTGTGGAAATACAGACATGGATCCATATCCTACCACTGTTAGGTGGAGCATTCCTAACACTGCCCACTTGCACCCTGCAGTTTTATATACCTCTGAGCCCCCATTCAAGACTATGAATCATGGCATTGTGGCCCTTGTCACAATGGCAGGGATTTGAACCCCCCCTCGCCCAGAGAGAATGGCACGGGGGAAGAGGTAAATATTTGAAAATTCTATCTCCTGCCTCCAACCCGCTGAGTTCCCGGCCTCTGTGATTTTTACATTGGCGAATAATGCCACCAACAAGGCTCCCGTTAAAGGTAGACGGGGACCTACTTAATATTAAAAAGTCACAGCCTGATGATGTCATCGGTGCCACAACGTCATTTTAGCCTGATGTCAGAGGGTGTCCCGCGTTGTCTGCAGCCACGGCTGGTGGCATCAATTGGCCAAAAGAGGCCAGGGTACATTTAAAAAATTTGCTTCTTTTAGAATTCCTTGTGGGCCAGGAAGAGCAGGAATGCTCCCTGCTGGTCCCACAGGAGTTGTTGGGACTCCCTGTACCCTGGCCTTCCACCGGTCTCATTGAACTCCCCAGCCTCGGACTCCCCCTGGCCGCTTTGAATCCCTGAGCCCTCACGTATCCCCGGATCCCTTGGAACCCCTTGTCCCTCCCAATGGCCGATCACCCTAGAACTTCTCCTCCCACTAATTGCCAAACACCGTTCCCCCAGGTCCCCAGCTCCCATCAGCCAGGTAGTGAATCTGGTCTGGTGTCGGGTGGGACTCCGGAAACTTTTATTTAAATGAAGCCCTGCCATTAAGATTGACAGGGCCTCCACACCCTGAACTCTCCCGCACTGTTCCCAACTCCCCCCCCCCCCCCCGCCCGCCACCTTCCTCCTGCACCCCCCCTGTAAAAATGGAGGCTAATGTTAGTGAATGTCATTGGTTTAAAAGGAAAAGAAAATCTGGCAAGTCCTTTTTGTTCAAGCAATAATAGACTTGTAACATTTGTTTTGGAGGGTTTTTTTTAAAATGTGGAGACTCACAAATAAGATTTCCTTCCTTACTAGGTCACTTCCATGATGCCAATTAAAGGGAATTTCCCAGAGTAGCACTATTGCAAACGTCAAGCACTGTGACATCAAATCAGCCTGAAAGCCACACTCAAACTGGAAATCATATTACTGGCTAAGAATGCAGGCTTCCTTGACTAAGCATGGTTTATTTTTTGTCTGTTGAAATAGTGATACAAAGATGTTCAGCTTAATATTGTACTATGTAACAACCAAGCTTACATTATTTCACAGACAAGTGGATTTGCTAAAAACTCTAAAGGATTATATATTACATCAACCTCTACAGAAGCTTCCATATAGTTTCTACAAACCTTTTGTTTTGAGATCTAAAACAATTTTGTTTTTATCTGATGCTCATATTGCAATGCACTTTGATATTTGGTTACAAAAGTTCATAATGTTTAATCGGTTATCCAGTGTGTGTGTTTATGAACAGAATTTATCAGATGTTTACTTAGCTATAAAAATGTAAACCCTAAAATAATGCAGTGGGATGTTAATGATGACATGTTTGTCTGAGATTCCTGTATCCTTTGTTTTAATGGAGATTATAAACCATTGATGCAAATGGGTTAATGCTGTCATTAAAATAGTATAGAGAGGACTTTCAGATCAACACATCAACGGGCCGATATTCAGGGTCTGTATAAGTCTCGTTTCCGCCGTTTTCCGGCGGCCATGTGACAGTCCATTGGACGTCCCGACCCAAATTCAGCTTGGATATTTTCTGGCATGTCCCCACTTCTGGGCCGCTACTGCCGACCGGTGCAAGCGCGTCATCAAAGCGCGCACCGCCGCTATCCCACACTTCCAGAATACTCCGACCCAAATTTAGTTTTAAAAATCCATGAGCCGCTGAACGGTGTCCCCGACAGCTTTTTCTGTCGGTGCACCTTGTCTGCTCTCTCTCTCTGCCCTGGCGATGCAGCGGCCATTAAAGGCGAGGACTGAATCCCGCGGCCGCCATCTTATTTTTTTGCCGGCCAACTTCTATGTCGGCCGGACTATTGTTCCCCTGAGTTCGGCTGGGCCGCCAACGGACAGCATGGCACCCTTTCTTGGGTGCCAGGCTGCTGGCCCGGCTGAAACCCTCCCTGGTGGCCCAGTGGCCAAAGGTAAAAAATCCCCGATTCTCTCCCCTTTAATGGAGCGGAGAGAGCATGGTGACACACACGCGCTGTGACGTCACCACCTCTCCGCTGTTGCATGACAGCAGCGGAGACTAGATCCCACCCCAACTTCTGCCCCTCAGCATGACTCACCGCCACACTTTTGCCCCCATTATGGCCGACTTCTGGTCCAACGTTAAAAAATCTTCTAAGTCCTGAAAATCGATCAGACAGCTGCCTTATCACTCCCGGCGGAAAAAAACAAGTAAAAAAATCATAGGTGTGCCAGCTTTCTGGCGTGCTGAATTTTGGCCCCCAAGTGTTTATACGACAGTGTCCCACAACATAATTTCAAAGTTTTCATGGCCCTGAAATTCTGGTCGGAGGCTTCCCGCGGGCAATTGCCTCCGACTGGAGAATTTTTACGAAATTACCTGGAGGCCCCGGAGGCGCCCCGGATTCCGGTGGGGAGGCCTTCTCTTCCCGCGCTGCGAAGCGCACTCCCGTCCTCAAGGCTCCCACGCAGAAGCACAACCAATCAGGTACAGTATTCTCAATTAATAGCAATGAGAACTCCGTATCTACGAGTTCTCATTGCTATTAAGAAAAGAAAAACAAACACAATAACACCAAATAAAAAATAAAAAACACACCTCACATAATTAAAATTAATTGAAATTAAAGTTAATAACTATCTTAGAGAGAAAAAAATGTTCCGTGTTTTTAAAAAGTTAAAAAAATTATGGTTTCAAATAAACTTAACATAGTGGGCAGGGTTTTAAAAAATAAAATGTGTATTTTTAATTTTATTTTTTATGTTTTAAGTGTTTTAAGACTCTTACGCATGTAAAAGTAGGCTATGCGCAAGAGTTTTGAGGAGATTTGCTGGGCAAGATGTGGGTAAATACCGCAATCTTGCCCTTGCAAATGTCCTCGCTCCCGAGATGCGGAGGTTCTGTCAAATTGGAGCTTGACAGATCGGAAAAGCTAGTTTTCAGCGCATGCGCATTGTGCGCTGAAAACCGGCTTTTCCGATGCCTTCCCGAGTCTGTAGACACTCCATAACGGACCCGGGGAGGCTGGAATTTCTGGGCCCATATATATTGCTGGGTTAGGACAATTTTAGAAACTAAATCCACATAAGGTCGTTTTTGAAGTAGATATCGCCATCTGACAAATTGCCTGAACTAAAATTCGCTGTTGAAAATTACACAAGCATTCAATGGATTTATGGGGGCTGAGGTCGGAGGGGGGAAGGTTCCAGAGCAGAGAAGCAGCCTGGACTCCAAAAGATGAGAAGTTTTTCCCCCAAAGGGGTTGGGAGGGCACCTCATTTGTATGGGGCTAATAGCCCGTGACACTACATGTGCACCTCAGGCACCCACCTACCCCGTGTTGTTTGAAACTTCTGCACTGACTAGCTATCCAGAAGGCATGCTCACGCCCCTCCGGAAACTCTATTTTTTGTGCCCTTCACTGACCCCAAAAACTCTAACACTACATCATCATCATCATCATCATAGGCAGTCCCTCGGAATCGAGGAAGACCCGCTTCCCCTCTTAGCATGAGTTCTTAGGTGGCTGTACAGTCCAATACAAGAACCACAGTCTCTCCCGGATGCACTTTCTCCACTTAGGCCGGTCTTCGGCCAGGGACTCCCAGGTGTCAGGGAGGCTTTGTGTGTGTCCTTGTAACGTTTCCACTGCCCACCTTTAGCTCGTTTGCTGTGGACGAGTTCCGAGTAGAGCGCCATGCTCCAGCTCACAGTCGACAAGCTCCCTGCTGGAGTGGAGCTAAACTACAGAACCAGCGGGAAGCTGTTCAACCTTCGCCGTCTCCAGGCCAGGCCCAAGACCACCCCAACCTCTATCGTCGAGCTACAGTACGCGGACGCTGCCTGCATCTGTGCACACTCAGAGGCTGAACTCCAGGACATATTCGACGTATTTAACCGAGGCGTACGAAAGCATGGGCCTTATGCTAAACATCAGTAAGACAAAGGTCCTCCACCAACCTGCCCTCGCCGCACAGCACTGCTCCCCAGTCATCAAGTTACACGGCGCGGCACCGGACAACGTGGACCACTTCCCTTATCTCGGGAGCCTCCTATCAACAAGAGCAGGCATTGACGACGAGATCCAACACTGCCTCCAGTGCGTCAGTGCAGCCTTCGGCCGCCTGAGGAAACACTACATAGTAAATTAAGTTAATATATTAAATAATACCCTTTAGGTTTTATGTCATTTTGCTAAAACTTTTTTTCAATGGGACATGAATGTGCATGTTCAAAATATTTTCTGCGCCAACAAATATCTGCAATGTGTTTAAAAATTTGTCAAGAGTGATCTTGAAAATGGTAACAGCCCCTTAACATACGGGCTTGTATTATATAAAATGAACAGAAACTTGTTCCCTGTGTGGAGTAAGTGTATGTGTCAGCACGATATCTCCCTGAATCAGCAGATTTCAGAAATGTTCCTATTATCGTACTGTAGGAACAACTGGGTCATGGCTGGGGTCAGTAAGCACTCGGTAGAATGAGCTGCCATATACCCATGGTTCTCCCTAATGCAGCCCCCTCCTGCTCAGTTTACAGAGTGCATTGGTATTAGACATTATCAGACCACAATAGGCTGCTCCATTTTTGAATCTGTACAACCCAATGTAATCACAATCATTGCACTTATTTACTTCCATTTAGGGATGAATGTGCAATTGAGGCCAATGTATATGCATTTTAGGAGTCTGAATATATCCAGTTAAATGTCCTTTAACAGTCTGGTTCTGGTTTGGCTCATTTAAAAAAAAATCTAGTAACACACATGTGCACAACACCCAACTCTATGTGCACAATGCCCTTTTTTTGGTGTCCTGCCAAAGTTCTGTTTAGTGACTAGTTGGGGATGAGACATGACAACAAAAATAATTGTCTCTAAAAAGTTTTTTTAAGAATCACGTGCACTTGGTGGGTCTTTGATGTCTAAATCCTGGTAGTGTAGTGTGTATATGAGCAGAAGGAAAAAAGGATGAGACAGGGGAATGGGAGTCATGCAATCTCACAGTGAATATATGCTTGTTCTAAAACTTAAAAAAATGTCATCCTTGTTTTCCTGGCCTCATGCACCCCCCCCCCCACCGCACCCCACCAATACCCCCCCTCCCCCTCCCCCCATCTTTGTAATCTACTCCAGCCCTACAACCCTCCGAAATATCTGCGCTCCTCCAATTTTGGCCCGATTTTAATTGCTGCGCCATTGGTGGCTGTACCTTCAGCTGCCAAGGCCCTAAGCTCTGGAATACCCTCCCTAAACATTTCCACCGCGCTATCGCTCTTTCCTCTTTTAAGATGCTCCTTAAAACCTACCTCTTTATCTGCCCATATATCTCCTTATGAGGCTTGGTGTCAAATTCTGTTTGATAACACATACCTGTGAAGCACCTTGGGGCGTTTTACTACGTTAAAGGCGTTATATAAATACAAGTTGTTGTTGTTGTTGTTCATTAGGATCACCCAAAATTTACAACCAATGTGATTGGTACATAAGAAAAAAATGGGTGTTCACTCTGCTTCTAGACTTCCTATGCTCTGACTGGAACACAGGTATATATATTTTTTTAATTTCACAGACTCATTGTAGAAAAGAAGAAAAAACTGTCAGGCAAGGAGTTCCTTTTGATCTTCTAAAGTGTGCCTCCGGGTTTGTGGATCAATAAAGAGTTTTTAATGCTTCCAGACATATCCATGAACTGAATTATCTTGGCCTCCTGATCAAGAAGCCTATTATGGATGTGGAGGGGTGGTGGGCCGATGGGGAGGAGGGGGAAGGGAGGTTGGTTGTAAGAAGATTTTTTTTTTAAATCCATAGGAAAGAAACAAAGAAAGAAATACTGTGACAGATAATAGTGCTAATCATTGCACACAACGCAGTAGTATGATAGAACAGCAGTGGTTAGCTGTACAGCAAGATTCACAATAGTCAGTAATCACATTGGTCTTTTTGGAATGTCAAAAGGATGGGATTACTTCCCTTGATGGCACAGGCTCAGCACAATTCTGGCAGCCGATGCCTCTGCAACACAAAGGTTAGCACTGTTTGCACAGAGAGTTAATCCCTGATAGTTTTTTGTACTTTTTGTATTACATGAACCCTAAACTGTCTGGTTAGGTGACAGCTTGTGTGTTTGGATCCTTTTACATTTTGGGTGTTTAGTGCAGTCGAACAGAACGATGCTGCTGATTTATGCTATTCTTAACAAAGAAATAAAAGAAAACAAGACAGGTTCAAATTACCAGAAAATTGGGACTTCTTGGAGATTAAAGGTAGGAATGATTTACATCTATTTAGATTTGGGTCCGTCCATAGCTTACTGTGAGGAACCACACAGATAAATTGAAAGGTGTGACTCCACCCCCCTTTTTAGATTCACAACTGTTTCATGTCCTTGTTTGGACAGCTTGTATGTTGAGGGCCAAGGTAGGATGACAATGCTGCACCAATTGCTTCTCACACAAGCAGATGCCACGTAATGTTTTGATCTTTTTACTTATTGCTTGTTATTTATTTCTGATGTGTGTTGAAGTTTCAAAGATTGTTAGTGTTTGACGTGTCTAATTTTAAGAATTTCAATCACTGTGGGAATTGTCGCTGCATGAAATCAGCAATGAAATGAATGCAATATTTATCTCTTGCATAACAACACTGGACAAAATATACTTTTTGTTTAAATGGAATTGATTGAGTCAAATGGAATTTCCATACGGTCAAAATATTTGATTGCCATTGTTAGACAAAACTGGGACATTTTGCATGGGGCATTTGATAAGTAAGCAAATGTAAGAATAGCTAAATCATACCAATCCAAGGGAGAGCGAGAAATAGAGGAATTGTCATAGCCAACCAGCATCCATATCTCCACAGCGGGGTTAAGTGAAAATATTTCTTACGTCACTGGATGATACAGTCTATAACACTCTATAGCAGGTTTTCAACTGGGAAAAAAGATCAATCGAAATTGAATTTTTTGTAATGTTATAGCGCGAGAAAGCAAGTTTAAGCTGGTTTTTAATGTCATACCTCTGGAAATGTAATTTTAATTTCTTCCGCCGTTACGTCATTAAGTCTTATAAGCAATGTTTCCTCTCAATTGTCTTTGTTGTGCATGGCCTGTTTATTTCAATGCATGACCCCTTTAAATTTTCTGCGGTTGTGCGATATTTCAGATGGAAAAGCTTGTGAGCGGCCTGCGAGGTACCTTCCTGATTACTGCACCGCTGCGCTCGCGCGCAGTTTAGAGGGTACATTGTGTATTGGCGTTTTTCAATTTTAGATTTTATATTTTGGATCTTATTTTGGATTTCGGTTTAATTATTTTAAGCTCTTGGGGGGGGCGGGGGGGGGTGGTTGGTGCTAAATAGGATAGCCCCCGAAAATGGTGTGGCGATTGTGTGGCGCAATTAACCGGTGCCTGTTCGATATAATGCAGGTAGCACAGCATCTTTATTTACATGATATCTGCATCCAATCAGCGCTAAACGCACTGTTGATTGGCTGCATGCATCAGCAGGGAGCCTAAAATTGATACTTGCTGACACTAATTAAAGCTAGCCTGCACTGCTTAAAGCTAGCCTGCATCCCTTAAAGGGAAGGTACGTTGTGGCTGGAGCAGGTGCTGTGTGAGCTCAATCTGACCTGGGAAAGACAGAAGAATGGCTGAAGATGGAAGAGAGCAGGCACCCAGATTTTCTAACACACTGGTGGTCTTGGTGGAGGAGTTGGAAAGGAGAGAAGTCCTATATCTGCAGGGGGCCAGTAGGCCATCCACACACATGGTGAAAAAGCAATCAATGCCAGTAGTCAAGCCCCGAGGATCTGGATGCAGTGTCACAAGAAGTTTAATGACCTCGCACGAAAGGTCAGTGAATACATCTTCAAGTGCCATGTTCCGCAAACTGCACCACTAGCCTCTGCCATTGTTCAAATAACTATAGCCACATCACTCACCTACCAGCAATCTCTATCAATCAGGGCTCATATCTATCATGCATATGCTTCACCTCACCCTCCCACACTTAGCACTGCTACAAGCTTCATACTCACATCTCACAGTTTACACATACTGCCAGCTATTCAACCATGACAGCCACATCACCCAAACAGACTGCACGAAACTCACTGACACACTTCCCTCTTGCTTGCAGGACAAGGTGGTGCACAACCAGAGGTAGCAGGAGCAAACCAGAGGGGGGGGGGGGCATTGGGGGGGGGGGGGGCAGGCACACTTACCTGCTATAACCCCCAAGGGGGAGATGGTGCTAGCCATTATCAGAAGGGCCATTCCTGAGGCCGTGGCCATCGGTGGGGCTGAAACTATCTAAGATGACAGTAACCTCATACCTAATCCTCCTTCTCACATCCCACTTCCTCCTGACCCCATAATCTCTTCTGACTTACAAGCTGCAGATGGTGCAAGTATGTACCTCTTACTTACTCCCCCTAACCTCCCTGCACCACAACCTTACTCTTGTGCCTTTTAACTTTCAGAAGTGCAATCTGGCTAGGCAGTGGAGGAACACCAAGAACTGGATAATGATAAAGATACACTATCACTTGATTTCACACTCACAGACACCTGCTCAGATAATGACACTGCGCCTATCTTAGAGGATAGATTAGAGGCGGGATCCTCATGTAGTGAGACACTACATACAAGTGTACTACAGCCAGGGAAGGGGGCAAGGATGATGTAGCTGTCAGCACGCTAGAGGGTGAGGTCTCATTTGAGAACTCAGATAAAGACTTTGATGAGCCAGGCTACAGAAGAAGGCTGCTGGATATACACAATGAAATGTTTGGTGCATTGGGAAGCCTGCCAGAAAGCCTGCTTTCATTGTCAAGGAACATGGAGGAGTCCAGCACCAACTTGGCACAGAGCTTTGCACAGAGCTTGGAGCCCATCCTTTCCAGCATGGGTGTGGTGCCCAACCCCATCAAAACACTTGTGGACCCAACCATGATGCAGCGTCTAATAGCTCATGTCTCAGCTGGAAGCTCAGACTGAAGTCATGCAAGCTCAGCTTATTGCCATGCAAAGCTAAAACTGCACTCCTGCAAGCTCGGACTGCTGCCATCATGGTTCTGGATACCAGTGTTCAAAGGGGCTTACAGAGTGGCACAGATTCCAGCAGTTTGTCCTCCAACAGATTACCAAGATTCCTGAGTCGCCGCCCCGGGGACTGACAATGGCTCCATGGAGCACGGACCCGCTGTCCTCTCTCAGGATGACAGCATTCATCCTCCCACCTCTGCCACTCCACCGGTGCCCTTGCTGTTGCCTGTCAGCCAGCCAGCTCAGACTGCTGCCGCCCATGCCGAGATGGTGCATGTAATGTATTTGCTTCATGGGTTCTTCGCTTAAGAATTCATAGCAACACATTGCTATTAAGAACTAATTGGTTTATTACCAAAAGTTTAACAATCATGGTACACATTACAGTTCATCCACCAGGCTCACAGCCACCTGCCTCCTCGTGGATCCCCCAAACCCAACTGGCTGGGGTTTTATTGAGTCTTGTGAATATCATGTGACTGGCTAAGCCACTCTCAACTCAACAGCTCACCAAACCTGTGAGCATACTCGCGTTACAGGCCCAGAGCTGCTCGAGGTCATCCTCCAAGGCCATTTTCAGTCTCCACTGAAAGTCAGCAGCCTTCCATCAGCCATGCTGCAGTCACTGGGATAGCACTGCCCAGGAGCACCAGGACAGGCAGGCACACGGAAGACAGGCACTAAGGGAATGCACAAGGGTGATTAGTTTACGTTTGTATGGCATGACTTAATGATCAATTTGGGTTGGAATGTTTATTTTGTGGTGACTTTTATTTTTGCACTGTGGCCAAGAGAATGCTGTGATGGTCAGTGACAGAGCGAAGGTGAGCAGTGTGGGAATGTTGGTGAATGGGGAATCGGGGTTGCGGTTACTGGCATTGCACTCAAATTAGTTCTTCACAGACAGCCCGGGCAGAAAGGGACTGTCTTGATTGCCACCTCCTTTCCTCTTCTTCCTTTTCCGCATCCTCCGTCTTCCACGTCCTCCTCTTCCTCCGCCTTCAGCTCATGCTCCTGTCCCCCAGCTTCTCGTCTGATAGCTGGCAGCTAAAGCTGTGCCCTCATGATGGCGAAGTTGTGCAGCATGCAGCAGAACACCACAAATCTTGAGACCCGCTCAGCCAAGTACTGCAGGGTTCCCCCAGGGCAGTTCAGGCATTGTAATCATTGCTTCAGCACACCAATGGTCTGCTCGATCACATTTCTTGTGGCAGCATGGCTCTCATTGTATGCTTGCTGTGTGTGGGTCGTGCACCGGAGTCATGATCTGTGTCATCAGCAGATAGCCTTTCTCACCCAGTAGCCACCCTTTGGTTTGCCGTGGTGGCTGATATACAAGCTGGTACAGCGGACTGCCACAGAATGAAGGCATCATGACTGCTGCCAGGATACTGGGCATTGACCTGCATAATGCACTGCCTACGGTCACACACCAGCTGGATGTTGAGGAGTGGAATCCCTTTCAGTTTCGGTACATGGCAGAGTTGACATGTAGCGCCCAGAAAGCAATGTACCTGATGGGGAAGCCTGCAATCCAAGCAAACCCTTGTGCTCACTCTGCCTGCTTGTTTCTGGCAAGAGAGAATAAAATGTAGTCAGCTCTCTTTGAAATAGAGAGACTCAATGACATCCCTTTTGCAACAGTGGGCAACAAACTGCGAGATATTGCAAACATCTCCAGCTCCAGGCTAGAAGGAGCTCCATGCATAAAAAGTTCATCACCACAATCATCTTCACAGCCACAGGTGCCCTGCTCTGAGGTTACAGTTGTGGCTGTCGCAGTTGGCAGATTTCAGTGAGGACATTCTTATTGAAGTGCAGACATCTCATACTTCATTCCTTGCTGAGTTTCAAGTAGGAGAATTTCTCCCTGAACACCCTGGAGATATTTGGTCTCCTGCTGAGAGCCCTTCACTCCTTCCTCACAAGTCTAGCACCTTGTCCTGCTCTGCGTGGCTTCTGCCCATTCTTCCAGCCATACTTAATTCCCAGAGGGTGGCCAACTAGAGCACCCACATTTGGGAGCAACTGGTTTGTGCAGATGCCTTGAAGTCAACAAAAAATCCTTCAGCACCTGCTACACCACACCCTGTAGACTTTTGAAACTTGGAAAGTACCAAAAATGTATAGAATTGTAGCAACTGCCAGTTGAAATCAACCAGCAGCTAACCTGTGAGTAGTTGATGATCCCTTTAAATAGCGCTGGTGAGGGGTCCTTCCTGCTGCTTAAAGCATGTTCAGCTGTGCCAGCTGGAGAGGATGTCAGCTGCACCTTTGAGCTGTAAAATGTCAGCGCTGGCATCAAATCAGTATTGCACACAGTGTGACGGATGTTCACTGCGCACGCACTAACGCCTGTACCAAGATGGCGTCCGGCGAGCTTTGCGTCACAACTGCTGCAGACGCCTGTTTGGAACTCTAAGGGCACTTATAGCAGCCAGAAAATGGGTTTTAGACTTTATCTTGCTATAAAACCTTTTAAGAAATTGTTGAATTAAATAATGTTCTGCAGTCCTTAAACATTAGCACTTTAAACTCTTGATGATACAGTAGTTTAGAAGACAGTATGAATTATCTATACATAACCTTAGTAAACAAGTGCATTTATTTTGATGTGTCTCAGATATCATATTTGTCAGCTATGGCTCAGTGGGTAGCACTCTCGCCTGTGGGTTCAAGTCCCACTCCAGGGACTTGAGCACATAAATCTAGGATGACACTCCAGTGCAGTGCTGAGGGAGTGCTTCACTGTCGGAGGTGCCGTTTTTTGATTGAGACGTTAAACCGAGGCTCCGTCTGCTCTCTCAGGTGGGAGCAAAAGATCCCATGGCACTATTTCGACGAAGAGCAGGGGAGTTATCCCCGGTGGGCTGCCAATATTTATCCCTCAATTAACATTTCAAAAGTGATCAGCCATGATCATATTGAATGGTGGTGCAGGCTCGAAGGGCCGAATGGCCTACTCCTGCACCTATTTTCTAAGTTTTTATAACAAAAACAGATTATCTGGTCATTATCACATTGTTGTTTGTGGGAGCTTGCTGTGCGCAAATTGGCTGCCGCGTTTCCCACATTACAACAGTGACAACACTCCAAAAAGTACTTTATTGGCTATAAAGTGTTTTGAGACATCTGGTGGTCATGAAAGGCGCTATATAAATCCAAGTCTTTCTTTCTTCTTTCCTGTAACTACATTTAAATATTTTACAAATCTTAAATCTAAACAGTTTTGAAAATGATTATGATGTAGTTTCCTATTAATGAATTAAAAGACAGAACTTGCATTTATATAGAAGTTTCTATGAACTTAGGACATCCCCAAGTGTTTCATAGCCAATTAAATACTTTTGAACTGTTGTTACTGTTGTAATACAGGGAAACATGGCATGAAATAAATAATCAGATAATCTGTTTTAGTGATATTGGTTGAGGGATAAATGTTGGGCAGAACACCAGAAGAATGTTGCTGCTCTTTTTCAAATAGTATCATAGAATGTTTTACATCCACCTAATGGTGGACAGATAGATCTGGTTTACCAGCTCATCTGAAAGATGGCACTTCCAACAGTGCAGCACTCTCTCAGTACTGCACTGGAGTTCTCCCAATGTCCTGGCCAACATTTCTCAAATTAAACCATACAAAATCAGATTAGCTGGTTAGTCACTTCAATGTTGTTGTGGGATCTTGCTGTGAGCAAATTGGCTGTCACATCTGCCTACATAGCAACGTAGTCACATAGTGCTAGTAATTTGGATGGAGGATTCTTAAGGCGCTAATGTCAGATGGCCACTAAATTTTGCATCGGAAATTATTTAGCGACGGGAACAGCAAAATTCAGGATTTGCGCCCTGAGAGTGGAGTGGAGTACTAAGGGAAGCGATCCACACTTCTCTTAGGGCACTAGGCTGGGTGCTCAACTGAAGATCCCATTCTAAAGAGCCAGCTTTGTAGCAGCCGAAGAGAGGCCTCCCTGCAAAAAAAATCGGACCTAAAAACATTCCTTATACATTACTCACCCCAAATAAAGTTAAATCGCAAAAAAAAATATCAATCACACTTACCTCAAGCAGTCATTCCTTCACTGAGCGCCCCGGGATATCTCTGCATGCCAATGTTCTCTGGCGGGGTCACTACGGGGCACTACGGGTGCTGCACAAACCAAAGTTTGTTTCCGTGTCGATACCGGGGGTGTTGCACACCGGGTGATACCCCTTAGCACCGCCAGTATTGGCACACTGAAGTTGTCGAACGGCGTGAATGTCGACACTCGCGACTACAAACCCTTTAGCGTCCCTGTAGCGCCCCTCATGGCCTATCCAACCAAATTTCTCTCCCATTGTATGGTATTGTTAATGAAGCACATTTGGATGTCTTGAGAAACATGATAAGATGCTGCATAAATCAAGTTTTTTAGTCAGCTTTACTCTTTAATGATAACTATTTAAAGTTTGCTTAGTCTTTGTGGTCACTTGGTACTTTTTTTAAAAGAAGTAAACAAACCTAGTATCCATGCAGTCATTGACCCCACCTTGGCAATTCTAGGTTTCTGTTTTAAAATTACAGCCTCCATGTAGGGTCGTGCTCTAGAATTAATTTCTAACTACATATGATCTCATTTGTATGTTCTGTACAGAATCAGATGGTTATACTCAGTCAAAACATTCAGAGGATAATGCAGTCCCTAAACCTCTACTTGAACAACTCAAAAAAGAGTTCTGATTTACATAAAGAGATTTGCATTTTCCTTGTTCTGAATTTTACTGTATTAGTTTCAAACTGTCCATTTCTGAGTAGAAGGTGGAATAGAAACTGTGTGCAATGAGCATAATGAGGTAGACCATTATAGCAATAGGAACGGGCCATTCAGCCCCTCGATCCTGTATAAACATAAGTCTTAAGAAAAGAAAATAGGTGCAAATTTATGCAATTGCTGAAGCTTCTTTCTGGGCAATGATCACCCTACTTCTTTCCAGATTGCAGATCCTGCCGATCGCATTGGTAATTATTACAGTGAAAATTAAAGTTTCACAAATATATTATACATTCTTTACCATCAAACATTGAAAGAAAAACTTAGTAATGAATTTTTGTTAATCTTACTAATGATTAAAGGGCTCCAGTAGTATCGTTAAGTGATTACTTACCTGACAATAAGCGAATGGAAAAGAAAATAGGGCAGAGTGCAAAACAGGCTGTTGAATCGATATTGCCTCTTTTGCGGAACCACCAAAGACTAATTATAGACTCCAATTTCTCAATTTCCCTCTTTACCATTCTACCATCCCCCAATCTCCATAAACTCTAACTTTCTCAAAATTTCAATCGCTCATATTTCGATCTTTATTTTTTTTATTCATTCACGGGATGTGGGTGTCACTGGCAAGGCCAGCATTTATTGCCCATCCCTAATTGCCCTTGAGCCACCTTATACAGCAAGGTGACAGTACGAGAGATAAATGGAGGTGTCGTCACTGAGGCCGTAGTGATCGGTGAGGTTGAAAGCATTGATGATCATCGTATGCTCATACCTAATCTTTCTTCTTACATACCACTACCCCCTCATCCCTTAATCTCGTCACCCTTCCCCTCACCACAACCTGATCCTTGTGCCTTTCTCCATTCAGATACCCAAGAACTGACACCAGGCTAACATGTGCAGGAAGAAGTGGAGGAGGAGAGTGACGGAGAAAAGATGCCGTCACTCGATCTGACACTCCCAGGGACAAGCTCAGAAAATGGCACTGCGAGAGCTTTAGAGGGTAGTATTGAGGATGGATCCGCACGATGTGAGTCACCGGGCACGAGTGGGCTACAGCCAAGCCAGGGGGAAGGGCAGAGCAGGTGCCAGCTCCCCGGAGGGCAAGGTCGCACATGAGTTGTGCTGCAGAGAACTTGGATGAGGACTTTTATGGGGCGGCCTTCAGAAAAAAGGTGACAGAAATGCTTGATGCAATGGCAGGCCTGCCAAAAAGCCTTTTGTCACTGTCAAGGAGCATAGAGGAGTCTGGCTCCAACCTTGCACGGGGTTTCCGCGGAGCTTGGAGCCCTTGATTTCCAGGACGGAAGTGATGAGCAACTCCATTAGAGCACTTGTGGACCCAACCATGATGCTGAGTGTAATGGGTGATTTTGTAGCTTCCAGTGCTGCACAAGCGGAAGCGACCCAACGTCTGAGTGTTGCATTGGAAGCTCAGACTTCTGTCATGCAAGGCTCAGCTTGCTGCCATCATGGCTGGATTTATGACTATGGAAAGGGGCTTGCAGGGTGTCATAGCACTCCAGCAACCTGTCCGCCAACAAATGGCTAGGACGCTGAGGCACCAACCTGGAGAACGGCAGTGGCTCCGTGGAGCTCGAATCCTGCTGTCATCTCTCAGCATGACAGCATTCGTACTCCCACCACTGCCACTCCACCAGTGTCATTGCAGTTGGCTGTCAGCCAGCCAGCCCAGACTGCTGCTGTCCATGCCAAGCTGGTACAGCCTACAGCCAGGCCTTCTAGGCCCAGAGCTGCTCGACATCATCCTGCAAGGCCATCTGCAGTGTCCCCCACGGAAAGTCAACAGCCTCCCATCAGCGATGCTGTAGCCACTGGAGTAATACTTTGTAGGAGCACTGGAATAGACAAAGACACACAGAAGACAGACACTAAAGGAATGTACAAGGGAGACTAGCTGACTTTGTAATGTAATATTGGAATTATTCATTGATAAATTATGTTTGGAATGCATGTTTGGAATGCATTATGGCCCAGAGGACGCTGTGATGTTCCATGACAGAGAGATGGTAAGTTGGGGAAGTGTTGAACGTCGGGGATATGGGGTTTCATTCAGGAGAACCGGAGTCTGGTGATGCGCTCAAGGACAACCCATCCGGAACGGGGATTTGCAGGCTGCCTCCTCTCTTCCACCTCCTCTCCTCTTCCTCCTCCTCCTCCTCCTCTTGAGGTGGTTGCGTACCCTATGGTGGCAAGGGCTGCGCCCTCATGATGGCCAGGTTGTTGGACACTTGCACTGGTGAGTACTGGACAGCTCATTCTGAACTGTCAAGGCAGCGGAACCGATGCTTGAGCACTCCGATGATCTGCTTATATAATTGCTGGCCATGAGTGGTGGGGTTGCAGAGGGGAGTCATCAGCCAGAGTGAACAGCCCTTGTCTCTGAGCAGCCACCCTTGGGTTCATTATGGTGGCTGAAAGATTGCTGGCACAGCGAACTGCTGCAAGATAAAAGCATCATGACTGCTGCCAAGATATCGGGCATTCACCATCATGATGTGTTGAGCATAGTCGTACAACAACTACACATTAAGTGAGTGGTAGCATTTGCGGATATGGAACATGTCAAAATTGAAATGTGGTGCCCACAAAGCTACTTGTGTGCAGTCGATGGTGCACTGCACCATGAGGAAGCCCAATATCCTGGCAAGGTCACATGTGCGCTCCTCCTGCTTCTCTTTGTTCAGAGAGAAGACAATGAAATCCCTTCTCCTGGAGTACAGAGCTTCTGTGACCTCCTGGATGCAGCGATGGAGGGCGAACTGCAAGAATTTTACAACGTCAACCGTTCCAGTCTGGAAGGATCCACTGGCGAAAATATTCAGGGTCACTGTCACCCTGTCTGAGCTGCAGGTCTGCTTCCAAGAGGTGGCAGAATTCTGCGATTACCTCCTTGGTGAAGTGGTGCTGCTGAACGCACTGCTTCTGGCTTAGGTGCCTGAAAACCCATGGTGGGTAAGGCCTCCTGCTTAGAGCCCTCCTCCCCCTCCCTCTGCGAGCAGCTTGTCCTCTTTGTGCCTCTGATCTATCTCCCGGCCAAAATTAATGGTCATGCATCAAATCAGCATTACACATTGAATGACATCACAATCTGCCTACCCTGCATATTACTGGCACTCGCATGTCCCACCCGTGTCATCACCCTCACCAAGGTAGCGACCTGCGTGGGCGGAAGCGAGGCGGCCGCCATTTTTTCTCGAAAGCGGCCTGAACCGCTGGCGCTAAGGTGCCGAATTTTGCGGCCTAAAGGCCTGCCTCTTCAGGTGGATGGTAAAGATTCCATGCCATGTTTCGAAAAAGAGCAAGGAGTTCTTCTGGTGTTCTGCCCAACATTTCTTTCTCAACCGAAAGCAATTAATGATTTAAGTCATTGCTTTGTGAAAGCTACACTTTTACTTATATAATGTCAGTTGCTGCACTCCATTCTGTTTGAAACACTTAAAGACATTTCTGAGAGTTATAAGGCATTACATAAATGCAAGTTTTTTTTTCTTTCTTGTCACAAAGAAGACCAGCTAACTGGGACCCACCTGTAATAATGCTATTCTCATATTTCTCAAACATATAGACATGAAATCAGCATAAATTTTGAATATTTTGTTGATCCACACATGGAGTCAAAAAAGCTTTCCTAAAATTCATGGTCAATATCTTTCAAAGTCCATTATACATGCCAGGTTATAAAGGTCATATCAGATCGCATGATTAAGCTTTCTGGGCAATAGCATCCACAGGAGTGGCAGATTTAGGATGATGTGACATCATACACCTGCTGGCAGCACTGACCCAACTCCTGTTGATAATTCTAACCCAGTCCAACATGATTCCCGCTGGCAATCACAATCCAGGTCTGACTGGCAGTCCCAACCGTATTTTCAGTGACCTCTGGCAGTGCAGACCTCAGTTCCTCTGGCAGTCTTGACCTGGGTTCCTCTCGCAGT
Source organism: Pristiophorus japonicus (assembly GCF_044704955.1). Taxonomy (NCBI): domain Eukaryota; kingdom Metazoa; phylum Chordata; class Chondrichthyes; family Pristiophoridae; genus Pristiophorus; species Pristiophorus japonicus. The sequence goes on along the minus strand of NC_091987.1, from coordinate 71,016,147 downwards.
GCAGACCTGGGTTCCTCTGGCAGTGCAAACCTGGGTTCCTCTGGCTGTGCAGATCTGGGTTCCTCTGGCAGTGCAGACCTGGATTCCTCTGGCAGTCCTGACCTGGGTTCCTCTGGCAGTCCTGACCTGGGTTCCTCTGGCAGTGCAGACCTGGGTTCCTCTGGCAGTTCTCAGCTGGGTTCCTCTGGCAGTTCTCAGCTGGGTTCCACTGACAGCACATACTCAACTCTGGCTAGCCACACCGACCTGACAGTCCTTCCACTGTTAGCCCCAACCCAGCCTGACTCATGCTAGGTTTGTAATGCTGCCACATGTGTAACGATTTGATTCCTCCACATGCACAGCTTCCATTTCTGTGTTTACTGTATTTTGAAGAATAATAGACTATTATAGTACAGAAACAGGTCATGGCTCATGCATTCTGTGCTCATGCTTACCTCCACATGATCCAACGGCTTTAATTTCTCTTCTTCTTCGGCAGTCTTCCGGAGTCAAGGATGACTTGCTTCCACACTAATATGAGTTCTAAAGTGACTGATGAGCTGAATGTGGGATCTACAGTCTCTGTCACAGGTGGGACAGGTGGTGGTTGAAGGGACGGGTGGGTGGGGTGCTTGGGTTGTCGTGTGCTCCTTCCACTGTTTGTGCTTGGCTTCCCCATGCTCCCGAAAAGATACTCGAGGTGTTTGGTGCCTTGTCGGATGATTCTCCTCCATTTTGAGCGGTCTTGGGCCAGGGATTCCCAAGAGTCGGTGGGGATGTTACATTTTTTCAAGGAGGTTTTGAGGGTGTCCTTGAAGCATTTTCTCTGCCCTCCTGGGGCTCACCTGCCATGACGTAGCTTGGAGTAGAATGCTTGCTCTCTGGAGTCTAGAATTGGGCATGTGGACAATGTGGCCCGTCCATCGGAGGTAATCGAGCGTGGTCAATGCTTCGATGCTGGGGATGTTGGCCTGAGAGAGAATACACTGACATTGGTGCATCTATCCTGCCAGTGGATTTGCAGGTTTTGCAGAGGCAGCACTGGTGGTACTTCTCCAGTGCTTTGACGTGTCTACTGTACATAGTCCATGTCTTTGAAGCATATAGGAGGGCGGGTACCACTACTGTTCTGTAGAGCATGAGCTTGGTGCCGGGTTTGAGATCCTGGTCTTCGAACACCTATTTGCTCAGGTGACTGAAGGCTGCACTGGCACACTGAAGGTGGCGTTGGACTTCGTCATCGATATCTGTCCTTGCTGACAGTAGGCTCCCGAGGTATGGAAATTGGTCCACATTGTCCAAAGTCTTGTCATGGATCTTGATAATCGGGGGGCAGTGCTGTTTGGTGGGGGCAGGTTGGTAGAGAACATTTGTCGATGTTTAATGTAAGGCCCAGACCAGGTGAAGGTGTCAACGATGGATTGGAGTTCGGCCTTGTTGTCTGCATACTGTAGTTCAATGACAGAGGATGGGACGACCGTGGATCTGGACTGGAGGCGACGGAGGTTGAACAGTTTCCTGTTTGTCCTATAGATTAGCTCCACTCCTGCAGGGAGCTTGTTAAAGGTGAGATGAAGCATTACAGTGAGGAAGATTGATAAGAGCGTTGGTGTGATGACATAGCCTTGCCCTACCCCCGGACTGCACTTGTATTGGGTCTGTGGTGGATCCATTGGTAAGGATAACAGCTTGCATGTTATCGTGAAGCAGGCGGAGGATGGTGACAATTTTTTGAGGACAGCCAAATTTGAGAAGGACGCTCCATAATCCCTCATGGTTGACAGAATCGAAGGCCTTTGTGAGGTCAAAGAAGGCCATGTACAGAGGTTGATGCTGCTCCTTACATTTTTCTTGGATTTGTTGCGTGATGATCTTGTCTGTTGTGCCCCTTAGTGGGCGGAATCCACATTGCAACTCTTGGAGGAGCTCTTCAGCTACTGGGAGGAGATGATTGAGGAGGATTCTTACGATAATGTGGCAGGCAGCAGGGAAACTTCTCTGTAATTACCACAATCGGACTTGTCACCTTTCTTGAAGATGGTCATGATTACGGCATCTCTGAGATCCCCTGGCATGCTCTCCTCCTTCCAGATAAGAGAGATGAGTTCACGGATTCATGCCAAGATTACTTCTCCGCTATGCTTTAGTACTTCAGCGGGGATTCCATCTGCTCCTGAGGCCTTGCTTTTTTCAGTTGTCAGATGGCCTTTTCTACCTCATGTCGGGCTGGGTTTGTGCTGAGGTGATGGTGGGTAGCATGCTTGGGATGGAGGCAAGGACATTCACATCAAAGACAGAGTCTTGGTTAAGGAGATCTTCGAAGTGCTCCTTCCAGTGGGCACTGACTGCCTCTCTGCCCTGAATGAGCATCCCTCTGTTCTTAGCTCTCAGTGGGGTAGGACTTTGGGTGCTTGGACCGTAGATGGTCTTGACTGCGCTAAAAGAAATCCATGCACATCATGGTTGTCAGCTAGTTGCTGGATCTCCTGCGCTTTTTCCACCCACCATCTGTTCTTTAGATCAAAAGTTTTTTGTTGGACCTTGGCCTTCAGTTGTCTATAGATCTGCTTTCTTTCTCTCGAGTTGTGATGTTGTTTCCACTTCAAGAATGCCGTGCGTTTGCGGTTGATTAGCTCCTGGATCTCCTGGTCATTTTCATCTAACCAGTCTGGATGTTTTCTGGTACAGTAACCAAGAGTCTCTTCACAGGTGCTAATTATGGTGAACTTGAGGGCAGACAATGATCTATGGACACTGCAGCTCTGGTACATTGGAAGTCGTCAGGTTGGCTGTGAGGTATTGGCTGAGTAGGGCTTTCTTTGCAGGGTCTTTGAGTGCTTCAGCGTTGATTTTTCTGCAAGAGCGTTTCTGTTGCCATCGCCGTTTTGAGGCTACATTGATGGAGATAACAGAACGGATTAGGCGGTGGTCAGTCCATCAGTCATCAGGTCCTGTCATGGCGCGGGTGATGTGGACGTCATTGCGGTCCCTCACTCGGACGATGACGTAGTCTAATAGATACCAGTGCCTGGAACAACGATGTTGCCATGAGGCCTTGTACTTGTCTCTCTGACAAAACAAGGTGTTGGTTAAGACAAGACTATGTTCTAAGCATTTTGTCAGGAGGAGGTTACCATTGGAGTTGGTTTTCCCTACTCCTTCCCTGCCAACCACACCTCTCCAGAGGTCTGTGTCCTTTCCAACTCTGACATTAAAGTCGCCAAGGAGAATCAGTTTGTTGCCTATTGGGACTCGGGACAGGGATTATTCAAGGCTGGAGTAGAATTTCTCTTTGGCCTCGTCCATAGCTTCCAGGGTTGGGGCATACAGACTGATGACCGTAACAAACTGATTCCGGGTTAGAGTGAGCCGAAGGGTTATGAGGCTTTCATTTATCCCGCAAGAGGATTCTCTAAGATGCCAAACTAGTTCATTTTTGATGGAGAAGCCAACCCCATGTACACGGCGCTCTTCCTCTGGTTTACCTTTCCAGAAGAAGGTGTATCCACTATCTTGTTCCTTGAGCTGACCTTCTCCTGCCTGCTGTGTCTCGCTTGTTGCGGAAGTGTCGATGTTGAAACGTCTGTTCCCGGGCAATGATAGCAGTGTGACTTTCAGGTCTGTTGCTATTAGGGTTGTCCATTAGGGTCCTGACGTTCCAGGTCCTGAACTTCATTCTAGAGGGTAGAAGATACCTGTGCGTGAATTATTTTAACGTGGGGTGGCCATTGCACACCGGCTACCACACGGGCTTGACAGAGCAAGTTCTTGGTCCAATGGCAAATGGACCCAAGACGATTGGAGACCAGGCTCTGCTGCATGGGACTTGCACACACACACATATTCCCACTAACCCCTCCCTCCCTCTCTCAAGTCCTCGCAGCCTGATATTCAGAGATTGCAGTATGGGTGAGCACCTTGAGCTTGGAGCAGCTTGTGAGTTTGTCCAGATAGTACTGACACTGTACCCCGCGCCCCCCCCCACCGCGCCGCGCCTCCCAGCCCCATTTGCTGCTCTCCATTCGCAGGCTCTGCTGCACTTTATCCACTCTCTCTCCAGCCGCTCGTGCTTTGGCCTCGGGTCCCGACCTCGCTGCTGGTCTCGACCTCCCGACCTCGCTGCTGGGCTCGACCTCCCGACCTCATTGCTGGTCTCGACCTCCCGACCTCACTGCTGGACTCAACCTCCGACCTCACTGCTGGGCTTGACCTCCCGACCTCACTGCTGGACTCGACCCCCCGACCTCACTGCTGGACTCGACCCCCCGACCTCACTGCTGGACTTGACCTCCGAACTCACTGCTGGGCTCGACCTCCCGACCTTGCTGCTGGGCTCGACCTCCTGACCTCACTGCTGGGCTCAACCTCCCGACCTCGCTGCTGGGCTCGACCTCCCGGCCTCTCTGCTGGGCTCGACCTCCCGACCTTGCTGTTGACCCGACCTCCCGACCTCACTGCTGGGCTTGACCTCCCGACCTCTCTGCTGGGCTCGACCTCCCGACCTTGCTGTTGACCCGACCTCCCGACCTCACTGCGCTCGACCTCCCGACCTCTCTGCTGGGCTCGACCTCCCAACCTTGCTGTTGACCCGACCTCCCGACCTCACTGCTGGCCTCGCCCCCCTGACCTCTCTCCTGCTTGCTCCCAATATCCTTTAATATTCCTTTTATTCAAACAACTATCTATTTCCATTTAAAAGAGTTTAGAGATTGTTCTCCAACAATGGGTTGTGGCAGAGAATTCCATATTCCAACCTTCCACAGTGCAATGACTTTTTCCTCTAATGCCCCTTTAATCTTTCTAATGATTAAATTATGATTCAAGATTGCAAAAACTTGGTTCGTTATCCTTTGGGGAGGAAATTGGTCCTTTTTATAGCCCTGCTAGTGCCTCCGGGGGAGCGCTAACCTGGCAGAGGAGACTTTTTGCCCAGGGGAGGAGGGCGCTAACGCCTCCCTGAATGTTGCCTGGGAGTTTGCGGAGGATCGAAGCTGGCCGACATTTGCTTTCGGGCATTCCTTAAAGGGGAGGGCGCCAGCATCCTGGGCAGCCACCTTCTTTTGCCGGCCGACTCGCGGGTTGGCTCTACGGTGTCGGCCTTAACGTGGTGCGGGCCACTATCGTGCAGTCTGGCACTCTGTTTTGAATGCCGGGATGCAGGCCCGGTCACACACTGCCCTGGTGGCCCAGTAGAGGCCATCAGGGGCCTGCAGAGTGCGCAGCAGCCCTTCTCTTTAAGCGAAGGGGAGGGATGTTGAAGCGCGTCAGCGCAAGGCGGAGTATCCGTGTGGCGCACGACTCCACGCCCCAGTAGTGCCCCGGTTATCGCCCCCTAAGGAAGTAGAGCAGGGAGATTTCACTCTGCTTCCTCTGAGGGGCGATAAGGGCAATTCAGCGCGGGAACAGGACTTCTGCGCCGGGCACTAAAAGCCCTGGTCCCAAAAGGTTACTGCCCCCAATCGGGGTGTCTCACCCCCAGAGAAACTATTTCCTCTGAACAAGGGAGCATGATTAGAGCTAGGCCATTTAGGAGTGAAATCAAGGAAGCACTTTTTGAACAAGGGTAGTGGAAATGTAGAACTCTCACTCCCCTAAGGCTGTGACAAGTGGGTCAATTGAAATTTTCAAAACTGAGATTGATAGATTTTTGTTAGGTAAAGATTTCAAGGGATATGAAGCAAAGGTGGGTAAATGGAGTTGAGGTACAGATCAGCCATGATCTAACTGCATGACAGAACAGGCTCGAGGGCTTAATGGGCTACTCCTGTTCCTATGATTATCTTAAATTTATGCCCTCTCATTACAGTCTCGCTAACCAGTAGAAACTATCTATCAACCTGTCATAAATCCCTTTAACAACCTGTGTATATTTGCAAAGTCCTTCTACTTCTCGATTTCAATTAAAATCTCTATTTAAGGTTTATTTCCTTTTCTCATTCTTAACTGAAAATTTTTTGGTTTCACATTTTTCTTCCCTGAACTGCACCAACTACCTATCTGCCCATCCTGCTAGCCTATCTATGTCTCATTGCCATCTTTTGCAGTCCTTGTCCCAATTGCTATGCCATATAATCTGGTGTCACCAGCAAATTTCATATTCTTCCTTCAATTCCTAAGTCCAAATAATATATATGTATAATAAGTAAGAGTGCACCCAACACGAACTCCTGTGGAACACTACTCACCACATCTTTGCCGTCTGCGAAACTTACCTTCACCCCAATCCTTTACTTTCTGTTCTCCAACCATCACTCTATCCATGAGGCTATATTCGTCTTAATTCCACATGGTATTATCTTTACCATAAGTCTCTTTTGCTAAGACAATGCCTAACGAGAACCCATGTATTTCAATCCTACTCCTGTTTCCACTTGATGGTCATCTGTTTCCAATCTGTATCTTCTACCTCCTTGTCTACCTGTGGGGATCATGTGTTCCAGAAACCAGGAAATTCAGAAGAAAATTCTTTACTCAGAGTGATGAGAATGTGGAACTCGCTACATAAGAACATAAGAACATAAGAATTAGGAACAGGAGTAGGCCATCTAGCCCCTCGAGCCTGCACCGCCATTCAACAAGATCATGGCTGATCTGGCCGTGGACTCAGCTCCACTGACCCGCCCGCTCCACATAACCCTTACTTCCCTTATTGGTTAAAAATCTATCTATCTGTGATTTGAATACCTTCAATGAGCTAGCCTCAACTGCTTCCTTGGGCAGAGAATTCCACAGATTCACAACCCTCTGGGAGAAGAAATTCCTTCTCAACTCGGTTTTAAATTGGCTCCCCCGTATTTTGAGGCTGTGCCCCCTAGTTCTAGTCTCCCCGACCAGTGGAAACAACCTCTCTGCCTCTATCTTGTCTATCCCTTTCATTATTTTAAATGTTTCTATAAGATCGCCCCTCATCCTTCTGAACTCCAACGAGTAAAGACCCAGTCCACTCAATCTATCATCATAAGGTAACCCCCTCATCTCCGGAATCAGCCTAGTGAATCGTCTCTGTACCCCCTCCAAAGCCAGTATATCCTTCCTTAAGTAAGGTGACCAAAACTGCACGCAGGGAGTGGTAGAAAGGTATAGTATAGATGCATTTAAGAGGAGGCTAGACAAGCATATGAGAGAGAAGGGGTTATGCTGATCAATTTAGAAGAAGAAAGACGGGAGGAAGCTCGAGTGGAGCATAAATGCCAGCATGGACTGATAGGGCCAAATGGCCTGATTCTGTGCCATATATCCTATGTAATCCTATGTAAAAACCCTCCCATCTTTCATTGTGACAGTGTCTCCCATTGTTCCTAAATCTGTGTCTGGATGAATACATCTGCGAACATGTTTGCCATGGATCCTCAAATCATCTAGGAACTACCACATCCAGCAATATTTATACAACATCATTTGCAACAGTCCTCCCACTCTAACACTTCCTATACAAAATTTGAAAACTGTTACTTAGTCAAACAGTATAAAATGTATAAAGATATGAATGAAAGGATTAAAATATTCACACAATGAAATTAACAAACTAAGGCAATTAACATGGAGAGAATGGACAGATAGGGACTGAAATCGCTCAGTGACTGACCAATGGCGTCACCTGTGCCCATTTGTCACATGCTAATTAGCTGTCCTCCAACTTATCCTGCAAACTTCAGTAGGGTTAGCGCTGGAGGGCGCTCGTGGCACTAGTAAGGAGGGACATTAGCCTGGATGATGTGGAATCGGTATGGGTGGAGCTGCGGAATACCAAAGGGCAGAAAACGCTAGTGTGAGTTGTGTACAGACCACCAAACAGTAGTAGTGAGTTTGGGGACAGCATCAAACAAGAAATAAGGGATGTGTGCAATAAAGGTACAGCAGTTATCATGGGCGACTTTACTATTGATTGGGCTAACCAAACTGGTAGCAGTGCGGTGGAGGAGGATTTCCTGGAGTATATTAGGGATGGTTTTCTAGACCAATATGTCGAGCAACCAACTAGAGAGCTGGCCATCCTAGACTGGGTGATGTGTAATGAGAAGGGACTAATTAGCAATCTTGTTGTGCAAGGCTCCTTGGGGAAGAGTGACCATAATATGGTAGAATTCTATAATAAGATCGAGAGTGAAACAGTTAATTCGGAAACGAGGGTCCTGAACTTAATGAAAGGTAACTTCGACGGTATGAGGCGTGAATTGGCTAGATTAGACTGGCAAAGGATACTTAAAGGGTTGACAGTGGATAAGCAATGGCAAACATTTAAAGATCATATGGATGAACTTCAGCAATTGTACATCCCTTTCTGGAATAAAAATAAAACGGGGAAGATGGCTCAACCGTGGCTAACAAGGGAAATTAAGTTAAAACCAAGGAAGAGGCATATAAATTGGCTAGAAAAAACAACAAACCTGAAGACTGGGAGAAATTTGAATTCAACAAAGGAGGAATAAGGGTTTAATTAAGAGGGGGAAAATAGAGTAGGAGAGGAAGCTTGCAGGGTACATAAAAGCTGACTGCAAAAGCTTCTATAAATATGTGAAGAGAAAAAGATTAGTGAAGACAAACGTAAGTCTCTTGCAGTTGGATTCAGGTGAATTTATAATGTGGAACAAAGAAATGGCAGACCAATTGAACAAATACTTTGGTTCTGTTTTCACGAAGGAAGACACAAATAACCTTCCGGATGTACTAGGGGACAGTGGGTCCAGTGAGAAGGAGGAACTGAAGAATATCCTTATTTGATGGGAAATTGTGTTAGGGAAATTGATGGGGTTTGAAGGCCGATAAATCCCCGGGGCATGATAGTCTGCATCCCAGAGTACTTAAGGAAGTGGCCATAGAAATAGTTGATGCATTGGTGATCATTTTCCAACAGTCTATCGACTCTGGATCAGTTCCTATGGACTGGAGGGTAGCTAATGTAACACCACTTTTTAAAAAAGGAGGGAGAGAGAAAACGGGTAATTATAGATCGGTTAGCCTGACATTAGTAGTGGGGAAAATGTTGAAATCAATCATTAAGGATGAAATAGCAGCGCATTTGGAAAGCAGTGACAGGATCGGTCCAAGTCAGCATGGATTTATGAAAGAGAAATCATGCTTGACGAATCTTCTGGAATTTTGTTGAGGATGTAACGAGCAGAGTGGACAAGGGATGTGGATGTGGTGTATTTGGACTTTCAAAAGGCTTTTGACAGGGTCTCGAATAAGAGATTGGTGTGCAAAATCAAAGCGCATGGTATTGGGGGTAATGTACTGACGTGGATAGAGAACTCGTTGGCAGACAGGAAGCAGAGAGTTGGGATAAACGGGTCCTTTTCAGAATGGCGGGCAGTGATTAGTGGAGTGCTGCAGGGCTCAGTGCTGGGACCCCAGCTCTTTACAATATACATTAACGATTTAGATGAAGGAATTGAATGTAATAACTCCAAGTTTGCAGATGACACTAAAATTGGTGGCAGTGTGAGCTGTGAGGGGGTCGCTAAAAGGCCGCAGGGTGACTTGGACAGGTTAGGTAAGTGGGCAAATGCATGGCAGATGCAGTATAATGTGGATAAATGTGAGGTTATCCATTTTGGGGGCAAAAACACGAAGGCAGAATATTATCTGAATGATGGCAGATTAGGAAAAGGGGAGGTGCAACGAGACCTGGGTGTCATGGTTCATCAGTCATTGAAAGTTGGCATGCAGGTGCAGCAGGTGGTGAAGAAGGCAAATGGTATGTTGGCCTTCATAGCTAGGGGAATTGAGTATAGGAGCAGGGAAGTCTTACTGCAGTTGTACAGGGCCTTGGTGAGGCTTCACCTGGAATATTGTGTTCAGTTTTGGTCTCCCAATCTGAGGAAGGACGTTCTTGCTATTGAGGGAGTGCAGCGAAGGTTCACCAGATTGATTCCAGGGATGGCTGGACTGACATATGAGGAGAGACTGGATCAACTGGGTCTTTATTCACTGGAGTTTAGAAGGATGAGAAGTGATGTCATAGAAACGTATAAGATTCTGATGGAACTGGACAGGTTAGATGCGGGAAGAATGTTCCCAATGATTGGGAAGTCCAGAACCAGGGGACATAGTCTTAGGATAAGGGGTAGGCCATTTAGGACTGAGATGAGAAGAAACTTCTTCACTCAGAGTTGTTAATCTGTGGAATTCCTTGCCGCAGGGAGTTGTTGATGCCAGTTCACTGGATATATTCAAGAGGGAGTTAGATATGGCTCTTACAGTTAAGGGGATCAAGGGATAAGGAGAGAAAGCAGGAAAGGGGTACTGAGGGAATGATCAGCCATGATCTTATTGAATGGCGGTGCAGGCTCAAAGGGCCGAATGGCCTACTCCTGCACCTATGTTCTATGTTTCTATGTTTCTGTGTTTCTATGATCTCAGGACCATATCCTAAAGAATTTCAGCTCATAAAGACATTAAGTTATAAATGAGTTTAAGATATGAATCAAATAAGTAAAATACTTAGATGAAGTTTTGTGAAGAGTGATTCCATGACCTGGCATGCTCAGTGGGACGTGTGCTCATAGGGAGCCTGTTATGTATGGAGAAAGAGTCTGACTGAACACCGTGAGCTTAAAGTAAAGTGTGACCGTAGTCTTTTATTGCAGGTCTCCAGAGTGCCTCTCAAACCTGTGAAGCCTCCTTAAATATCTGTGCTCCCAGGGGATTATGGGATCCCTTGGGACTCCAGGGGATGAGCCCTCTGGTGACTGTACAGAGTAAATACAAGTCCATATATATAACAACACTCCCCCCCCAAAGTCAATAGTGTAACTATTTACAATGTGAGTCGATCTGGGACCCTTCTTGCTCTGGTTGATTGTCTCGGTGTGAAAGCTGGTGTTGTTGAATCATTTGTTGTGTCCTCGCTGGGCTGCTGTGCAGCTGGCCTTGCTAGACTGCCTGGTGCGTTGGGCCCTGCAGGGCTGCTGTGGATAATGGATTCTGCTTCCTGGTCAACCGTGGTGCCGATTGCCACTGCTGTGTATGTTGGGGGATCAAAAAAGGTAGGGTCCAAGGTGGGTTGCTCAGGATAGTCCGTGTATCTGAGTTTGATTTGGTCCAAGTGTTTCCGGTGAATGAGTCGATTTGAAAGATTGACCCGAAATACCCTGCTCCCCTCTTTGGCCACGACAGTGATGGGAAGCCACTTGGGACCTTGTCCATAATTTAATACAAATATAGGATCATTGATTTCAATCTCGCGTGACACATTTGTGCTATCATGGTATGCACTTTGTTGAAGCTGCCTGTTCTCTACCTGTTCATGTAGATCAGGGTGAACTAATGAGAGCCTTGTTTTAAGTGCTCTTTTCATGAGCAGTTCAGCAGGTGGGATCCCAGTGAGTGAGTGGGATCTTGTGCGGTAGCTAAGCAGGACTCGGGATAGGTGAGTCTGCAGTGAGCCTTCTGTTACCCTCTTTAAGCCTTGCTTGATGGTTTGCACTGCTCTCTCTGCCTGACCATTGGACGCTGGTTTAAACGGGGCAGATATGACATGTTTGATCCCGTTACGGGTCATGTATTCTTTGAACTCAACGCTGGTAAAACATGGCCCGTTGTCGCTCACCAGGACATCGGGTAAGCCGTGAGTGGCAAACATGGCCCGCAGACTTTCAGTAGTGGCAGCGGACGTGCTAGCTGACATTATCTCACATTCAATCCACTTGGAGTACGCGTCTACAACCACAAGGAACATTTTACCCAAGAACGGGCCTGCATTGTCGATGTGTACCCTAGACCAGGTTTGGAGGGCCAAGACCATAAACTTAGCGGCGCTTCCCTTGATACATTGCTTAACTGCGAGCTTGTATTACATCTGTGAACGCAGGACTCTAAGTCTGCATCGATACCGGGCCACCACACGTGGGATCTGGCTATCGCTTTCATCATTACGATGCCTGGGTGGGTACTGTGGAAGTCATTGATAAAGGTGTCTCTGCCCTTCTTGGGGACCACTACTCGATTGCCCCACAGAAGGCAGTCTGCCTGTATAAACATTTCAGCTTTGCGCCACTGGAACGGCTTTATCTCTTGGATACTGGGCCAGTTCCCGTGAAGCACACAGCTTTTGACTCGAGATAATAAGGTGTCCTGGCTTGTCCAGGTTTTGATCTGCCGGGCAGTGACGGGTGATTGCTCACTCTCAAATGCTTCCATAGCCATGGCTGGATCTGCGGGCTGCGCCATTTCCACCCCCGTGGTGGGCAATGGCAGCCTACTGAGAGCATCAGCGCAGTTTTCTGTGCCTGGCGTGTGGCGGATGGCGTAGTTGTATGTGGACAACGTGAGCGCCCATCTCTGGATGCGGGCCGATGCATTGGTATTTACCCTTTACTCTCGGAAAACAGGGATATAAGTGGCTTATGGTCAGTTTCCAATTCGAATTTTAGCCCAGATATTAATACATTTTTTTTTACCCCATAGACACACGCTAACGCTTCTTTTTCAATCATGCTGTAGTCTCTCTCAGCCTTAGACAGACTCCTGGATGCATAAACAACTGGTTGCAGTTTCCTGAAATTATTAGCTTGTTGCAATACACACCCGACGCCATATGATGACGCATCACATGCTAGTACCAAACGCTTACATGGATCATACAACACAAGCAATTTGTTTGAGCATAACAATTTTATCGCTTTTACAAAGGCATTTTCTTGGTTTTTGCCCCAAACCCATTCGTCCCCTTTTCGTAGTAAGACATGTAGTGGTTCTAGCAGTGTGCTGAGACCCGGTAAGAAGTTACCAAAGTAGTTCAAGAGTCCCAGAAACGACCGCAGCTCCGTCACGTTCTGTGGCCTCGGTGCATTCTCGATTGCCTCCGTTTTCGTGTTGGTGGGCCTGATGCCGTCCGCCGCAATTCTACTTCCCAAGAACTTCACTTCAGGCGCCGCAAAACGCACTTCGAGCGTCTTAACCTGAGCCCCACATGGTTGAGTCGACTAAGAACCTCCTCCAGGTTCTTCAGGTGCTCGACTGTGTTCCAATCTGTGACCAAGATGTCATCCTGGAAGACCACAGTGTAAGAGACTGACTTCAGTAAACTTTCCATGTTTCTCTGGAATATCGCCGACACTGATCGGATTCCAAACGGGCATCTGTTATGAACAAAAAGTCCTTTGTGCATGTTGATGCAGGTGAGGGCCTTCGATGATTCCTCCAGTTCCTGCGTCATGTAGGCTGAAGTCAGATCCAGCTTCATGAACATTTTTCCTCCCGCCAGCATTGCAAAGAAATCGTTGGCCTTTGGTAGTGGGTATTGGTCCTGCAGGGAGAAATGATTGATAGTTACTTTGTAATCGCCACAGATTCTGACGGTGCTGTCTCCCTTGAGGACTGGGGCAATAGGACTGGCCCACTCGCTGAATTCAATCGGCGAAATGATGCCCTCTCTTTGCAGCTGGTTTAGCTTGATCGCTGCCCTTTCTCTCATCATGTACGGTACTGTTCTCGCCTTGTGATGGATGGGTCATGCCCCCGGAATTAGGTGGATCTGCACTTTTGCTCCTTGGAATTTTCCGATGCCTGGTTCGAACAGCGAAGGAAATTTGTTTAAGACCTGGGCACACGAAGTGTCGTCAGCGGGCGATCGCGCTCGGATGTCGTCCCAGTTCCAGCGTATCTTTCCCAGCCATCTCCTGCTGAGCAGCGTGGGACCATCGCCCGGTATCACCCAGAGTGGTAGCTTGTGCACCGTTCCATCGTAGGAGGCCTTTACGGTAGCATTGCCGATTACAGGAATCAGTTCTTTAGTGTAAGTTCTTAGTTTCGTGCGAACTGGAGCTAAGACTGGCCTTGAGGCCTTGTTGCACCACAACCTTTCGAAAGTCTTTTTGTCCATGATGGACTGGCTCGCAACCATGTCCAGCTCCATTGACACCGGGAGTCTATTTAGTTCAACATTCAGCATTATCAGGGGACAATTCATGGTGAATGTGTGCACCCCATGTACCTCTGCCTCCTCTATCTGTGGCTCTGGTTCGTCGTGATATTCTGTGGATCTGTCCTCCTCTGCAACATGGTGGTTTGCAGGTTTAACAAGCTTTGCAGCTTGCCTGCACACTTGTTGGAGGTGTCCCATTGTTCCACAGCCCTTGCAAACGTACTCTTTGAATCGGCATGAATGGAAACGATGATCACCCCCACAGCGCCAACAAGGTGTTAATGGCCTAGCATTCATCACCCTTGATGGTGGACTCTGAGTCATCTGCGCACGTGCAGTTGCAGGTATGTGGGGCCTGCCCTGTACGTTACGATTCAAAAATAACATCACTTTGTTCACAGTACTTATAGCAGCACTTGTGTGCTGAGAGATTTGTCACTGGTGGCAATGAACGCCTGGGCTATCGCTATGGCCTTACTCAAGGTTGGGGTCTCTACAGTCAAATGTTTGCGAAGTATGGTTTCGTGGCCAATGCCAAGTATGAAAAGGTCTCTGAGCATGTGCTCCAAATGTCCTTCAAATTCGCAGTGTCCTGCAAGGCGTCTTAGCTCGCCGACATAACTCACCACTTCCTGTCGTTCAGATCTTTTGTAAGTGTAGAACCGGTACCTCGCCATCAGAACGCTTTCCTTCAGGTTCAAATGCTCTCGGACCAGTGTGCACAAATCGTCATACGATTTCTCTGCGGATTTCGTTAGAGTGAGCAGATTCTTCATGAGGCCATACGTTGGTGCCCACAGACGGTGAGGAGGATCGCCCTTCGTTTGGCAGCGCTCTCTTCCCCATCTAGCTCGTTGGCCACGATGTATTGGTCGAGTCGCTCCACAAAAGTTTCCCAATCATCTCCCACCGAAAATTTCTCCAGGATGCCCACTGTTCTCTGCATCTTTGGATTCACTATCTGTATCTAGTTGCCAGTTGTTATGTATGGAGAAAGAGTCAGATTGAATACTGTGAGCTCAAAGTAAAGTGTGACCTTAGTCTTTTATTGCAGGTCTCCAGAGTGCCTCTCCAACCTGTGAAGCTTCCTTAAATACCTGTGCTCCCAAGGGATTATGGGATCCCTTGGGACTCCAGGGGATGAGCCCTCTGTACAGAATAAATACAAGTCCATATATATAACAGAGCCCATCTTTGATGTTGTGGGTGTACAGCCCATGAACCTCCGTCATGAACTCTATGCAGAAGATGAGTTTGATGAGGGCTGTGGAAGATGGGGAGATGCTGCAAGTGAAGTAAGGGTGGGAACCAAGTTGCTTTGTGGGTTGTGAAGAATAAGAGGTGGAAAGTGGAGGTAGCAGAGGAGGCAGAGGCAGAAACGTGGATTGTAATTAAAAAGCTTGTCACTTTCCTGGATGCATGATTCATGTACTTTTATTAATTACAACTGATCTGATAAATGATCTGAAAAGATATGAGTTAATCTATATCCATGCTTCAAGATGGAAAAGTTACCAGCTTGAGTAGCAAAGATTCACCATAGATGTGTTTCCATGATTTAATTACAAGCAGGTTATTTATATACAGATTAAATAGGAGTGGTGCTGGAACTTATCCCTGAGGGTGGCAAATTATTTCATGCCTCCACGAGTTGGTGCGGTCGGCCATGTGTACTCTGAAACGCCGGCCCCATAGCAGTAAATCAACCAGTCGAGTGGCCCGCTATGGCAGGACTAACAATATTTTTTAGAAGGAAGAGCAGTATGTTAGACAGTGTCATCGGGAAAACAACACTGGTATTAATATTTTGTTGTATTAATTGCAGTATTGCCATTCCCACCACCTCATAAATTAGGAAACAAACTCTTAAAAATCATGAGATTTGGTCAGAAATCAAGAGTTGTTTTTTCCCAATCCCACCCCTCGCTCATCTTTGCACCCCAACAGGAAGCGCATTCGGCTGTCACTAATTAATTACTAACATAAGAACATCTCCCCACTGTCACTCTCCCCACTGTTGGGTCACTCTCCCCCCTGTCACGCTCCCCACTGTCACTCTCCCCACTGTCGGATCACTCTCCCCACTGTCACTCCCCACTGTCACTCCCCACTGTCACTCTCCCCACTGTCGGGTCACTCTCCCACCTGTCACTCCCCACTGTCACTCTTCCTACTGTCACGCTCCCCACTGTCACTCTCCCCACTGTCGGATCACTCTCCCCCCTGTCACTCTCCCCACTGTCACTCTATCCACTGTCGGGTCACTTTCCCCACTGTCACGCTCCCCACTGTCACTCTCCCCACTGTCGGATCACTCTCCCCACTGTCACTCCCCACTGTCACTCTCCCCACTGTCGGGTCACTCTCCCCACTGTCACTCCCCACTGTCGGGTCACTCTCCCACCTGTCACTCCCCACTGTCACTCTTCCTACTGTCACTCTCCCCACTGTCGGGTCACTCTCCCACCTGTCACTCTCCCACCTGTCACTCTCCCCACTGTCACTCTCCCCACTTTCGGATCACTCTCCCCACTGTCACTCTCCCCACTGTCACTCTCCCCACTGTCGGGTCACTCTCCCACCTGTCACTCCCCACTGTCACTCTTCCTACTGTCACTCTCCCCACTGTCGGGTCACTCTCCCACCTGTCACTCTCCCCACTGTCACTCTCCCCACTTTTGGATCACTCTCCCCAATGTCACTCTCCCCAATGTCACTCTCCCCACTGTCACTCTCTCCACTGTCGAGTCACTCTCCCCACTGTCACTCCCCACTGTCACTCTCCCCATGTCACTCTCCCCACTGTCAGATGACTCTCCCCACTGTCACTCCCGACTGTCACTCTCCCCAATGTCACTCTCCCCATGTCACTTTCTCCACTGTCGAGTCACTCTCCCCACTGTCACTCCCCACTGTCACTCTCCCCAATGTCACTCTCCCCACTGTCGGGTCACTCTCCCCACTGTCACTCCCCACTGTCACTCTCTCCACTGTCACTCTCTCCACTGTCACTCCCGACTGTCACTCTCCCCAATGTCACTCTCCCCAATGTCACTCACCCCACTGTCACTCTCCCCACTGTCACTCTATCCACTGTCGGGTTACTTTCCCCACTGTCACTCTCCCCACTGTCGGGTCACTCTCCCCATGTCACTCTCCCCACTGTCACTCTCCCCACTGTCGGGTCACTCTCCCCACTGTCACTCTCCCCACTGTCGGGTCACTCTCCCCACTGTCGCTCCCCACTATCACTCTCCCCAATGTCACTCTCCCCACTGTCGGGTCACTCTCCCCACTGTCACTCCCCAATGTCACTCTCCCCACTGTCACTCTCTCCACTGTCGGGTCACTCTCCCCACTGTCACTCTCCACTGTCACTCTCCCCAATGTCACTCTCCCCACTGTCACTCTCCCCACTGTCGGGTCACTCTCCCCACTGTCACTCCCCAATGTCACTCTCCCCACTGTCACTCTCCCCACTGTCGGGTCACTCTCCCCACTGTCACTCCCCACTGTCACTCTCCCCATGTCACTCTCCCCACTGTCGGGTCACTCTCCCCATGTCACTCTCCCCACTGTCGGGTCACTCTCCCCATGTCACTCTCCCCACTGTCGGGTCACTCTCCCCACTATCGGGTCATCTGTCCGGCTGTCCAGTCACTCGCAGGCTGGCCTCGCTCTGTTTTTCACTTAATCTTTCCAGAACACAAGCTCCTCCAGCACTACAACCCTCTGAGATCCCTGTGCTCCTCCAATTCGAGCCTGTTGCACATTCCCAAGTTTATTCGCTCAACATTGACAGCTGTGCCTTCAGCCGCGTAAGCCCTAAGCTCTAGAATTCCTGCCCTAAACCTCTTTCCACCTCTCTCTACACTTTAAGACGCTCCTTAAACCTACCTCCGGCAGTACAGCTCTCCTTTAGTACTGCCCCTCCGACAGTCCAGCACTCACTCAGTACTGTCCCTCTGACAGTCCAGCACTCCCTCAGAACTGATCCTGCAACAGTGCAGCACTCCCTCAGTACTGCCCCACTGACAGTGCAGCACGCCCTCAATACTGCCCCTCCAACAGTGCAGCACACCCTCCGTATTGCCCATCTGACAGTACAGCACACCCTCAGTGCTGCCCCTCCGACAGTGCAGCACAACCTCAGTGATGCCCCTCCGATAGTGCAGCACTCCCTCAGTACTGATCCTGCAACAGTGCAGCACTCCCTCAGTACTGCCCCTCTGACAGTGCAGCTCTCCCTCAGTATCAATCCTCCGACTGTGCAGCACACCTTCAGTGCTGCCCCTCCGACAGTGCAGCACTCTCTCAATACTAATCCTGCAACAGTGCAGCACTCCCTCAGTACTGTCCCCCTGACAGTCCCACAATCCTTCAGCACCGATCCTCTGACAGTGCAGCTCACCCTCAGTGCTGCCCCTCCGATAGTGCAGTACTCCCTCAATATGGATCCTGCAACAGTCCAGCACTCCCTCAGTACCGATCCTCTGACAGTGCAGCACACCCTCAGTGCTGTCCCTCCGACAGTTCTGCACACCCTTAGTACTGCCTCTCCGACAGTGCAGCACTCCCTCAGTACTGACCCTTCGATAGTGCAGCACTCCCTCAGTACTGAACCTGCAACAATGTAGCACTCCCTCAGTACTGCCCCTCCGACAGTGCAGCACTCACTGAGTAGGGATCCTCCGACAGTGCAGCACGCCCTCAGTGCTGCCCTTCCGACAGTGCAGCACACCCTCAGTACTGCCCCTCCAACAGTGCAGCACTCCCTCAGTACTGCCCCTCCAACAGTGCAGCACTTGCTGAGTACTGATCCTCCAACAGTGCAGCACACCCTCAGTGCTGTCCCTCCGACAGTGCAACACTCCCTCAGTACTGCCTCTCTGACAATGCAGCGCTCCCTCAGTGCTGCACTGGAATGTCAACCTGGATCTTGTGCAAGGTCTCTGGAGTGGGACTCAAGGAGCTGAATGGCTTCCTCCTGTTCCTAAGTGATTCCTAGCTGTGATTTCAGGGGACGTGCTGTTTTTTTTGTGTTTTGTATTTTTGTCCTCTCACCACAGAATTAAAATGTTTCACTGACACCAAACACATAGCTAATCCAGAAGAGTTGGTGTGAAAACAGCTCCACCCTCACTCAGCATTATTATTCCTGTGATAAACACAGTGCCCTCCAAGTGTTTTCTTACCGTCTCCATGGATCATTTCACAGGTGAGACACTTGTGTCGGTCTGCAGGTTCGTGCTGTGACAGGTTTGCCTGTCAGCGCCTCACTCTCTGCCTCTACCCATGGACTGTGCCTTCACTCCACCTCCATCTTATTTATTTACCCCTGAGCTTGCTGACCTACATTGGATCCCGGTTAAACAATTTTAAAATTCTCATCTTTGTTTCAAATGCCTCCATGGCCTCGCCCCTTCCTACCTCTATAACTTCTTCCAGTCCTCCGAGACATCTTCACTCCTCTAATTCTGGTCTCTTAAGCATCCCCGATTTTAGGACTTCTGTATTTGCAACAGTAAAATGCTCTGATTGGGTCCCCTTGTAGGATAAGACACATCCAGGAGTTTCTCTGGAATGTGTAATTAGAATCGCCCTGCCTATGTAATCAGTAACTTGGCAAAATGTAATTCAAGCTATTCTGACTGCCGACTCCAGACAGGAGAGAGCTCACTCTTGCAGATTAAGACCTCCCCCCACCCAAGTTCCTGCCCCATTCCAGCCCAAGTTCCTGCCCCATCCCAGCCCAAGTTCCTGCCCCATCCCAGCCCAAGTTCCTGACTTCCCCCATCCTGTAATTCCTGCCCTATCCCAAGTTCCTGCCTCCCAGCTCAAGATCTTGCCCCCAACAGTACAAGTTCCTGCCCCATCCCAGCCCAAGTTCCTGACCTTACCTCTCCCATCGCGCCTTAGATGGGGCATTGTGTCTGGGTCATGGATTGTTAACAAGTTTATTGGGTATGAAGTGAATAGTGACAGTGTCGTGACTTCCGGATTTCATCCACTCCAATGATATCCCTTGTCACGCACGCACCAAGCTTTCCAAGAAATCAACCAGGTGTAGGGGGAGGAAAGGGAGAATATGGTGTGGGTGTAAAGAGGGTGGGGTTGGGAGAAGGTGATCCGTCTTTCCTGAGTTCCCTCTTTCCCTCTCCCCTCCGATCTCTTCTCCCCACCCCTCTCTCTTTCCCAGTCTCTCTCTCTCCCCCAGTCTCTCTCTCTCTCCCCCCCAGTCGCTCCATCTCTCTGCGCCACTCTCTCTCTCTCTTTGCCATTCCCTCTCTCTCTGCCCCAGTTTCTCTCTCTCCCCGAGTCTCTATCTCTCCCTCCCCAGTCTCTCTCTCTCTCTCTCTCTTCCGTCTCTCTCTCTCTCTTTGCTCCACTCTCCCTCTCTCTGCCCGACTCTCTTTCTCCCTCCAGTTTCTCTTTCTCCCCAGTCTCTCTCTCTTTCTGTCGTACTCTCTCTCTCTATCTCTTTGCCCCTCTCTCTCCCAGTCGCTCACTCTCCCCCCAGTCTCTCCCAAATTCTCCCCCCAGTCCTTCTCTCTCCCCTCAGTCTCTCTCTCTCCCCAGTTTCTCTCTCTCTCTCTCTCTCCCCATCTCTCACTCTCCTCCACTCTCACTCTCTCTCTCCAGTCTCTCACTCTCTCTCCCCAGTCTCTGTCCCCCAGCCCGGCCTCTCTCTCTCCCCAGTCTCTCTCTCTCCCACCCCAGTCTCTCCCTTTCCCCCCATTCTCTCTCCCCTCCCCTCCCCCCTCAGCACCCCCCCCCATCCCCGCACCGGTCTCTCTCTCTCTCCCCAGTTTCTCTTACTCTCCCCCCCCGAGTCTCTCCCCAGTCTCTCTCTCTCCCTCCCAGGCTTTCACTCTCCCTCCAGTCTCTCTCTCTTCCTCCACTGAGTCTCTCTCTCTCTCCCTCCCCCCAGTCTCTCTCTCTCCTTCCCCCAGTCTCTCTCTCTCTCCCTCTGTCATGTATTCAACTGTCATTGTAACCCATGTAGAAACTGACCTAAGTTGTACACCGTGAGAACATTGACCACTAAGTGGTGAACTTGTTGGTGACACTCCTAACCTGGACTTTCAGGTATAAAAGGGGAAGCTCCACCCACCTTCATCACATCAGTGCTGGCTAAGAAAGGTTACTGGTCACAGAGTGACCTTTTCTCAAGTATGGGCCTTGTGTGCATTTATACCGTATAGTAAGGACATATGATTGGCAACGAGGATGGGATTTAAAACACACGAGCATGGCCACGAGCTGAACAGATGAGAGGTACTGTGTTGCTGATGATTGGAACAATTTTATTGAAGGACTACAGCAATGTTTCGTCACTAAGGAATGGCTGGGACAGGATTCGGCCGACAAACGCAGGGCTCATCTCCTGACGGTTTGTGGATCCAGGATGTACTCCCTAATGAGGGACCTTCTAGCGCCAGAGAAGCCGGCGGACAATACTTTTGAAGAGTTCAATAAGTTGATCGGGGAACACTTTAAACCAGCGAGCAGCATGCACATGGCGAGACATCGGTTTTACATGCACCGGTGGTGAGAAGGGCAAAGTGTTCCAGACTTCGTGGCAGACCTCCGGCGACTGGCGAGCCTATGTAAGTTCCCAGATGCAAGCAGTGCGGAGATGCTGCAAGACTTTTTTATTGAGGGCATCGGGCATGCTGGGGTTTTCAGGAAACTGATTGAGACCAAAGACTTGACCCTGGAAACGGTGGCTTTGATGGCCCAGACATTTATCTCAGGGGAGGAAGAGATCGGAATGATGTTTGACAAAAATTTTGGTTTAAATGCAGCAAATGGGCAGGGAGTCAACATTGTTAACGCGGCACACAGTTCTCCAGGCAGACAGGGGCAATCGGACATGCCCGAGCATGTAGTCGAACCCAAAGGGGAATTCAACAGAGACAATGGCTAGCTGAACGGCGATTCATGCCATCGCAAGGGACAATGTGGCCAGTAATGGGGCCATCAACACTTGTTAATGGTGCGCTTAAGGACAGTTACAGAGACAGTCAGAGATGATCGACTGGTAATGGACCTTTTGTTTCCAACAACGGCTCATGTTGGAGGTGTGGAGGCAAACAAACAGCCAGAGCTTGCAGGTATCAGCAATATACCTGCAGAAATTGCAACGTCAGCAGTCACTTGGCGCGTATGTGCAGGAAGCCTGCAGCCAGGTTGATGCACAAGGAGGACGGGGATGATGTAAGCCCTACGAGGCCAAATGGACACTGGGGGAAATCGCTGGAAGCTGAAGTTCAGCGAGTTCATGTGGAGCACATATACAGTTCATACACCAGGACGCTACCGATAATGATGAACGTGCTCCTCAATGGCATCCTAATATCAATGGAGCTGGACACAGGGGCCAGCCAGTCCCTGATGAGCATCAAACAGGAGGCCAAAATTATCGCCAATTGACGCACAGCTACGGACGTATACAAAGGAGATCACTCCGGTGCTCGGCAGCGCCACGGTAGTCATGACCCACAAAGATTTGGAGAACAGGTTGCTACTCTGGATTGTCCCAGGGGATGGTCCCGCATTGCTGGGGAGGAGTTGGCTTGCTGTCATGAACTGGAAATGGAGTGATGTCAATGCAATTTCTTCTGTGGAGCAAATATAATGCTCACAGATCCTGGACAAATTTGTCTCATTATTTCAACCCGGCATTAGCACTTTCATGGGGACCAAGGTAGTGATTCATATAAACCCGGACGCCAGGCCAGTACACCACAAGGCCGTACGTGATGCGGGAAAAGATAGAAGGCGAATTGGACCGGCTGCTGAGGGAAGGCATAATCTTGCCAGTTGAATTCAGTGACAGATGTCCGTTTGGGATTCGCTCGGCCGCCGCGATCTTTCAACAAAATATGGAAAGCCTCCTCAAGTCGATTCCAAGGACAGTAATTTTTCAAGACGACATCCTCATCACGGGTCGCGATTCTGAAGAACACCTCCACAACCTGGAGGAGGTACTACGCAGACTGGACCAGGTAGGGCTGCGACTGAAAAAGACAAAGTTAGTTTTCCTAGCTCCAGAGATAGAATTTCTGGGGATGAGGATAGTAGCAGATGAGATCAGACCTACTGCGTCCAAAACAGAAGCGATCCAGAGAGCACCCAAACCCCGTAACACGATGGAGTTGCGTTCGTTCCTCGGGCTCCTGAACTATTTTGGTAACTTTCTTCCCAAATTGAGCACGCTATAGGAGCACGTGCTCCGATGCAAAGGTCGCGAATGGGTCTGGGGGCACAGCCAGGAAAGGGCTTTTGATCGAGCATGAAATTTGTTATGTTCCAACAATCTGTTAACTCTATATGACCCATGTAAGAAACTTGTTTTAACGTGCGACGCATTGTCCTATGGGGTCGCGTGTGTGTTGCAGCATGTTAATGCCAAGAGTCAGTTACAGTCGGTAGCTTATGCCTCCAGAAGTCTGTCCCAGGCAGAACGGGGCTATGGGATGGTAGAAAAGGAAGCGCTTGCATGTGTATATGCTGTAAACAAAATGCACCAGTACCTGTTTGGCAGGAAATTTGAGCTGGAGACAGATCACAAACCGCTAACGTCCCTTTTGGCCGACAACAAGGCCATAAATGCAAATGCATCGGTCCGCATACAGAGATGGGCACTCACGTTAGCCGCCTATGACTATACAATTCGGCACAGACCGAGCACTGAGAACTGCGCCGATGAACTCAGCAGGCTCCCACTAGCCACCGAGGGGACAACCGAGCATGCTGCTGAGATGGTCATGACTGTTGAAGCTTTTGAAAGTGAAGGCTCACCCGTGACAGCTCGTCAGATTAAAGTCTGGACAAATAGAGACCCGCTACTGTCTTTAGTCAAGAAATGTGTCCTGAATGGGGACTGGGCAGCCACGTACGGGGCATGCCCTGAGGAATTCAAACCATTTGACAGGCGCAAGGATGAACTCTCGATTCAGGCCTATCATGTATTCAACCAGCAATGTAACCCATGTATAATCTGCCCCAAGTTGTACACTGTGAGACCAATGAGAGACACTCCTTACCTGGACCTTCAGATATAAAAGGGGAAGCTCCACCCACTTCCTGCACTTGAGTGCTAAGGAATAAAGGACAGGTCACAGACTGACCTTCTCTCAAGCATGGGCCTCGTGTGCATTGATACTGTATAGTAAGGACATATCAATGGCGACGAGAAACTAGGATTTAAACCACGCGAGCATGGCCACTAGCAGAACAGACGAGAAGTACTGTGTTAAGGAATGGTTGGGACAGAGATTCAACATTGTTAAAGCAGCACATAGTTCTCCAGGCAGACAAGGGCAATCGGGCATGCCCCAACATGTAGTCGAACCCAGAAGGGGAGTTCGACAGAGACAATGGCAAGCTGAACGGCGATTCACGCCATTGCATGGGACAATGCGGCCAGTAATGGGGCCAACAACACCTGTTAATGGCGCACTCAAGGACAATAACAGGGGCAGTCAGGGACGATCGACTAGCATGGGACCTTTTGTTTCCAACAGCAGCTCATGTTGGAGGCGTGGAGGCACACACTCAGCCGGAGTTTGCAGAGATGAGCAAAATACCTGCAGAAATTGCTAAAATAAACGTTGGAAGCTGAAGTTCAGGAGGTTCATGTGGAGCACGTATACAGTTCATACACCAGGTCGCCACCGATAATGCTGAAAGTGCTCCTCAATGGCATCCCAGTATCACTGGAGCTAGACACGGGGGCCAGCCAGTCCCTGATGGGTATCAAACAGTTCGAAAAGTTGAGGGCGTCCAAGGCCAGGAGGCCAAAATTATCGCTGATTGACGCACAGCCACGGACATACACAAAGGAGATCATTCCGGTGCTAGGCAGCGCCACGGTAGTCGTGACCCACAAAGATTCGGAGAACAGGTTGCCACTCTGGGTTGTCCCGGGGGACGGTCCCGCATTACTGGGGAGGGGTTGGCTTGCTGTCATGAACTGGAAATGGGGCGATGTCAATGCAATTTTCTCTGTGGAGCGAGTATCATGCTCACAGATCCTGGACAAATTTGACTCACAATTTCAGCCCGGCATTGGCACTTTCATGGGGGCCAAGATAGTGATTCACATAAACCCGGGCGCCAGGCCAGTACACCACAAGGCCAGAGCGGTGCCGTACGTGATGCGGGAAAAGATAGAAGGTGAATTGGAATGCCTGCTGAGGGAAGGCATCATCTCGCCAGTCGAATTCAGTCACTGGGCGAGCCCGATTGTGCCGGTGCTCAAGGCGGATGGATCGGTCAGGATATGTGGTAATTACAAGGCCTCCATCAATCGGGTGTCACTCCAAGACCAGTACCCGCTACCGAGAGTGGAGGACCTCTTTGCGACACTATCCGGTGGCAAAATTTTTTCAAAATTGGACCTGACCTCAGCTTACATGACCCAGGAGCTGGCGAGTGAGTCGAAGAAGCTGACCACCATCACGACACACAAGGGGTTGTTTGAGTACAACAGATGTCTGTTTGGGATTTGCTCGGCCACCGCGATCTTCCAACGAAATATGGAAAGCCTCCTCAAGTTGATTCCAGGGACGGTGGTTTTTCAGGATGACATCCTCATTACGGGTTACGATACTGAAGTACACCTCCACAACCTGGAGGAGATGCTACGCAGACTGGACCGGGTAGGGCTGCGACTGAAAAAGACAAAGTGCGTTTTCCTAGCTCCAGAGGGAGAATTCCTGGGGATGAGAGTAGCAGCAGACGGGATCAGCGCTACTGCGTCCAAGACGGAAGCGATCCAGAGAGTACCCAGACCCCGTAACACGACGGAGCTGCATTTGTTCCCGGGGCTCCTGAACTATTTTGGTAACTTTCTTCCCAAATTGAGCATGCTGCTAGAGCCGCTACATGTGCTCCTACGCAAAGGTCGTGAATGGGTCTGGGACAGCCAGGAAAGGGCTTTTGATAGAGCATGCAATTTGTTATGTTCCAATAATCTGTTAACGCTATATGACCCATGTAAGAAACTTGTGTTAACGTGCGATGCGTCGTCCTATGGTGTCAGGTGTGTGTTGCAGCATGTCAATGCCAAGGGTCAGTTACAGCCGGTAGCTTATGCCTCCAGAAGTCTGTCCCAGGCAGAAAGGGGCTACGGGATGGTAGAAAAAGAGGCGCTTGCATGTGTATATGCTGTAAACAAAATGCACCAGTACCTGTTTGGCAGGAAATTTGAGCTGGAGACAGATCACAAGCTCCTAACGTCCCTTTTGGCCGACAACAAGGTCATTAATGCAAACGCATCGGCCCGCATACAGAGGTGGGCACCCACGTTAGCCGCCTATGACTACACAATTCGGCACAGACCGGGCACCGAAAACTGCGCCGATGCACTCAGCAGGCTCCCACTAGCCACCACTGAGGGGGCTACCAAGCATGCTGCTGAGATGGTCATGGCTGTTGAAGCTTTCGGAAGCGAAGGCTCACCCGTGACAGCCTGTCAGATTAAAGTCTGGACAAATGGAGACCCGCTATTGTCTCTAGTCAAGAAATGTGTCCTGAATGGGGACTGGGCAACCACGTACAGGGCATGCCCTGAGGAATTTAAACCATTTCACAGGCACAGGGATGAACTCTCGATTCAGGCCGATTGCCTACTGTGGGGAAACCGCATAGTCATGCCCCAGAAGGTCCGAGAGGTGTTCATCAGAGAACTCCACAATGAGCACCCGGGCATTGTCATAATGAAGGCAATTGCCAGGTCACACGTTTGGTGGCCAGGGATAGACGCAAATCTGGAACTTTGTGTTCGCAGGTGCAACACGTGTGCCCAGCTGGGCAATGCGCCCAGGGAAGTCCCCCTTAGCCCCTGGCCATGGCCCGCCAAGCCGTGGTCACGCATCCATGTGGACTACGCAGGTCCTTTCATGGGAAAAATGTTTTTGGTTGTAGTGGACGCCTACTCCAAATGGATCGAGTGTGACATTTTAAATTCAAGCACATCCTCTGCCACGGTAGAAAGTCTACGGGCAATGTTCGCCGCCCACGGTCTACCGGACATCTTGGTCAGCGACAATGGCCCATGCTTCACAAGCACTGAATTCCAGGACTTCATGGTAGGCAATGGAATTAACCATGTCAGAACGGCACCGTTCAAGCCGGCCTCAAACAGCCAAGCGGAACGAGCAGTGCAGATAATCAAACAGGGGATGCTCAGAATCCCAGGGGGTTCCCTACAAAGCCGCTTATCACGCTTCCTGTTGGTCTACAGATCCCGACCACACTCACTCAAAGGGGTTCCACCCGCAGAGCTGCTAATGAAAAGGACGCTCAAAACCCGGTTATCCCTTATACACCCCACCATGAAAGAAATTGTTGAGAGCAGGTGCCAGTCACAATATCACTACCATGACAGGAATGTGAGGGCGCGATGTATTGATGTGAATGACCCTGTTTTTGTCCTCAACTATGCTGCAGGGCCCAAATGGCTCGCAGGCACTGTGATTGCCAAAGAGGTGAATAGGATTCTGATAGTTAAACTTATCAATGGACAAATCTGCCGCAAACATGTGGATCAAACAAAAAGGAGGTTCAGCAACCCCATAGAAGAAGCAGAGGAAGAACTCAATATAGAGTTCACTCCTCCACAGGTGACTGAATACAGGGACCAAAGGGAGGAGAGCCCAGTCACTGTGGGCAGTCCGGATAGGCCTGAGGCACCGCAAACAGCAGACACTCAGGCCAGCGCCCAACAACCGGAGCCCCAACTTAGGCGCTCTACAAGAGAGCATAAACCACCAGAGAGATTCAACCTGTGATCCCAATTAGACTTTGCGGGGGGAGGTGATGTCATGTATTCAACCAGCAATGTAACCCATGTATAATCTGACCCAAGTTGTACACTGTGAGAACAATGACCACTAAGTGGTGAACTTGTGGGAGACACTCCTAACCTGGACCTTCAGATATAAAAGGGGAAGCTCCACCCACTTCCATCACTTGAGTGCTAAGGAATAAAGGACAGGTCACAGACTGACCTTCTCTCAAGCATGGGCCTCGTGTGCATTTATACTGTATAGTAAGGACATATCAAGGCCGATTGCCTACTATGGGGAAACCGAGTAGTCATGCCCCAGATGGGCAGAGAGATGTTCATCAGAGAAGTCCACAATGAGCACCCGGGCATTGTCATGATGAAGGCAATTGCCAGGTCACACGTTTGGTGGCCAGGGATAGATGCAGACCTGGAACTTTGTGTTCGCAGGTGCAACACGTGTGCCCAGCTGGGCAATGCGCCCAGGGAAGCCCCCCTTAGCCCCTGGTCCTGGCCCACCAAGCCATGGTCACGCATCCATGTGGACTATGCAGGTCCTTTCATGGGAAAAATGTTTTTTGTTGTAGTAGACGCCTACTCCAAATGGATCGAGTGTGACATTCTTAATTCAAGCACATCCTCTGCCACGGTAGAAAGTCTACGGGCAATGTTCGCCGCTCATGGTCTACCGGACGTCTTGGTCAGTGACAATGGCTCATGCTTTACAAGCATTGAATTCCAGGACTTCATGGCAGGAAATGGTATCAACCATGTCAGAACGGCACCGTTCAAGCCGGCCTCAAACGGCCAGGCGGAACGAGCAGTGCAGATAATCAAACAGGGGATGCTCAGAATCCAAGGGTGTTCCCTATAAAGCCGCTTATCACGCCTCCTGTTGGCCAATAGATCCCGACCACACTCGCTCACAGGGGTCCCACCCACAAAGCTGCTAATGAATAGGACGCTCAAAACCAGGTTATCCCTTATACACCCCACCATGAAAGAAATTGTCGAGAGCAGGCGCCAGTCACAATGTGACTACCATGACGGGAATGCGAGGGCGCGATGTATTGATGTCAATGATCCTGTCTTTGTCCTCAACTATGCTGCAGGGCCTAAATGGCTCACAGGCACTGTGATTGCCAAAGAGGGCAATAAGATTCTGGTAGTTATTTGATAAGGTTCCTGTGAAGCGCCTTGGGATGTTTTGCTGTGTTAATGGTGCTATATAAATACAAGTTGTTGCTTTTGTTGTTGTTGTATCTCTGTATGTCTACCGGGAGTGACTTACAGGTGTTCTAAATGAGAGTTCCAGAAAAATGGGCTAATTACATGAAAAACACAGACTGCATCGGTCAGGAAATAAAACCGGTGGGAACCCTACATGTGAGCCGAGCTTGGGGAGGTGGAGGGGTGTGGGTGTTTGGGGAGGGCGATGGGGTTTGGGGAGGGGGAGGGGTGTGGGTGTTTGGGGAGGGGGAGAGGTGTGGGTGTTTGGGGAGGGGGATGGGGTGTGGGTGTTTGGGGAGGGCGATGGGGTGTGGGTGTTTGGGGAGGGCGATGGGATGTGGGTGTTTGGGGAGGGGGAGGGGGTGTGGATGTTTGGGAAGGGGGGTGGGATGTGGGTGTTTGGGGAGGGGGAGGGGTGTGGGTGTTTGGGGAGGGCGATGGGGTGTGGGTGTTTGGGGAGGGAGAGGGGTGTGGGTGTTTGGGGAGGGGGAGGGGTGTGGGTGTTTGTGGAGGGGGATGGGGTGTGGGTGTTTGGGGAGGGCGATGGGGTGTTGGTGTTTGGGGAGGGGGAGGGGTGTAGGTGTTTGGGGAGGGCGATGGGGTGTGGGTGTTTGGGGAGGAGGGTGGGGTGTGGGTGTTTGGGGAGGGGTAGGGGTGTGGGTGTTTGGGGAGGGCGATGGGGTGTGGATGTTTAGGGAGGGGGGTGGGGTGTGGGTGTTTGGGGAGGGCGATGGGTGTGGGTGTTTGGGGAGGGGGTGGGGCGTGGGTGTTTGGGGAGGGCGATGGGGTGTGGGTGTTTGGGGACGGGGATGGGGTGTGGGTATTTGGGAGGGGGATGGGGTGTGGGTGTTTGGGGAGGGGGATGGGGTGTATGTGTTTGGGGAGGGGGATGGGGTGTGGGTGTTTGGGGAGGGGGATGGGGTGTGGGTGTTTGGGGAGGGGGTGGGGTGTGGGTGTTTGGGGAGGGGGATGGGGTGTGGGTGTTTGGGGAGGGGGATGGGGTGTGGGTGTTTGGGAGGGGGATGGTGTGTGGGTGTTTGGGGAGGGGGATGGGGTGTGGGTGTTTGGGAGGGGGATGGTGTGTGGGTGTTTGGGGAGGGGGAGGGGTGTGGGTGATTGGGGAGGGGGAGGGGTGTGGGTGTTTTGGGAGGGGGAGGGGTGTGGGTGTTTGGGGAGGGGGGTGGGGTGTGGGTGTTTGGGGAGGGCGATGGGGTGTGGGTGTTTGGGAGGGGGATGGTGTGAGGGTATTTGGGGAGGGGGATGGGGTGTGGGTGTTTGGGAGGGGGATGGTGTGTGGGTGTTTGGTGAGGGGGTGTTTGGGAGGGGGAGGGGTGTTTGGAAGTCTATTGTGAATCCTGCTGATGCCCTTCAACTTTCAATCAGCCAGTCGATGAAAACATGTCAGGAAAATGGTGTAAATGGAGATTGGTCGGAAGGATATTGAAGCGGAAACTTCTTTAGTGGGAAATGTTTGACTCGGGTGTTCACCATTCCTCTTCGATCGACGATTTTCTTCACGCATGTGCAAATTGAGTATTTATGTTGTGCAGGTGCAAATCAGCATTTTATTCCAAAAGAAAATGCCAAGATTTAGGTGTTCCATCGCAGGATCGCGACGATGCTGTATTTCACTCCAAAATCGCGGCTCTCACTGGCAATACTGGAGCTGAACAATCAAAATTAGTTGGTGTTGTATACGCGTAAATAACTGACAAACTGAGCCAGGAGTAAAGTAACTTAATTGTGCTTTTATACAACCCAAAATGGAGTCCCAAACTGGCATGAACCAGAATGAATACAGCAACTGTGAATAGCTCCCACAGGGTCCTAATGCCCATCCTATGAGCTGTAAAAAAATAAATAAGAGTATGAACACAACATATTTCCCCCCTTTTTAAAAGCACTGTCTACGTACAGACAAAGTCCTTGAGTTAGCCAGGTCATGTTCTGATACGCTGAGACCGGCGAGGAGCTTGCGGTATTTGATCGAGGTTTTTTGGTTGGGAAACAGAACGGAACCTCTGTCCCATTCTGCTGGTCTGTTGGCCTGTGAGTTGAGATCAGTCTAGGAGCGTTCCATCGAGTTCGATTATTGAGCACGTAGGTGTGAGGGCTAAACTTTCGCCCGATCTGTTTTGGAGGCGAAAGTGAAGATGCGAGCTTATGATTACGGTTTGGGCGCTTAACTCTGACACAATCTCTATTCTTCAGTTGAGGCTTTTGAGCGCGTCGTTTTGTGTCAGTGTATGACGACACTTTTTGTTGCCGTTCTGAAATCTGTGATGCGAGTGTGGTTATCTTCGCGCTAGATTTGGCTAGGGGTTTGAGAATGTCCAGTAGCCAGCTAAGGTTCCATCCAATCATGAGCTCAGCGGATGTCTTCCCCATTAGTGAGTGCTTTATCGAACAGTATGTGCGGAGAATGGTTTGAACCGCTTCATCGAATGTTTGCCCTGCTGTGAGGTTGGCTTTCAAACCCTCTTTGATGATGCGGTTAAAATACTCAACACCTCCATTGCTTTGAGGATTGTACTGAGCAGTAAGGTGATGTTCACTAGCATAATGAATGAGGAAATCCGCGAACTGGTCGGACACAAACTGTGGTCTATTTTCAGTGATTATTACCTCTGGGAGGCCCCACTTCGTGAACATACACTGTAGAATAGTGACAATCGTTGATGAGGTCACTGAACTTGCAGCAATTTCTGGCCATTTGGAATGCAGGTCATGTACTACAACAAGGAACTGCTGGTACTGTGGAGCTGCTTCAACTGGAGCGAAGATATCCAGCTGAAGTTGTTGCCATGGTCTTTGTGGCTACGGAATGGGCTTCATTGGCGCTGGTCAGATATTTGGGCCTTTTCGTTCAGACTGCATGCTTCACAGTGTCAGACGCACTCCTCAATGCCAGTGTCAATCCCAGGCCACCATATTGAATCGCGACATCTCTGCCTCATACGGACAATGCCAGGGTGTCCATCGTGTGCCAATGAGAGAACGCGCTGTTAAAGTGACTTGGGAATTACTGCTCTATCACCACGAACTAGGCAGCCATCATTCCAAATGGAAAATTAATCGCGAAGTCTGTGGTATGTTTTCAGCTCTTCAGGAATTTGCTTAGGCCACACTGTCTGGAGGAAGTGGCACATGTGCTGGAGTGTAGCATCACTCTGTGATTCGGTTTTGAGTTTATCGCAGGAGACAAGGTTTCTGATGGACTGAGTGATGATCGACGTGACATATGTGTCATCATCTGTGAACAATTCAGCACCAGAGTCCGAAACAGGTGTCGAGCGGCTGAGCATGTCAGCTACGTGGTTGTGACTGCCAGCAATGTACTGTACATCAAAGTTATACTGATGAAGGTGATCTGACCATCAGCTGATTCATAGTGATCTGTGCCCAGATCCAGTTATAGCAACGAGCATAGTTAGCGCTTGGTGATCCCGACAGAGGGTAAATTTCCTGCCATAGAGATAGATGTGCCAGCGTTCACAAGTGTAGATGCAAGTGAGTGCTTTGCATTCCCCCGTAGAGTATTTATGTTCTGCAGATGAGAGCATGCGAGAGGCAAAGGCGACTGGGCGTTCCAAGCCATCAAGCCATTGCAAGAGCACAGCACCCATGACGGTGCCTGATGCATTCGTGGTGACGTACATAGTGGCATTCGGATCAAAGTGCGCGAGGGTAAGAGGGGATGTGATTTTCTCCTGAAGTGTGGTGAATGCCTGAGCCTGGGAATCCGTCCATTCCCAAGGGATGTCCTTGCGCAGCAACTTGCGAAGTGGTTCGGCAATGTGCGTGTCATGTATGTACTTTTGGGAGCACTAGCCACTAGATGGTGTCACTGTTGGAGGCCATTGGGCTGCACGCACGTGTGGGCAGCCCAAGTATAAAAGGCCAGCCATTTTGTATATTAGTCACTTTGGGCCTTAATAAAGCAGAGCCAAGGTCACACCTCTTGGAGTTAAGCAATACTCAGTCTAACAGTTATTGCATACACAACATTTGGCGACGAGACAACAAGAACAGTTGCATGTAAAAATGGGCACAATTGGATTGTTGTAGTGATTTGTGGAAGGAGAAGATTGGGCAGACTTTGTGAGCCATTTGAGCCAGTTCTTTGTGGCCAACAAAATGGAGGAGGTCGGCGACGCAGATCGGCGCCGGGTGGTGTTCCTCACAGTTTGCAGTCCAAAAATTTATGGTCTGATAAAGAATCTACTCCTGCCAATGAGTCCAACAGAGAAGACATATGAAGAATAGTGTACACTGGTACAGGACCACCTTAAGCCTGACGAAGGCATCATCATCTCGAGATACAGATTTTACACGCACGTTCGCTCAGAGGGCCAGAATGCGGCGGAATTCATTGCCGACCTGAGACGCCTAGCGGGCCGTGCAACTTCTGGGCTGTGTTGGCAGACATGCTGTGGGACTACTTTTGTAATCGGCATCAACCACGAGGTGATTCTGCGTAAACTACTGGCATTGGAGACGTTGGACTTGAGCAGGGCCATCACGATCGTTCAGTCATGCATGACGATGGATAGAAGTCTAAAGCACATATCAGTGAAAAATCGAAACTCGGCAAATACTGTAAATATGATTGATTCGGCGTTCGGCAGAACGGCACATGGCAGAGCCTACCCGACTGTATACGCGAAACCTGTGGCAGCCTGAAGTCCGCCAGTGGGAATGCATCATAATTCTCCATGTTAGCATTGTGGAGGAAATCACCGGCACCAGCAATGCCGATTTAAGCAATACAGTTGCAAAGGCTGTCTGAGAGTGGGACATCTCCAGCGCAAGTGTCCACAGATGAGCAAGCGTGCTGCGACACACCACGTGGAGGATGATGGTCAGACTAGCGCGGATCCGGATACTCAATCCGAGATACCAGAGGAGGAAATGTATGGACTGTAGTCGTTCCTAACTAAGAGCAAACCAATAATGATCAATGTGAAATTTAATGGGGTGCCGGTATCAATGGAACTGGACATGGGGGCGAGTCAATTGATAATGATCCAGAGGGCATTCGACAAGCTGTGGGATACTAAGGCTGTGAGGCCCAGGCTGAGACCATCAATGCCAAGTTGCACATGTACACCAAAGAACTCATAACGGTGATTGGCAGTGCCACAATTAAAGTGTCGTATGATGGTGCGGTTCATGAGTTACCGCTATGGATTGTCCCAGGCAATGGCCCAATGCTGTACGGCAAGAACTGGCTTGAAAAAATTAGATGCGATTGGAACGACATCAAGGCGTTGTCGTCGGAGATATACCCAAGTACTGATCAAGTTCCCCTCGCTGTTCGAATCAGGCATCAGCAACTTCACGGGAGCCAAGGTGCAGATCCACGTGGACTCGGATGCAAGACCCGTCCATCATAAAGCTCGGGCAGTTCCGTATATGATGAGGAAGAAGGTCAAAATCGAACTGGACAGACTCCAGTGTGAAGGGATTATAACACCGGTTGAATTTAATGAATGGGCCAGCCCCATTGTTCCTGTGCTCAAAAGTGATGGCACAGTCAGAATCTGTGGAGACTACACGGCTACGATCAACAGGATTTCAAAACAGGATCAGTACCTGTTACCGAAGGCTGATGACTTGTTTGCAACGCTGGCCGGGGGAAGTCGTTCACCAAACTGGACTTGACGTCAGCCTACATGACACAGGAACTGGTCGAGATGTCGAAGAGGCTTATGTGCATTAACACGCATAAAGGACTGTTTATTTATCACAGGTGCCCTTTTGGAATTCGCTCAGCTGCAGCAATATTTTAGAGGAACATGGAGAGTCTACTGAAGTCCATTCCCAGAACCATCATGTTCCAAGATGACATCCTGATTATGGGTCGTGACTCCGAGGAACATCTGAACAACCTGGAAGAGGTTCTACATCGTCTGGACAAAGTGGGACTCAAAGTGCGTCTTCATGACACCAGAGGTCGAATTACTGGGGAGGAAAATTGCTGCTGACGGCATCAGGCCCATGGACCTGAAAACCAAGGCCATCAAGAATGCACCCAAGCCGCAGAATGTGAGGAGCTGCGTTCGTTCCTTGGTCTACTTCGGTAACTTCCTACCTAAATTGAGCACCTTATTAGAACCACTGCACATGCTGCTAAAATAAAGGCGACAACTGGGTGTGGGGTGCATCTCAAGACAGAGCTTTTGTGAAAGTCATTAATCTGCTTTGCTCTAACAAGCTGCTGGCACATTATGACCCATGTAAACGTTTAGTGTTGGCCTGTGATGCTTCGTCATATGGAATTGGTTGCGTACTCCAACAAGCTAATGAGTTGGGTAAACTTCAACCAGTTGCGTATACTTCAAAAAGTTTGCCTAATGCGGAAAGAGCCTACAGCATTGTAGAGAAAGAAGCTCTAGCCTGTGTGTATGGGGTTAAAAAGATGCATCAGTGCCTGTTTGGTCTTCGGTTTGAACTGGAGACAGATCACAAGCCGCTCAGTTCACTGTTCTCTGCAAACAAAGGTATCAATACCAATGCTTCATCCTGCATCCAGAGGTGGGCGCTGTCATTATCCGCTTATGATTATGTTGTTCACTATAGACCTGGCACTGAGAATTGTGCCGATGCTTTGAGCCGTCTGCCGTTGCCCACACCGGAGGTGGAAACGCCACAACCGGCGGACCTATTGTTAGTTATGGATGTTTTTGAGAGTGAAGGACCTGTTAAGACCTGTTAAGTTAAGACCTGGACCAGCCAGGACCCGATTTTATCGGTGGTGAACAGTTGCATCCTCAAAAGTGATTGGTCTGCCATACCCAAGCAAATGTGCGAGGAGACCAAACCTTACATTCATCGCAAAGACAAACTGTCTATTCAGTCGGATTGTATACTGTGGGGCAATCGTGTTGTTATGCCCAAGAAAGGGAGAGAGAAATTTGTACGTGAGCTACATAGCACACATCCTGGCATTGTAATGATGAAAGTCATCGCCAGGTCTCATGTATGGTGGCCGGGAATTGACTCTGAGCTGGAATCATGTGCGCATCAGTGCAACACTCGCATGCAGCTCAACAAAGCACCAGCGGAATCGCCGCTGAGTCTGTGGTCATGGCCGTACAAACCATGGTCCAGGATCCACATAGACTTTGCAGGTCCCTTCCTGGGAAGATGTTTTTAGTTATAGTGGATGCATATTCAAAGTGGATAGAGTGTATAATCATGTCATCCAGCACATCCACAGCTACCATTGAGAATCTCAGTGTCATGTTCGCGATGCATGGTCTGCCTGACTTCGTTGTTGGCGACAACGGATCGTGCTTCACCAGTCAGAAGTTTCAAGAGTTCATGAAACTCAATGGTATCAAACATGTAAGGTCAGCACCGTTCAAACCTGCATCCAATGGGCAAGCAGAACGTGCTGTCCAAATCATAAAGCAGAGTATGAAGTGAGTAACCCAAGGGTCACTGCAGACCAGCCTGTCATGCATGCTTAGTTACAGGACAAGACCATACACGCTTACTGGGATCTCGCCTGCTGAATTAATGATGAAGAGAAGTCTTAAGACCAAGCTATCTCTTGTACACCCTGACTTGAATAATCAAGTTGAATATAGAAGACAAAGTCAGCAAGGGTATCACGATCGCACAGCTGTGTCACGCGATATTTCTGTAAATGATCCTGTATATGTTCTGAATTATGGTCAGGGTCCCAAGTGGATTGCTGGTACTGTCATGGCCAAGGAGGTCAACATAGTATTTATTGTCAAGCTCAAAAATGGGCAAACATGCAGGAAACATGTGGATCAGACAAAGCTGCGGCACACAGAAGAACCAGAACAGTCGGAGGAAGAGACAATCGACGACCAACCAACCTACCCCCAGTCATCAGAGGACTCAGTGGTCATCAGCGAATCGGGACTTTCAATCACTGACATGTTCAATGAAAATGGACTTTCAATTCCTGACATGGCCATTGCCACTCCCACCAGGTCAGCCACCCAGTCACCAGTCACAACAGACTATGAACACTCACCCAAGGCTGGAGTTGAACTGAGACGTTCAACCCGGGAGTGTAAAACACCAGAACGTCTCAATTTGTAAAAGACTGTGTTAATATCTCAGAGGGGCGTATTGTCATGTAAGTACATTTAGGATCACTAGCCACTAGATGGCGGCACTTTTGGAGGCCATTGGGTTGCACGCACGTGTGTGCAGCCCAAGTATAAAGACCAACCATTTTGTATATTAGTCACTTTGGGCCTTAATAAAGTAGAGCCAAGGTCATACCTCTTGGAGTTAAACAGTACTCAGTCTAACAGTTATTGCATACACAACAGTGTAGTGTGGGACGAACTTCAGATAGAAGTTGCAAGTGCTGAGGAATGATGAAAGTTCTTTGACGTTGGTAGCCTCCTGCATTCGCTGGATCGCGTCAATGTTGACACTTTGTGCTGTGACTCTGTAGCCCAGAAAGTTGATTTCTCCAGCAGCAAATGTACACTTATCGGCATTAAGTGCAATGTTATGTGTAACAAGTCTAGCCATAACTGCGTGAAGTCACTGGTCATGTTCTTCCATTGTCCGTCCATGGACGACGATATCGTCAAGCAGATTGAGGGCTCCCTCTATGCCTGCTAGCATAGTAGTGACAATCTTTTGAAATGCACGGTGCAGAAGATAGTCTGTAGGGCATGCATCAATACTGATACAGACCATCATGTGTTGTGAATGCCATGAGCGGTGTGTTGTCCTCCACTAGAGGTATTTGCAGGTAACTGTGGTGCATTTCGAGTTTCGTGAAAACTATTGAGCCGTGGAATTCTGAAGACACTTTGTCAATGGGAGGAATAGGATACTTGTTGGTGATGATAGCCTTGTTGACCTCTTTCAAGTCGATGCATAAGCGGATCTCCCCATTTTTATGCCAAGCAATGATTAAGTTCGAGATCCAGGGTGAGGAGTCGATGCTCTCAATGATTCCCTGAGATTTGAGTCACGTTAATTCTGCGGATACTTGGTCGCGAACCGCGAATGAGAGACGGCGAAGTCGCTGCGTAATCGGTTTGACGGAAGGGTCACGCGGGGATGATGGCAGAATTTTGCTATCATTCCAAACTTTGTGAAAATTGAGGGATACTGCTTGTCAAAGTCCACCGTGTACACAGGTGTGCCAGTTGGGTCGTAAGCTTTGAACCCAAGCTTGTCAAAAAGGTCAACCCCCATGAGGCTTCGTCCCTTCGCGACATAAAAGGAAAGATTCTCCAATGTTATGACCTTGTAGTATATTGGGACAGATATGACTCCAGGTACCTCAATTTTGGAGTCGGAGTACGCATGTAGAATGGGAGTTGCAGGCTGCAGTTGATACTGCGTGAAGTGGGTTTTGTACACAGCCTCGCTCAATATTGTCACTTTGGCTCCAAGGTCAATGAGGATGCAGCAGGGCGTGCCATCAATGTTTACCTCATAGTCCTTGAATTTGCCCGAACCGATGTGCGAAATGTCACAAACGGTGTAAACCATACTGGGTCCATCATCACTATCGGAGTTATCCACATGTCGAATATGCTGCGATGAGCGAAGATACTAGCAAAATGGTTCATTTTACCACATGCAGAGCATTTCTTCCCACATGCAGGACAGTTCGGACTCTTTGCTGAATGTGATTTGTCCCCACAGTTAAAGCAGTGAAAGTTAAGCCCGCGATCCGTAGTGGGTGGCTTATTACTAGCCCTGGGTTTGCAGTGATTTCCGCTTTGGACGAACACCTTCCACATAGGCTGTAGCTCCAGTCTGCTGCACAGGATGTACATAATAAAACGTTTTATCCATCTTGACCATGAAATTGGAGGATCCCCGGGTGTGGAGAAGAAAGGTGGTGGGGTAGGGAGGTTAATTTGATTCATCCTCGTCGCCAAATTATGTTGTGTACGCGTAAATAACTGACAAACTGAGTCAGGAGAAATGTAACTTAACTTAACTGTGCTTTTATACAACCCAAAATGGAGTCCCAAACCGGCATGAACCAGAATGAACACAGCAACTGTGAATAGCTCCCGCAGGGTCCTAATGCCTGTCCTGTGCGCTCTAACAAATAAATAGAGTATGAACACAACAGTTGGAAATCTCTAATTTCTTGAGAAAATGCTCAATGTCTGTAAGTAGAGAGATGTTGAAAATCAGTAAAATAAGGGTATCACTGAGACCATGTCAGCCTTGATACTTGTAAGTAGCATTGTTAGAAATTTCAACGAACCAGTGACAAACTATATCTAAGGAAGCATTTTCCCTCATGCTCACTGACATTTTAAATAGTTCTCTTTGCATTGTTCTACTTCCCTTCAAAACTACCATCACCTCCCTCTCTTGAAAAGCCCCCTCCATTCTCTCCAACTGCCACCCAGTTCTAACCCCACCTTCATTTTGAATATTATTGAACACATGGGTGCTATCCAGTTCCATGCTCACCACTCATTGTTCGAATCCCATAGACCCAGTTTACACCTTGTCCACAGAACCAATATCAGTTTGTTCAAAATCACCACTGACCTCTGTTACTGGAATCACAGTGTACGAGTCATCCTCGACCTATCCACAGCATTTTGGCATGGTTGACCTCTTCCACTGCCTCTCCTCCATGGCCCTTTTCCATGGGATTGCCCTTGAATTGTTCCACTCTTATCGGTCTCAATGTAACCAGCTTTTTCTGGTAATGGCTTTTCCTCCCTCTTGCTTATCACCACCTCAGGTATACGCCAAGGTTCCACCTTTTGCCCTTTCCTTTACATCATTTTCACGTTGATCCTTGGTGACAATATTAATGAGCATGGAGCCGGCTTCTTCTTGTATGCTGATGCCACCCAGTTCCATCTCTCTGTCAGCACTTTGACTACATAATGGCTACTTTGCTGTAAGATTGCTCATCCAACATCAAGTCACTCACTTGAAATACATGATACTGACCATATCACACGGCTGGCTATGATACACCTTTACAGAGTTTGACGATAGATGATACCCCAGACAACTAAACACTGTTAAGGCATTTAAACTGTTATGTCTATAGTGTACTTATGAATGACTCCTCAAGGCAATATATTGTACTTGAACTGTAGTGACCTTGGTCCTTTATTCCAAATTCCAGAGTGCTGTGCAAGCATGGTGTGCAGCCTTTTATACAGGGCCCTGCCACCAGGGCAGGAAACCCCCGGTCTCCACCAGTTGCACCCTCTAGTGGTGCCAGTATGTATGTATCAACTTTATTGATAGTACATCAGGTAAACATAAGAACATAAGAAGATAAGAATTAGGAACAGAAGTATGCCATCTAGCCCCTCGAGCCTGCTCCGCCATTCAACAAGATCATGGCTGATCTGGCCGTGGACTCAGCTCCACTTACCCGCCCGCTCCCCGTAACCCTTAATTCCCTTATTCGTTAAAAATCTATCTATCTGTGACTTGAATACATTCAATGAGCTAGCCTCAACTGCTTCCTCGGGCAGAGAATTCCACAGATTCACAACGCTCTGGGAGAGAGAAAGCAGGGAATTATAGACCGGTCAGCCTGACCTCAGTAGTGGGTAAAATGATGGAATCAATTATTAAGGATGTCATAGCAGCGCATTTGGAAAATGGTGACATGATAGGTCCAAGTCAGCATGGATTTGTGAAAGGGAGATCATGCTTGACAAATCTTCTGGAATTTTTTGAGGATGTTTCCAATAAAGTGGACAAAGGAGTACCAGTTGATGTGGTATATTTGGACTTTCAGAAGGCTTTCGACAAGGTCCCACACAGGAGATTAATGTGCAAAGTTAAAGCACATGGGATTGGGGGTAGTGTGCTGACGTGGATTGAGAACTGGTTGTCAGACAGGAAGCAAAGAGTAGGAGTAAATGGGTACTTTTCGGAATGGCAGGCAGTGACTAGTGGGGTACCGCAGGGTTCTGTGCTGGGGCCCCAGCTGTTTACATTGTACATTAATGATTTAGACGAGGGGATTAAATGTAGTATCTCCAAATTTGCGGATGACACTAAGTTGGGTGGCAGTGTGAGCTGCGAGGAGGATGCTATGAGGCTGCAGAGTGACTTGGATAGGTTAGGTGAGTGGGCAAATGCGTGGCAGATGAAGTATAATATGGATAAATGTGAGGTTATCCACTTTGGTGGTAAAAACAGAGAGACAGACTATTATCTGAATGGTGACAGATTAGGAAAAGGGGAGGTGCAACGAGACCTGGGTGTCATGGTACATCAGTCATTGAAGGTTGGCATGCAGGTACAGCGGGCAGTTAAGAAAGCAAATGGCATGTTGGCCTTCATAGCGAGGGCATTTGAGTACAGGGGCAGGGAGGTGTTGCTACAGTTGTACAGGGCCTTGGTGAGGCCACACCTGGAGTATTGTGTACAGTTTTGGTCTCCTAACTTGAGGAAGGACATTCTTGCTATTGAGGGAGTGCAGCGAAGATTCACCAGACTGATTCCCGGGATGGCGGGACTGACCTATCAAGAAAGACTGGATCAACTGGGCTTGTATTCACTGGAGTTCAGAAGAGTGAGAGGGGACCTCATAGAAACGTTTAAAATTCTGACGGGTTTGGACAGGTTGGATGCAGGAAGAATGTTCCCAATGTTGGGGAAGTCCAGAACCAGGGGTCACAGTCTAAGGATAAGGGGTAAGCCATTAAGGACCGAGATGAGGAGAAACTTCTTCACCCAGAGAGTGGTGAACCTGTGGAATTCTCTACCACAGAAAGTAGTTGAGGCCAATTCACTAAATATATTCAAAAGGGAGTTAGATGAAGTCCTTACTACTCGGGGGATCAAGGGGTATGGCGTGAAAGCAGGAAGCGGGTACTGAAGTTTCATGTTCAGCCATGAACTCATTGAATGGCGGTGCAGGCTAGAAGGGCTGAATGGCCTGCTCCTGCACCTATTTTCTATGTTTCTATGTTTCTAGAAGAAATTCCTTCTCAACTCGGTTTTAAATTGGCTCCTCCGTATTTTGAGGCTGTGCCCCCTAGTTCTAGTCTCCCCGACCAGTGGAAACAACCTCTCTGCCTCTATCTTGTCTATCCCTTTCATTATTTTAAATGTTTCTATAAGATCATCCCTCATCCTTCTGAACTCCAATGAGTAAAGACCCAGTCTACTCAATCTATCATCATAAGGTAACCCCCTCATCTCCGGAATCAGCCTAGTGAATCGTCTCTGTACCCCCTCCTAGTATATCCTTCCTTAAGTAAGGGGACCAAACCTGCACGCAGTACTCCAGGTGCGGCCTCACCAATACCCTATACAGTTGCAGCAGGACGTCCCTGCTTTTGTACTCCATCCCTCTCGCAATGAAGGCCAACATTCCATTCGCCTTCCTGATTACCTGCTGCACCTGCAAACTAACTTTTTGGGATTCATATACAAGAACCCCCAGGTCCCTCTGCACCGCAGCATGTTGTAATTTCTCCCCATTCAAATAATATTCCCTTTTACTGTTATTTTTCCAAGGTGGATGACCTCACACTCTCCGACATTGTATTCCATCTGCCAAGCCTTAGCCCATTCACTTAACCTATCTAAATCTCTTTGCAGCCTCTCTGTGTCCTCTACACAACCCGCTTTCCCACTAATCTTTGTGTCATCTGCAAATTTTGTTACACTACACTCTGTCCCCTCTTCCAGGTCATCTATATATATTGTAAACAGTTGTGGTCCCACCACCAATCCCTGTGGCACACCACTAATCACCGATTTCCAACCCGAAAAGGACCCATTTATCCCGACTCTCTGCTTTCTGTTAGCCAGTCAATTCTCTATCCATGCTAATACATTTCCTCTGACTCCGCATACCTTTATCTTCTGCAGTAACCTTTTGTGTGGCACCTTATCGATTGCCTTTTGGAAATTTAAATACAAATTTAAAACCACATCCATCAGTACACCTCTATCCACCATGCTCATTATATCCTCAAAGAATTCCAGTAAATTCGTTAAACATGATTTCCCCTCATGAATCCATGCTGTGTCTGCTTGATTGCACTATTCCTATCTAGATGTCCCGCTATTTCTTCCTTAATGATAGTTTCAAGCATTTTCCCCACTACAGATGTTAAACTAACTGGCCTATAGTTTCCTGCCTTTTGTCTGCCCCCTTTTTTAAACAGAGGCGTTACATTAGCTGCTTTCCAATCCGCTGGTACCTCCCCAGAGTTCAGAGAATTTTGGTAGATTATAACGAATGCATCTGC
Source organism: Pristiophorus japonicus (assembly GCF_044704955.1). Taxonomy (NCBI): domain Eukaryota; kingdom Metazoa; phylum Chordata; class Chondrichthyes; family Pristiophoridae; genus Pristiophorus; species Pristiophorus japonicus. The sequence continues at coordinate 70,973,045 of NC_091987.1, read as the reverse complement.
TATAACTTCCACCATCTCTTTTAATACCCTGGGATGCATTTCATCAGGACCAGGGGACTTGTCTACCTTGAGTCCCATTAACCTGTCCAACACTACCCCCCTAGTGATAATGATTGTCTCAAGGTCCTCCCTTCCCACATTCCTGTGACCAGCAATTTTTGGCATGGTTTTTGTGTCTTCCACTGTGAAGACCGAAGCAAAATAATTGTTTAAGGTCTCAGCCATTTCCACATTTCCCATTATTAAATCCCCCTTCTCATCTTCTAAGGGACCAACATTTACTTTCATCACTCTTTTCCGTTTTATATATCTGTAAAAGCTTTTACTATCTGTTTTTATGTTTTGCGCAAGTTTACTTTCGTAATCTATCTTTCCTTTCTTTATTGCAAGTCTCCATCTTATACAATCTCCATAAACAAGTCTCCATCTTATACAATCTCACAGTAACTACATATAGAGTACATCCATAGTCAGCATATATAACATCACTCTCCCCCAAGTCCTTTGTGCCAATTACCTTTGCACTATGTGCTCTGGCTTAGCTCTCCCCAGATTTAAGTGCCAATAGCCCTTGCACCTTGGCTGTGCTTTGGTTTGGCCCTCTCCCTGCTAACACCCAAGTCCTTTTGCCACAATGTTGGGTAGTGGTTATCAAATTGGATGGTTCGATGATGTGGTGGAGATTCCAGTAGGTTCTGGGTGTGATCCATGTGTGTGTCCATGGCTACATACATCCATTTCCCCCCTCCACAGTGAGATCATGCAGCTGGCCCATTACATTAACATACAGGATTGGACACAGTGCAAGTACAAAGAAAGAAAAAAATTTTTTTTTCAGTTTGTATCGTGGCACCTAGGTTCCATGACTTACATTTGTTACGGTTTACGGGTCGTGCGCCAGGATTGGGTAGATTGCATTTATGGTTTGGTCATGGTCAGTACTGAGGTAGCAGCACAGGTATGCGAGGACGCTAGTTCTGGAACAACCGGATGGGGTCCTAGTCATCTGATGGTGGCGCTGCGCCCCCTGCTAGCGGGGTGGGCTTGGTTCGCTCACCTTGCCAGGACTCCGGGCCTTTGCCGTTGCCTAGTGGTGGGCAGAGCTACAGATGTGTGTGACCTCCCTGTCCTCCTTTGAGGGCTGCAGAGTCTTCTGCCTGCTCTCAAACAGTGTTGGGAACCTGGCCGTTCCAGGTCCCATTTGGGAACTCGCTGGTTCTGACCTTTCACTCCCGGACATGGCCGAGGAAGCGACTGGGTCTGGTGGCTGTGCTGTCTCCACCCGGGTGGTGGACAACGGCAGCCGACTGCACGTATGGTGCCGTTTTCATTCCCATGGCGAATGGTGCCATTGGGTGCCTGCAGCATGGGATAGACCTGGGGCCGGGTATCAGGCTCAGTGCCTTTACCCTCCCGAATTCGCTCGCTTGCTGCTCTCGGGGACACTCTATTCCCGACATCTTGCAACAACATTCTGTTCACAATCTTAATTGATTCGTTACATTGATTGCCATGCATACAATGTCTCTTTAAGTTCAGTTGGTTGCAGGTCTCCTTTAAGAGAACCCTGCCGACTTTACCCCAATCAGATCCTTTGTTAGACCCCACGTGTTGGTCCCTCAGTGTTGCACCTCGTGATGTTGCCACGGCCATCGTTCTTTTCAGCCACGCTGCTCCTCGCTGCAGCAGGAACCCCATCTTGCCTCGGTCCTCCAGTCGACTGCCTTGATCCTTCTCTCCTGTGATTCTGCCATAAATGCTGGAAGGGTCCCTGTGATTTCGATGTTCCTCGCCAGGAGTCCTGCTACTGGAGCCGGGAAGGTATTTTTAGTTCGTTCCGGTCGGATCATTGCCACACAGTCGTGATGGATGGTCTGTGCCTCAGGTGCTGCGCTGGTCTGTTCTCTGGTGCCTGGCCCAAGCGAAGGTGAGGTTTTTCTCTGCCTCTGAGCCTGGGGGTCATCGATTGCTGGAGCGAAGAGGTCTACCCATTTCCACTGGATCTTCCCCATTCACCTTCTTACAAGTAGCATTGGGCTGTCACCTGCAACAATCCACAGAGGTGACTTATGCACCACGCAATTATGGATTAAACTTACATCCACACTACCAAGGACTGGGATCAGCTCCTTGGTGTATGTGCGCAACTTTTCCTGTACTGGAACTAGCTCGGGTCGTTTTTCATTCCACAGCCTCTCGAAGGCATCCTGGCTCATCACTGACTGGCTCGCTCCAGCATCCACTTCCATGAAGACTGGAATGCCGTTTATCTCGACTGCCATCTTCACTGCAAGATAAACGGGTGGTGCAGGTATACACTCCATACACTTCTTGGGGCTGAGCTGCCTCTTTGGCCAAATCATCATACTCCCTGCTGGATTCAAAGTCAACTACCAACTCCTCTGCTGGACGGTGAGTCATATTTCTTTTACACATGTGCTGGAGGTGGCCCTTCATGTTACAGGCTTTGCATATGTACTCAGCAAACCGACACTGGTGAGCCCTATGGTTTCCTCCACAACGCCAGCACGGTGCTACTCTATTAGCACCCCTTGGCGGACTCTGAGTTCTGGAACCCTGAGGTCTGTGCTCTCGCCCTGGGCAGAGCCACGTTCTACAATCTTGCCTGTGAAAGGCACCTTTCTGTGTACAGTATTTGCCGGGTTTGAGTCCACAGGCTGAATGATTTGCTTGGTGCTGCCGGTCGAGGTCATGAATGCTTGACTGATGCCGATGGCTTTCTGCAGGTTGACTGTGGTGTCGGCAGATAATAGCTTGTGAAGGAGGCACTCATGGCTAATTCCTATAACGAAGATGTCTCGCAATGCTTCGTTGAGGTGCGTGCCAAAATCACATGGTGCTGCAAGTAATGAGAGAGGATTAATTAGCAATCTCGTTGGGCGAGGCCCCTTGGGGAAGAGTGACTATAATATGGTGGAATTCTACATTTAGATGGAGAATGAAACAGTTAATTCAGAGACCATGGTCCAGAACTTAAAGAAGGGTAACTTTGAAGGTATGAGGCGTGAATTGGCTAGGATAGATTGGCAAATGATACTTAAGGTGTTGACAGTGGATGGGCAATGGCAGACATTTAGAGACCGCATGGATGAACTACAACAATTGTACATCCCTGTCTGGCGTAAAAATAAAAAAGGGAAGGTGGCTCAACCGTGGCTATCAAGGGAAATCAGGGATAGTATTAAAGCCAAGGAATTGGCATACAAATTGGCCATAACTAGCAGTGAACCTGGGGACTGGGAGAAATTTAGAACTCAGCAGAGGAGGACAAAGGGTTTGATTAGGGCAGGGAAAATAGAGTACGAGAGGAAGCTTGCAGGGAACATTAAGACGGACTGCAAAAGCTTCGATAGATCTGTAAAGAGAAAAAGGTTAGTAAAGACAAAGGTAGGTCCCCTGCAGTCAGAATCAGGGGAAGTCATAATGGGGAACAAAGAAATGGCAGACCAATTGAACAAGTACTTTGGTTCGGTATTCACTAAAGAGGACACAAACAACCTTCCGGATATAAAAGGGGTCAGAGGGTCTAGTAAGAGGGAGGAACCGAGGGAAATCCTTATTAGTCGGGAAATTGTGTTGGGGGAAATTGATGGGATTGAAGGCCGATAAATCCCCAGGGCCCGATGGACTGCATCCCCAGAGTACTTAAGGAGGTGACCTTGGAAATAGCGGATGCATTAACAGTCATTTTCCAACATTCTATAGAATCTGGATCAGTTCCTATCGAGTGGAGGGTAGCCAATGTAACCCCACTTTTTAAAAAAGGAGGGAGAGAGAAAACAGGGAATTATAGACCAGTCAGCCTAACATCAGTAGTGGGTAAAATGATGGAATCAATTATTAAGGATGTCATAGCAGCGCATTTGGAAAGAGTGAGATGATAGGTCCAAGTCAGCATGGATTTGTGAAAGGGAAATCATGCTTGACAAATCTTCTGGAATTTTTTGAGGATGTTTCCAGTAGAGTGGACAAGGGAGAACCAGTTGACGTGGTATATTTGGACTTTCAGAAGGCTTTCACACAAGAGATTAATGTGCAAAGTTAAAGCACATGGGATTGGGGGTAGTATGCTGACATAGATTGAGAACTGGTTGTCAGACAGGAAGAAAAGAGTAGGAGTAAATGGGTACTTTTCGGAATGGCAGGCAGTGACTAGTGGGGTACCGCAGGGTTCTGTGCTGGGGCCCCAGCTGTTTACATTGTACATTAATGATTTGGACGAGGGGATTAAATGTAGTATCTCCAAATTTGCGGATGACACTAAGTTGGGTGGCAGTGTGAGCTGCAAGGAGGATGCTATGAGGCTGCAGAGTGACTTGAATAGGTTAGGTGAGTGGGCAAATGCATGGCAGATGAAGTATAATGTGGATAAATGTGAGGTTATCCACTTTGGTGGTAAAAACAGAGAGACAGACTATTATCTGAATGGTGACAGATTAGGAAAAGGTGAGGTGCAACGAGACCTGGGTGTCATGGTACATCAGTCATTGAAGGTTGGCATGCAGGTACAGCAGGCAGTTAAGAAAGCAAATGGCATGTTGGCCTTCATAGCGAGGGGATTTGAGTACAGGGGCAGAGAGGTGTTGCTACAGTTGTACAGGGCCTTGGTGAGGCCACACCTGGAGTATTGTGTACAGTTTTGGTCTCCTAACTTGAGGAAGGCCATTCTTGCTATTGAGGGAGTGCAGCGAAGGTTCACCAGATTGATTCCCGGGATGGCGGGACTGACATATCAAGTAAGACTGGATCAACTGGGCTTGTATTCACTGGAGTTCAGAAGAATGAGACGGGATCTCATAGAAACATTTAAAATTCTGACGGGTTTAGACAGGTTAGATGCAGGAAGAATGTTCCCAATGTTGGGGAAGTCCAGAACCAGGGGTCACAGTCTAAGGATAAGGGGTAAGCCATTTAGGACCGAGATGAGGAGAAACTTCTTCACCCAGAGAGTGGTGAACCTGTGGAATTCTCTACCACAGAAAATTGTTGAGGCCAATTCAATAAATATATTCAAAAAGGAGTTAGATGCAGTCCTTACTACTAGGGGGATCAAGGGGTATGGCGAGAAAGCAGGAATGGGGTACTGAGGTTGCATGTTCAGCCATGAACTCATTGAATGGCGGTGCGGGCTCGAAGGGCCGAATGGCCTACTCCTGCACCTATTTTCTATGTTTCTATGTCTCCTGAGGTTGGCAGCATATTTTGCAATCTCCTGGCCCTCAGGTCTGCGGTGCGTGTAGAATCTGTGCCTGGCCGTGAGGATACCCTCCTTTTGTTTAAGTTGGTCGTGAATTTGATCGTACATCAGGTAAACAAGTCTCCATCTTATACAATCTCACAGTGATTACACATAGAGTACATCCATAGTCAGCATATACAACACAAGCCACTTAAAGTTTTGTGCTATTTGAAGTGTTTATTTCTCATTCCACGCCTCTGCTTCTGATTCCTCCTTCCACTCCAGAGACTTGAGCACAAAGATCTAGGGTGACACTCCAGTGTAGTGCTGATGAAGTGCTGCGCTGTCAGAGATGCCATCTTTCAGATGAGACATTAAACCGAGGCCCCGTCCGCTTTATCAGGTGGACGTAAAAGATCCCATGGCACGATTTCAAAGAAGAGCAGGGGAGTTATGCCCGGTGTCCTGGCCAATATTTATCGCTCAATCAACATAACAAAAACAGATAATCTGGTCATTATCACATTGCTGTTTGTGGGAGCTTGCTTGTGTGCAATTTGGCTGCCGCGATTCCTACATTACAACAGCAATTACACTTCAAAAAGTACTTCATGGGCAGTAAACGCTTTGGGACATCCAGTGGTCATGAAAGGTGCTATATAAATATAAGTCTTTCTTTTCTTTTACCAAACTCTCCCTCAGATTAGTGTTGCCGTCTCTCCCGTGTCCTCTGAGAGTTATTGAATCCACATTGCTGTGGAACAGTTTCACAAATGCCAACTGATTTCCCATTGACCTGCAGTACGTTTGTGAAATGTGGTCAGGCTACAGTTGGGAAGGAACATGCAACTGAAGTTTGCTGATCCCAGTGACACTTAAAATTGTCTTGACTGGGCAATTAATTTTAAAACTCATTCTCATTGAATAACATAATTACAGTGATTGTTGAACATAATCCAGCACGCGTCAGGCTGTTTGAAGAGCTATACAGATTTGTTTTTTTTAATCATTTAAAGATATTCTGTAGTACAGTAGACAGATGTATACATGCAAGTGGCTCTTTTCACTTCACTCTCCAACAACTTCACTGCATGTCTTCGCAATAATTTTATTACACTTGTACAGAATTATGACCACTCATGCGCCATCTATACCAGAGGGCAGCAGGGCATGCCACCAAGCCAGCGCCAGCAACCTGTCAATTTTATTAAGAAAGGCCCAAATTACACCCTTTATAAGGGGGCCAAAAAGAACCTTGTAGTGTCAGAATGTCTATGAGGATCCATGCCAGGAATCAGGCCATGATCCCTTGCTGAGCCCCAATTACACTTTTGATCCAACCTTACGCCAGGTTCATCCTGACATGCAGGTCGCTCAATGGAGGCTACTGCGAGGAAAATCCTCCCCTTGGCCCTGTCACCTTCAACGTCAGGAACTGGGCTGGAAGAAGGTTCTGCCCACCACACCTGTGCACAAATTAGTGGAAGGTGTGCCTGGGGGTTCCCAAGTCCCACCAGAAATCCCACCTCTGTCAAGCCCAACATGTGCCACTGGAACACCTTAGGGCTAAGGAATTTTGGCCCTGAAATGGGGTATTGTTGCATCCCCTTAGTAACTGTAGGTCACAAATGTGTGAAATGGGCATTATTATAAGTACATTGTGATTGGCTGTTTGTCTTTCATTCCCGTTTTCAAGTTCACGTTGGAATTAATTGGCCAACGTAAAATCAGGAGTACCCACTAATTTGATTGGTGGCCATTACATTTGAGCAAAAACAGAGTAAGTAACTCTTTTTGATAGTCTTATTTACTACCATTCCATACTTCAGTCAGTTAAATGGTCAGTACAGTTATGTAAAATAACACTATATTGTGTCTGTTAAATATCCAGTTGTGCCAATAAAACAGCCAATAAATAGACAATAGGTATAATAAGTAGTTATCGACTTGCCTGTTTCACCTATAGGGTTAAATTTTATAAGTTAGTGCTCACAGCACAGAGCTTTCAGTGACCGAAGTACAAATCAGGAATTCGAGCAAGGAGATCAGCAGCCTGCATGATTTATGCACTACTTGTAAAATTGACCCCTTGAAGTCTATCAAATAGCCAGTAAAGTGAAGTGGTAAGCTACCGATCTGGTTCTCACAATCCATTGAGTGATTGATTAAGTAAGTTAATAAGTAATGCAAATTGCTGCCATTCTAGACTTTGGAGCCATTCATAGCTTTTCCCCTGGAATGATTGTTGTTGCAAGAGACTTTCAATGTCATCTGCTGGAACCTTAAACTTATAAACTGTGAAGTTGAAATATGATCAAAATGGCTAAAAACACATTGGGCATAATTTGCTGTCAAAATCTCGGTGAGGCTGATGGCGATCACCGTTATTTATGTGCAAATGGTGCAGCAACTTCAGGTGAGGGACAGATACTGGGTTAAACACAAATATCCAAAAGTTACTGTCTGAGTTGCACTGCTCCACCGTTAGCTTTGTGAAAGTGACATGTCACTGTCTGCCTCACCATTGAAATGTACTGAACAGTATGAAGTTGCTGTAAAAAAGGAACGACTTGGATTTATATAGTGCCTTTCATGACCACTGGATGTCTCAAAGCGCTTTACAGCCAATAAAGTACTTTTGGAGTGTAGTCACTGTTGTAATGTAGGAAATGTGGCAGCCAATTTGCGCACAAGCAAGCTCCCACAGCTGCAATGTGATAATGAATAGATAATCTGTTTTTGTTACGTTGATTGAGGGATAAATATTGGCCAGGACACCGGGATAACTTCCCTGCTCTTCTTCGAAATAGAGCCATAGGATCTTTTACGTCTACTTGAGAGAGCAGACGGAACCTTGGTTTAATGTCTCATCCGAAAGACAGTACTTGCATGGTAGATACGAACTAAACTCGTCACAGAAAATTAAGTCTTGTCCATTTCAGTCTAAGCAGCCTTTTAATGATGTGATAAGTATTAATCTGGGCAATTACTTTTTAAACATCTCTAACTGCATATTAGTGATGTGGGATGTATTCATTACATCTATAAAATATTTCTGCTGAATTTTTACTTTGTTGTTTTAGAAACATCACAGAGAAGTCAACATGAACAAAATTGGGGCAGTTTCAGTTACTGGACAGGCACTAGGACCCCAGGGATTGTCCTGCGTTCTCTTCCTGTTTTACAGAAAGATTTTCAGATGATAACAGGACTATGCTTAGCTTCCTGAATTCTTCCTCTGCCTGGTCAGTTCAGTGGAGATACTAGGAGAGGGGCAGAGGTTGGAGCTTTCTTCCATCAAGTCAGATTTTGGCTAAAGAGCTGGTCTGAAGCCAAATTTATTGCACTTTCAGAAAGCGAAGGTATTGTTTTCTGAACAAATGCTCAGTTAAGTGCAGATACTTTTTATTAACAGCCAGTTCCAATGAAATGTGATGCATGATTATTCATAAACATAGATATTTACTGCACAGAAACTGACAACATCTTCAATGAGAAAATGTTTGTGCATTTTAATTTTATGTATTACTTGTTTATTGTATGTTCTCTCTTTTCTTCAAATGTAGTTACAATAACATTAACAGACCTGTCAAGTGTCATTCACTTGGAGCGACACTCATTCTCATTGACTAATATAATTATAGTGATTGTTAAACAGAATCCAGCACGCGTCAGGCTGTTTGAAGAGCTAAGCAGATTTGTATTTTTTTAATCATTTAAAGATATTCTGTAGTACAGTAGACAGACGTATACATGCAAGTGGCTCTTTTCTCCACTCTCTAACAACTTCACTGCATGTCTTAGCAATAATTTTATTACACTTGTACAGAATTATGACCACTCAAGCACCATCTATACCTAGAGGGCAGCAGGGCATGCCATCAAGCCAGCGTATTGTATTTTATAGTCTCTTGAATACTGTTGAACACTCTTAGTTCAACTTAACTCTATTTATTTGGGAGATCTCAGACAGACCCTCTCTCTCAATACAGCTCCCAATATCTCCTAGCAAGAGGACGCTATACATTATATCAATACCTCCTAGCTAGAGAGCGCTATAGATTATCTCGTTACACCTTTCCTTTCAAGAAACAAAAATGAATTAAAGTTAGCTTCAATATAAACGGGTAGTTAACTTCTTATGAATACACGTATTAATAAACTACAAGTTTAACAAACAACAACATAACTCTTGTCTTATTAATTCTTTATCCAAGTGTCCAGTGTCCATGATTCCTTAGTTCTGTACATAATGTTTCAGGTATTTAGCTGTTGTGCAGATTCTGTTGCTTCGCCTCAAACTAGTGTCTTAGCAATAATTTTATTACACGTGTACAGAATTATGTGCACTTGTTTATTGTGTTCTGTGCACTGATCGCTTTAGTCCCTTCATTAGTGCTCTGAGGGGAAATGGGGAAATATCTGGTAACATATCCCTGTTTTCACGTGTTGTCATTGAAGTGCTGTTTCGCGTGTTAGTTGGCTATGTTGGCAGCAGATCGTCTGTGTGTGTCACTGAGATCTCTGGCATTTCGATGAATGTCTCAGTGCTCTTTCTCAGATGTTTCCTATTTCTGCGATACTCATGGCCATCTTCTGTAATGACCTGATATGTTTGAATGCCAACTTGTTTCTGAACCTGAGCTTTTTGGCACTCTGCTTTCTCGCGTTTGTTTGAGTCTCACTGTTTCTCCTTTCTGCAGTGTAGGAAGTGCTGCATCACCTCTGTTGTAGGAGTGCGCTTGTTTGGCATGGTTCCTTTCTTTGTTGACGATGATGTTGTGTATGATTCTTGGTAGATCATTTGCGATTGGAATGTTTGTCTTTGTGTGGCGACCGAGTAAGCATTGTGCTGGCAAAATATCAAGGCTTTCAGTTGGTGTGTTTCGCCAGATGAGAAGATTTATGTAGAAGTCACCACAGTCTTTCTTTGTCTTCTTGATGAACCGCTTTGCGAGCGTAACCACGTTCTCAACCTTTCCGTTGTTTTGTGGACATTCTGGTGAGCTTGTTGCGTGATCGAATCCATATTGTGTGGCAAAGCTTGTGAACTGTTGTGAGTTGAAGGGAGATCCATTGTCGGATTGAATTGTCGGATTGAAGCTTGTCTGGAATACCGTGGTTAGAGAAGTGTTTCTTGAGGTGTTTCATGATGATAGTGGCATCTTTCTTTCCATGCAGATTGTCTATCTCGAAATAGTCCAAGTAGTAGTCCACTGTGCATAAGTAGTCTTTGCCAGCGAGTGTGAATATGTCACAACCAATCTATTCCCATGGTCTCTGAGGGAGGTCGTGACTTATCCTTATCAATGGTTCTTTTGGTTTGCTCGATTGATAGGTGTTACATGTTTCACACTTTGAAACAGTCTTTTATGTCACTGTTCAGTCCTGGCCATTAAACTGATTCTCTGGCACGTCGAAAAGTGCTCTCGATGCCAGTGTGAGCAGCATGAAGTCGCTGACGAATGTCGGATCTCAGGGTTTTTGGTATGACATAGCGATAGCCTTTGAAGACTATGCCATCCTGTGTTACGAGTTCATCACAAACTTTGAATTATGCATGCATTTCAGGCGGGCATTCATGTGTCGTTTCTGGCCACCCCATTGTGATTTGTTGTATGACCAGTTGTAGTGTGGAGTCGCTTGCAGTTGCACATTGTAAGATAGTCAGTCCTTGTTTGGAGAGTGGGAGAAAGTAGACCATGTGGATGCATTCCACTGCAATTTCTGCCAGTGATCTCTCCATGTTTTCGAGGTATGCGCGCGAGAGGGTGTCTGCTAGGTACATTTCTTTTCCTGGTTGATACTTTATTTCAACGTCATATTGGTTGAGCCGAATGAGCAGATGTTGTAGTCACTCGGGGTGCTGCAGATAATGGCTTGCATCGTATAGCAACCAAAGGCTTATGGTCTGTCCATAGCTTGATCTTACGACCGTATACATATTGATGGTTTTGTTCCATTCCAAAGACTTAAGCAAGCAACCCCTTTTCGATTTGAGAGTATCACGTTTCTGCTGGAGTGAGCGCTCAGCTCGCGTATGCAATTGGTTGACCCTATTGCAGAAGGATGAACCCAAGACCCTTGCTCAAAGCATCTCCTTGACCTTCGGTTGCAAGTTTGTGGTCAAAGTACCTGAACACCGGAGAATCTGTCATGCGTTGTTTGATAGCTTCAAACCCTTTGTCTTGTTCTTCAGTCTATTTCCAGACAATGTCTTTATGAGTAAGCCATCGCAGAGACTCGCTGAGGTCTGAAAGATCTGGCAAGAATTTTGCGAGGTACTTTGTCATGCCGACAAATTATTGTACACCTGCGACATCCTGTGGTTTCTGCATTTCGTTGATTGCGACCACTTTGGTTGGGTCGGCTTTGAGTCCATCACTAGACAGTATGTGTCCCATGTATTTCACTTGGGAGCTCTTGTATTTGAACTTATTGAAGTTTAGTTTGATGTTTCGCTCTCTGCATCTCTGCATGAATTTGTGTAAGTTTGCGTCATGATCGTGATTGGCCTCTATAAGTGTCTCACTGCGTCCAGTGATCAATATATCATCTGCAATCTTGTAGACTCCATCTAAACCCTCAAGGTTCTGGTCTAGCTTCTGCTGGAAGATTTCTGGGGAAGGACTGATGCCAAATGGCATTCTATTATATCAATATTGTCCCCATGGAGTCTGAAAGGTGATGAGGTAGGAGGACTCTGTGTCTAGTTCACATTGCAAGAAACCCTCCTTGCAGTCTGTTTTAGTGAAGACCCTTACACTTGACATCTGTGGCAAGATGTTATCGATCACAGGAGGTGGATAGTGTCCACATTTCAGGGCACTGTTTAGATGTTGAGGGTCGATACATACTCTTATCTTTCCATTTGTTTTTTGTACAGTCACTAGACTGGATACCCAGTCTGCCGGTTCAATCACTTTCGTGATGATTTGTTGTTTTTCCAAATGATCGAGTTCCTCTTTTAGTGTTTATTTGATCGCTATTGGCATCTATCTGGGTGGCATTACAGCTGGTGTCGCTGATTCATTAAGTTCAAGGTGAACTGTCCCTGAAATGTGCCCAAGTCCCTTAAACACATCTGGATACGTATTGTTGACATCAGTTTTTGACGCTAGCAGGAGGTTTGCCTTGTTTGTAGTTTGTGATTCGCACCATTCATTTACCACCGCGATATTCTGATGCTGCACTTTTATCAGTTGTAGCTGTTGAGCAGTGCGTGGGCCAATCAGTGGTGCACTTTGGCCCTCAATGATCACAAAGGGCACAACGTACTTTTGCTTGTCCTTTGTATTTTCCAGTGGCACATTAGAAGTCCCTACCACTGGAATGGTTGCATGGTTGTCATATAGTGACAGTATTATCTTAGATTCTTTTATCTTTAAGCCTTTAGGTAAGTATCTAAGAGGTGGCACATTGCATGTGGCCCCACAATCTATTTATATTTTTATCATTTGACCTTTAATGGAGAAGGTAGCCATAATCTTGTTAGGATACTTTCTGTCAGCTTTGTCCTTGATTGTGCGATCAACTTTACCAAGCATCTTTATGACTTCAACATCAGAATCATAACTCTCTTCATATAGTGCATGAACTTTTGACTTGCCCTTATATTTAGGGTTATGTGTAGACTTCTGCCTTGATCCATTCAGCCTACACTTTTGAGAAAAGTGAATTTGTTTGCCGCAGCTTGTGCAGGTCTTCTCATATGCCAGGCATTTTGTTTTTGACAGCTCATGTCTTTTGCCACAATATCTGCAATTGTTTGTGAACTCTTTGTCTGTGAATTCTTTCTTTGTGGGTCGGGGTTTTTGTCTGATAGCTTTGATATCTTCAGAGTCTGTTTTAGTGAGCTTCATGGATTTCATTTGCACAACTGTGGTCTCTGTAGCTTTACAGAGCATCACACATTTATCGAGTGTTAAGCTTGATTCTTGCAACAGCCTCTTATGCAGAGTGTTATCAGATATTCTGCAGATTATGCGGTCTCTGATGAAATTATCCCTCGAATTGCCTAAATCACATGACGATGCTAGCTCACTCACTTTCACGAGATAGCTGTCAAACCACTCGTCCCCTTGTACAGTTGTTAAACTGGTACCATTCATAGATGATGTTGGTTTTACCTTTACAGTGATTTTCCCAGAGCTTCAAAATAATCTCAGTTTCCTGCTTGTCTGCCTTGATTTCCAGGGAAGATTATTGTGGATATCTAGGGCAACGCTGCCAATGGCAGTGATAAACATTGCAACCCTAACTCTATCTGTTTTTTTCACAATATTTGCAATAATTTCATTGCTGTCCCACAGCTGTTTGAATTTTTTCCTGTTGGCTTTCAAATCGCCAGTCACCTGCAATGGAGGTGGGAGAGGAATGTGCGTGGGAGTTGGCACCGTGGTGGTCATGATAGCTCACTACAGTTTAGAACTTTGAGTTTGTCACATACATGTATACAGTTCAAATAACCCGAGGACTAGACCAAGTCTAATAGTAAAATATTGTGGCCATGTATTTGTAGAAATACTTCTTCAATCGCGGCTCTACAATAATTTATGCCACTTTAAATTTACTTTACTAATGCCTCTAGATTATTTTACAAGATAACGACTATTTATCGGCCTTCATGGATCCACATGTGATGTGTAGGAAGCACGCTCTGCACTGCACTGCTTAACATCGACTTTGATCGGTTCGAGAAAGTCTTACAGTTCCAATATTTTGGTCGTAGATGCGTTCGACGAAAGATTGGAAGTCTTCACTTCTGACACTATGTATTTTATAGTCTCTTGAACACTCTTAAACACTTAGTTCAACTTAACTCTATTTATTTGGGAGATTTCAGATAGCCATGTGGAGCTTAAGATGGCATTCCTTCACAGACCCTCTCTCTCAATACAGCTCCCTTTACCTCCTAGCTAGAGAATGCTATACAGTATATCAATATCTCCCAGCTAGAGGGTGCTATACATTATCTCGTTACACACATCAGCCAGGAAATTTTGTTAAGAGAGGCCCAAATGACACACTTTATAAGGGGGCCAAAAAGAACCATGTAGTGTCCGAATTTCTTTGAGGATTCATGGCAGGAATCAGGCCTGATTCCTGCCATGTCAGGAATGATGTGATAAGTGTTAATTACTGCCAAACAGCCTCTCTAGCACTGAAATCTAAACTGTTGCAAGTATGGAGTCTCATTTCTTCAGGTTTTAATTGTTGTTAAAGATTTTTTAAATGCAAAATTTGTAATTTTTAATGTTTTTTCTACTTTTCATTTCCCTAAATTAAAATGCAGAACCTCTAAGGTAATAATATCTGGATTGTTACTTCAGCCATGCGCAAATTGGCATAGGGATAAGCAGATCAGAGAGTTAAATGTATGGCTCAAAGAGTGGTATGGGAGGAAGGGTTTTGATTCATGGGGCACTGGCACCAGTACTGGGAAAAGAGGGAGCTGTTCCGTTGGGACGGTCTCAACTTAAACCGGGTTGGGATCAATGTCCTGGTGAATCGAATAACTAGGGCTGTATATAGGGCTTTAAATTTTTACATTTTCCCTCACCTGACCCCTCCCTCCCCCCCCTCCATTTTTAGTTTAAAGAGAAAAGTCAAGGCAATGGAGCAGTGTAGCGATTTGGGTTAAAAAAAAAAGCAGTGTAACAGGAAGTATCAGTGAATAGGGTGAAAGCAAGGAATAATGACAAAAAAATTAAAATTAAAGATTCTTTATTTGAATGCATGAAGTATTCATAACAAGGTAGACAAATTAGTGGCAAAATAGAGGTAAATAGCTTTGGTCTAATAGCCACAAGGTGACCAATATTGGGAACAAAATATTCCAAGCTGCTTGACGTTTCCAAAAAAACAGACTGAATGGAAAAAGCAGAGGTGAGTGTGGCCCTGATAATAAAGGATGACATAAGGACAACAGTGAGAAAGAATCTTGGCTCAGAAGTTCAGGAATAGAATCAGTATGGGTAGAGATAAGAAGTAATAAGGGGCAGAAATCATTGGTGGGAGTCATTTATAGGCCCCCAAACAGTAGCTATACCATTGGACAGAGTATTAATCAACAAATAGTAGGAGCTTGTGGCAAAGGTAATACAATAATCATGGAGAATTTTAATCTTACAGAGACTAGGCAAATCAAATTGGCAAAGGTAGTCTGGATGACAAGATCATGGAATGCATTGGAGATAGTTTCCTAGAATAATATGTCATGTAACTAGAGTTCTTGCATTCTGTAACGAGTAATCTCCTAGTAAAGATTCCTCTGGGGGAAGAGTGATATGATCGAATTTTATGTTGAGTTTAAGAGTGAAATACTTAAATCCGAAACAAGAGTCTTAAACTTAAATGAAGCCAATTTCATAGGAATGTGGGGTGAGTTAGCTAAGGTAGATTGGGAAATTAGATTAAAAGGTATGGTGTTAGATAAGCAGTTAAAAAAATATTCCAAACTTCTCAACAAATATACATTCCATTGAGAAATAAAAACTCCACAGGAAAAGTGATCCATCCGTGTCTAACTAAAGAAGTTAAGGATAGCATTAGATTAAAAGAAGGGGCTATGATGTTGCAAAGGATATTAGTAAGCCTGAGGGTTGGGAGAACATTAGAAACCAGCAAAGGTTGACCAAAAAATTGATAAAAAGGGAGAAAATAGAATATAGGAGTGAATTAGCAAGTAATATAAGAACAGACTCTAAGAGCTTCTACAAGTATGTAAGAAGGAAGAGAATAGCAAAAGTAGGCATTGGTCCCTTAGATAGAGAAAGGTGAAATTATAATGGGAAATAAGGAGATGGCAGAGACTTTAAACAAATAATTTGTATCTGTCTTCACAGTACACAACACAAAAAGCATACCAAAAATAGTGGGAAACCGAGGGGCGAATAAGGGTGAGTAACTTAAAGTAATTAATATCATTAGAGAAAAGGTACTTGAGAAACGAATGGGACTAAAAGCTGACAAATTCCCTGGACCAGATGACCTACATCCTCAGGTTCTAAAAGAGGTGGCTGCAGAGATGATGGATGCATTGGTTGTGATCTTCCAAAATGTACTAGATTCTAGAACGGTCCTAGTGGATTGGAATGTAGCTAATATAACCCCGCTATTCAAGAAAGGAGGGAGAGAGAAAACAGGGAACTACAGGCCAGTTGTCGGTAAAATGCTGGAATCCATTATCATGGATGTAGGAACAGGGCACTTAGAAAATCATAACATGATTAGTCAGAGTCAACATGGTGTTATGTAAGGGAAATTGTATTTAACAAATTTATTAGTTTTTTTTGAGGCTGTAACTAGCAGGGTAGATAAAGGGGAACCAGTGAATGTAGTATATTTGGATTTTCAAAAGGCATATGTTAAGGTGCCACATAAAAGGTTATTACTCAAGATAAGGGCTCATGAGGTTGAGGGTAGTATGTTAGCATGGATGGAGAATTGGTTAACGGACAGAAAACAAAGAATAGGGATAAATGGGGGGTTATTTTTCAGTTGGCAGGTTTTAACTCGTGGAGTGCTGCAAGGATCAGTGCTTCGGCCTCAGCTATTTACAATCGATATTAATGACTTAGATGAATGGGACTGAGTGCAGTGTATCCAAGTTTGCTGACGATACAAAGCTAGGTGGGCAAGTAAGCTGTGAGGAGGTCACAAAGAGCCTGCAAAGTGATTTAAATCGGTTAAGTGAGTGTGTAGTAAGGTGGCAGATGAAGAATATTGTGGGGAAATGTGGGGTTATTCACTTTGGTAGGAAGAATAGAATATTTTTTAAATGGTGAGAAAATATTAAATGTTGATATTCAGAAAGATTTAGTTGTCCTCGTACAGGAAACACAGCAAGTTAGCATGCAGATACAGCAAGCAATTAAGAAGGCAAATGGCATGTTGGCCTTTATTGCAAGGGGTTGGAGTACAAGAGTCAGGCAGTATTACTACAATTGTACAGGGCTTTGGTGAGACCATACCTGGAGTACTGTGCACAGTTTTGATCTCCTCATCTGAGGAAGGATATACTTGCCTTAGAGGCGGTGCAATGGGGGTTCACTAAATTCCTGGGATGAGAAGGTTGTCCTATGAGGACAAATTGAATAGATTGAGCCAATATTTTCTGTAGTTTCGAAGAATGAGAAGTGATCTCATTGAAATATATGAGATATTGAGGTTGTTTAACAGGGTAAATGCTGAGAGGTTGTTTCCTCTGGCTGGAGAGTCTAGAACTAGGTGGCATAATCTCAGGATAAAGGGTCAGCCATTTAATACTAAGATGAGGAGGAACTTCTTCATCAGAGGGTTGTGAATCTTTGGAATTCTCTACCCCAAAGGGATGTGGATGCTGAGTCATTGAATACATTCAAGGCTGAGATAGATAGATTTTGGGCTTTAGGGGAATCAAGAGATATGGGTATCAGGCAGGAAAGTGTAACTCAGGTCGAAGATCAGCCATGATCTTATTGAATGGCTAAGGGCGGTATAGCCTACTCCTCCTCATAATTCTTATGTTCTTATATTCTCATGTCTCTTTTTTTCTCTCTCTCAATCCAATCTCTCTTTCCCTCTCTTTATTTATCTTTGTGCACCTGATTTGACATTGAATTCACCCATACCAATTTACACTTCCCTCTCATTCCTTGCGATGTTTATTTTTCAATCCTTCAATATGATTGGTTAAGGAAATACATTGTGGCTTTGCCTGTTCACGACCCAGATACCTTTTTCCCTCACTGCGACATTATCAGCTCACACTTTCAGCAACTTGTTATGCAAAAATCTAAAAACCTAACCGTGCAAGGGCAAGTATTAGATGTCCTGCCACAGCAAAGTTTGGCTCATTAAATTTGAAAATAATATGAGAGTTTCATGTGTTCATTACAGAAATCAAAACCCAATAAAAGTGTGTTAGTTGTTTAGGAATTATTTTTCCCTTTTTTTGTCATTTTTTTCTATGCAAAATAAGTTACTTTATTATTTTAAAGTAAAATAATGAAGATTAGATTAATCTAAAGTAAAAAGACCTAACTTTCTAAGTGTACCATGGTAACTAAGGGGTTTTACACTAAACATCAATCTAGTGGCTCACCTCTAAGCCTTCTCCAAGACCTCTATATCACCGACCATGTGAGGGGAACTAAACTAGACACAGGGCCAGAATTGCCCTGGGCCCTGATTGGGGGTGGTAACCTTCCGGGCCAGCATTTTATTGCCTGATGTGGCAGTCCCACCCCTGATGCTGAATTGGGCCTACTGCCCCTCAAAGGAAGAAGTGTGCAAATTGCGGCGCTCTACTTCCTTTGGAGGGAAGGAGGGGGTGGTTCCCTGGGCGCTACTGCAGCGCTGAGTCAAATGTTACGCTGACACGCTACAACGCCGCTCTCATTCGCTTAAAGGGGTGGGCCGCTGCGCACCCTGCAGGCCCTTTCGTGGCCACCACTGGGCCACCAGGACAGTGTGAAACTGGGCCAGCAGCCCGGCACCCAATACAGAGTGCCGGGTTGCACGATGGCAGCCCGGACCACACTAGAGCCGCCATCGTCAAGCCGACCCTTTAAGGGGCGCCCCAAGAGCGGATGTCGCGCAGCTGCCGTCGACAGCCTTCCACACCAGCCTTGCGGCCCATTGAGCAATTTTCCCCATGGGGTGCAAAGAGATCGGGACACATGGCGATGATGTGCCAGCACTTCAGCAAGCTCCCGGGCAATTTCCCAGGAGGCAGTAGCGCACCCCACCCCAGGGCAAAAACTGGGGCTATAAAAAGGGGCAATTACACCCCCACAGTATTTAGCTGAAGCCTAACCAAGGTCTTATACAAGGACCGTATGGTACTTTTTGTATTATATAGGAACACGTAGCAGTACAACTTAATATTCTATTTGCTTTTGCTATATTATTTAATCTTTAGAGATTCATGTATTATAAGACTTAGATCTCCTTCCCACCAACAGACCTTACTACCCATGTGCATACACTATCAAATGACATCAGCCAGACACATGCCAATTTTTCAGTTAGACTTTATTCAAGCTGTATTTTCTCATCCAAGGTTCTAACACTCGCGCAAATCTTATATCATCCCCAAACTTGTGGACAGCTCCCCAATGCGTTAAATCGACAGGGCTTTGATTTTTTATTATTTGTTTGTGGGATTTAGAGACACTGACAAGACCACGTTTATTACCCTAGTTGCTCTGAAAAGTTGGTGGAGAATCATCTTCTTCAAATATTTTAGGTTTTTAGTAGGAAATTGCAGGATTTTGACCTAGCAACAATGAATGATGTGTGTGTGTGTCAGAATGGTGTGTGACTTGGAGAGGGATTCAAAGGTAGTGGTGTTCCCATAATATTATTATACCTGACCTTCTCAGGGGTAGAGCCTGCAGGGTTGGGAGGTACTGTCAAAATAATTAAGAATTAAAACACAACAGTGGCCAGGCATCCCCAAAAAATCTTAATAATCAAAAGCTTACAGATTCTTATGGGATATCACAATAGTTTTTAAGATAATAACTTTTTGTAACATTCTAAAACAGGTTAACATTTTAATTGATACAAGAATGTGTGTCTGAATCTTTCCCCATGATATAAACAGAACACATAATGGGAATAGTTGGTTTGTGATTTTTGACTAAAAAACAACACCTTTATAATCCACGCAGGACTCTTGCTATTTGTGAGTTGTGACTAAAGCCTTCCTCGCTTAGTGCATCTCACTGATCACTGTTTTGGTCTCTTTAGTGTCTTTTGTGTCTGCAATAAATGTTAGAGATTGAGATGCGTGTTAAAATTTCCCTGCAACCATTATTGTTTCAGAACCTCTCTGTGTGACCCAGAGATGTCTTTGGTATGTCTGTCTGACTTTGAGATATATGCTAAAGAACACTTACCCAAAACCACCTGGGATTACTACGCTGCTGGGGCAGACGAGTGCTGTACCAGAGATGACAATCTGATGGCTTATAAAAGGTTTGTGCTCGATCAAATACTAATGAGACCTAAATCATCTCAATTGTACAATAACATATTGTTGAAACACAATAGAGAAGAAAATTCCAAATAGTTTATGAGGTCCAGCTTCTCCACCCTGTTAGATGATAACCTGAAATTAATGAGTGGATGTTTCTGAATTTTCATTCACTAAAAAATCAGTTAACTGCAGAATTCCATGCAGGGCATGCTACAATTCTGGATGAGTCTGAATTATTCGGGCCTGAAATTTCTTGAGTTAGGGAGAGTCCCATGGTGGCACTTTTTGCATGGGAGGGCTGGAATTGGAACGGAAGCTGGTTCTGAAGGAATTCCACCCTGCAAAGAAGCCCAGTTGGGGAGGTGAGTAACTCTTGTGCCCTCCCCCCCCCAACTCTACATTAAGGGGGCATGTGTGGGGGGGGCTATTCCCAGACTACCCAACAAACTCTTTCACTTACATCCCCATTAGGCCCAACTGAGAGCTGGTAAGAGTTCCAGTCAGAGCCTAATAAAGGCCCCAATATTTCTAAAGACAAAGGTAACGATTCCAGGAAAAATTGCTTGGTTTTCTACTCTGACCATTAGCTTGCACTATGTACAAAAAATGTTGCACCTCTTTGTTTTCAGCCTGGTCCAGGCCTCTGATCTGCCATCAGAATGCGATGAGACCAGTTGTTCACAGATTACACAGAAATACGAAAACCTCTATTAGATCCCCCTTCTGTTCCAGTGGAACAAAACATTCATTTTTGGGTCTTTAAAACTATAATCTCTTATTTGTGATATAATTCTGGTGAAGCTTTGATGTGATCTAATGTCTCCAATAGCCTTCTTATAATGGGGTGCCCAAAATTGCACATTATACTCCTAATATAGTCTAACCAATGTATTGTACAAATTCAACGTCACTTGTTTGTTTTCATAGTCAGTGTCCCATGTATAAAATCCTAAATCCTATTTCCTTTTTTCCAATGACCATTTCTCCCTGCAATTTCGCTCTTAAAATCTATGTACTTGCACCACGGGATCTTTCTGCACCACGGGATCTTTCTGCACCACGGGATCTTTCTGCACCACGGGATCTTTCTGCCACACTGCTAAGGATCTTACCGTTCACCATTCCTTTTCCCCAAAATACATTACTTCATATTTCTATGCATTGAACTGCATCTACTACTTATCTGGCCACTCTGCTAATCTGTCTATACTCTCCTAAAATTTCCCAAATTCTTCTTCCCAGTTTGCCATGCTCAGAACAGATTCCTTTCCTCGTTATTTTAAAATACATAGCTTAACATTCCAGTTAAGATTGCAGAGAAAGGAATTAGATATTAGTGTGTTAAGCATCCATATGCTAACATTGACAGTCATTTCCAGCCTACAAATGGAGATGCAAGTGTAGTATGAAATGTTTAGAATTTTGTGATCAGCCTGATGAACTGCTGTGGTCATTCTGGTCCTGTAACATTTCTATTTCCTCTGTGACTTTGATCGCACAACCAATATTAACTAAAGAGTAATAACTCTTTTACTACCAATGATAAACAATCTCGTCATCATATTAGCAATGTTAATAATGAGGTGGGTTGAGAATTGCGTTATATCAGGAAGAGTCTATGTTGCACTACTTCTATGTAATTTGCTTTTTAAAATAAATTATCTTCAGTCTACCTGAACTAGCCACCACTGCTGCCCAGAATAGACAGTTAGTTTGCTCGCAGACAGTAACTAAGGAGACACTATTGACCATTAGATGTGCTTCTTTCCTTTAACATCCGATCCACACCGCCCCCTCCTCACGCACATACACGTAAGTACAAATACAAACACACACGCATACAAACAAATCGTAACCTCCACTTGGTGCCTTGCCATTCAGTTTGCTCAGAGTAGGAACTAAGTGGAAGAAGAATCAAATCTCCATTTGTCCTTCACTCCATGCCTCTGTGGGTGCCAAGCACCATCAGCCCGATTGTACATTTAAATGGAACTAAAATTGTGCTGGCTGTTATGAGTGTTCATTCCTCCTCCCACTTTTCCTTTCTGCATTCTTTTCAGGAAATACTTTACAATCCAAGTAATATAGACTAAAATATAACTCAGTGAGAGTGATTAGATTATGAAGGGAGATACTACAGATGATGTGGGATTACATGGATTAAAGAGTTTAATCTAATTTCAAATTTTTGCTAATTTTACAGGATCCGTCTGCGTCCCCGAATGCTAAGAGATGTTTCCGTAACAGACACAAGGACAACCATCCAGGGCACTGAGATCAGTTTTCCTATCGGAATTGCACCTACTGCCTTCCACTGCATGGCATGGCATGATGGCGAGATGAGTACAGCCCGTGGTACGTCAGACATTTTCTTTTAAAAAGATAACTGTATTCATAAGAACATAAGAAGATGATAGATCAGATAAGAGCATAAAAAATAGGATCAGGAGAAGCCATTTAGCCCCTCGAGCCTGCTCTGCCATTCAATAAGATCATGGCTGATCTTCTACCTCAACTCCGCTTTCCTGCACTATCCCCGTAATCCAAAAATAAATCGATCTGTCTTGCATATACTCAATGACTGAGCCTCCACAACCCTCTGGGGTAGAGAATTCCAAAGATTCATCACTATCAGAGTGAAGAAATTTCTCCTCATCTCAGTCCAGATCCTAAGTCCCGACCATAGCATGGTAGAATTTCAAATTAAGTTTGAGGATGAGAAAGCTAGGTCTCAAACTAGTGTCCTGAACTTAAATGAAGACAATTACAAAGGTATGAAGGCAGAATTGGCTAACGTGGACTAGGAAAATAGATTAACGGGTAAGACGGTAGATAAGCAGTGACAAACATTTAAGGAGATATTTCATAATCTCAGCAAAGATATATTCCAGTGAGAAAGAAAGACTCTAAGAGAAGGATGAATCATCTGTGGCGTACTAAGAAAGTAAAGGATGGTATCAAATCGAAAACAAATCAAATCAAATCAAAGAATAATGGAAGGCCAAAGGATTGGGAAATTTTTAGAAACCAGCAAAGGATGACTAAAAAAAATAATAAAGAGAGAGAAGATAGTTTGAGAGTAAATTAGCAAGAAATATGAAAACAGACAGTAAGAGTTTCTACAGGTATATAAAAAGGACGAGAGTAGCTAAAGTAAACATTGATCCCTTAAAGGATGAGACAGGAGAATTAATAATGGGAAACAGGGAAATGGCAGAAACTTTGAATAAATATTTTGTATCGGTCTTCACGGTAGAAGACACTATAAGCATCCCAATAATTGATAATCAAGGGGCCATTGGGAGGGGGGGAACTTAAAACAATTACTATCACTAGTGAAAAAATACTAGGCAAACTAATAGGACTACGACTAAAGGGATAAGGGTTATGGAGAGAAGGCAGGAGTGGGGTACTGAAGTTGCATGATCAGCCATTATCATATTGAATGGTGGTGCAGGCTCGAAGGGCCGAATGGCCTGCTCCTGCACCTATTTTCTATGTTTCTATGTTTCTATGTAAAGGTGAACAAGTCCCCTCGACCTGATGGCCTGCATCCTAGGCTCTTAAAAGAATTGGCTGTAGAGATAGTGGATGTTTTGGTTGTAATCTACCAAAATTTCCTGGATTCTGGAAAGGTCCCAGCAGATTGGAAAACCACAAATGTAATGCTCCTATTTAAGAAAGGAGAGAGACAGAAAGCAGGAAATTATAGACTAGTTAGCCTAACATCAGTTATTGGGAAAATGCTGGAGTCCATTATTAAGGAAGTAGTAGCAGGACATTTAGAAAATCATAATACAGTCATGGTTTATGAAAGGGAAATCATGCTTGACAAATTTGCTGGAGTTCTTTGAGGATGTAACGAGCAGGGTGGATAAGGGGGAACCAGTAGATATTGTGTATTTAGATTTCCAGAAGGCATTTGATAAGGTGCCACATGAAAGGTTACTGCACAAGATAAGAGCTCACAGGGTTGGGTATAATATATTAGCATGAATAGAGGATTGGCTAACTAACAAAAAACAGAGAGTCTGGATAAATGGGTAATTTTCAGGTTGGCAAACTATAACTAGTGGGGTGCCACAGGGATCAGTGTTGAGGCCTCAACTGTTTACAATCTATATTAATGATTTGGATGAAGGGACAGAGTGTAATGTAGCCAAATTTGCTGATGATACAAAGATGGATGGGCAAGTCAGTTGTGAGGAAGATGCAAAGAATCTGCAAAGGGATATAGATAGGCTAAGTGAGTGGGCAAAATTTTGGCAGATGGAGTATAGTATGGGAAAATGTGAGGTTATCCATTTTGATAGGAAAAATAAAAAAAGCAAATTATTATTTAAATGGATAGAGATTACAAAATGCTGCAGTGCAGAGGGATCTGGGGGTCCTTGTACGTGAAACACAAAAAGTTAGCATGCAGGTACAGCAAGTAATCAGGAAGGCAAATAGAATGTTGGCCTTTATTGCAAGGGGGCTAGAGTATAAAAGTAGGGAAGTCCTGCTACAACTGTACAAGATGTTGGTGAGACAACATCTGGGGTACTGTGTATAGTTTTGGTCCCCTTATTTAAGGAAGGATGTACATGCATTGGAGGTGGTTCAGAGAAGGTTCACTAAGGTTGATTCCTGAGATGAAGGGGTTGTCTTATGAAGAAAGGTCTATATTCATTGGAGTTTAGAAGAATGAGAGGTGATCTTATTCAAACGCATAAGATTCTGAGGGGGCTCGACAAGGTAGATGCAGAGAGGATGTTTCCCCTTGTTGGGGAATCTCGAACTAAGGGGCATAGTTTCAGAATAAAGGTTCGCCCTTTTAAAACGGGAATGAGGAGGAATTTCTTCTCTCAGAGCGTCGTGAATCTTTGGAATTCTCTACCTCAGAGAGCTGTGGAGGCTGGGTCATTGAATATATTTAAGGTGGAGTTAGACAGATTTTTGAATGATAAGGGAGTCAAGGGTTATGGGGAGAGGGCATGAAAGTGGAGTTGAGGCCAAGATCAGATCAGCCATGATCTTATTGAATGGTGGAGCAGGCTTGAGGGGCCAAATGGCCTACTCCTGCTTCTATTTCTTATGTTCTTATGTTATGTTGAATGGCCGACCCCTTATTCTGAGACTGTGACCTCTAGTTCTAGACTCCCCAGCTAGGGGAAACATCCTCCCTACATCTACCCTGTCAAGCCCTGTAAGAATTTTGTATGTTTCAATGAGATCACCTCTCATTCTTCTAAACTCTAGAGAATATAGACCTAGTCTACTCAATCTCTCCTCATCGGACAATCCCCCCATCCCAGGAATCAGTCTGGTGAACCTTTGTTGCACTCCCTCTATGGCAAGTATATCCTTCCTCAGGTAAGGAGACCAAAACTGTACACAATACTCCAGGTGTGGTCTCACCAGGACCCTATTTAATTGCAGTAAGACGTCTTTACTCTTATACTCAAATTCTCTTGTAATAAAGGCTAACATTACATTTGCTTTCTTAATTGCTTGCTATACTTGCATGCTTAACTTTCAATGATTCGTGTACAAGGACACACAGGTCCCTCTGAACACCAACTTTTCCCAATCTCTCACCATTTAAAAAATACTCTGCTTTTCCATTTTTCCTACCAAAGTGGATAACTTCACATTTCTCCACATTATGTTCCATTTGCCATGTTCTTTCCCACTCACTTAGCCTTATCCATTTGAAGCTTCTTTGCATCCTCCTCACAACTTACATTCCCAACTAGCTCTGTATCATTAGCAAACTTGGATATATTACATTTGGTTCCCTCATCCAAATCATTGATATAGATTGTGACTAGCTGGGGCCCAAGCACTGATCTTTGCGGTATCCTATTAGTTAAAGTCTGCCGATCTGAAAATGATCCATTTATTCCTACTCTTTGTTTTCTGTCTGTTAACCAATCCTCAATCCATGCTGGTATATTACCCACAATCCCATGAGCCCTAATTTTGTTCAATAACCTCTTGTGTGGCAGCTTATCAAATGCCTTCTGAACATCCACTGGTTCCCCCTTATCTATTCTGCTAGTTACAATGTCAAAAAACTCAAACCGATTTGTCAAACATGATTTCCCTTCCAAACTTATTATTATTTTCTAAGTTCCCTGTTACCATGTCCTTAATAATAGATTCTAGCATTTTCCCTGCTACTGATGTCAAACTAACTGGTCTATAGTTCCCTATTTTCTCTCCCCGTCCTGTCTTAAATAATGGGGTTACATTAGCTACTTTCCAATCCGCGGTAAATGGTTTTTTAATCTATTGAATTTTGAAAGATGACAACCAAGGCATCCTCTATCTCTATAGCCACCTCTTTCAAATCCCTAGGATGTAGGCTATCAGGTCTAGGGGCTATCAGCTTTCAGTCTCATTAATATGGTTGCAGTCGTGTTAACAAAGACATGCGAACACAGCCACATGATGAAATACAATTGTTGTGAGTTTTGGACACCAGTTCCTTTACATCACTGCAAGCATTGTAAAACCAATGAGTAACCAAAGATCAATATATTCCATAGTTTGTGACTTTCTATTCCCACAGCATGAAATGATGTAAAGGCACTTTTGGCCATCACTATGATGGTCTCTAATGCCATTATTTTTAAGTCTAAGTAGTAGCGGTGTGAATTGCATGAAATTCCAGGTCGCATTGATTTTAATGGGGCCATGACTATTATAATTTCCTTCTCGTTGTGTCAGCAAGGGGCAATGGTGGAGCAGCACAGAAGTCTCAGCAAATGATGGCATAAATAATGGAACAAGGTACTTACACCTTCATTTACTGGAATTTCTGTGCCATAATAATGGCTTAAGGCACTATGGCACAAATATTCAGTGAATTTAGGCCAAATGCTTTCCTGTGGGCATGACTATTGGAACAAAGTGGGTAAACTAATGTCCAATGATAACTACCTTATAATTCATGAAAGGGAATAAGTTCACCCTTTTCCTTGGGCTGAAACTGAATCTAGGTCCAAGAATTGAAATGACAGGACTCTAATGCAATCCTTTCAAAGTTAAAGATGATCAAAATCTTATGGCCAAGAAGTCAAACAAATAAAAATGTAGAAGCAAAATACTGCAGAAGCTGGAAATCTGAAATAAAAACATTAAATGCTGCAAATACTCAGCAGGGCAGGCAGCATCTGTGGGAAGAGAAACAAAGTTAACATTTTGGGTCGATGATCTTTCATTAGAACTGGATAAAGTTAGAGATATAACTGGTTTTAAGCAAGTGCAGAGGCAGGGAAAGGCAGAGGGAGGGAAATAACAAAAGGGAAGGTCTGTGATAGGGTGGGAGGCAGGAGAGATTAAACGACAAAAGGAATGATTCTACAAAGAAAAAGGAGATGGTCATGGGACAAGTAAAGTGACAAAAGATGGTCTAGAAAAGGTGTAAATGGGAAGAGCAGAATCATCCACAGCTGCCATCTGAAAAAATGGGAGTAGAGGTTATGGTCTGAAATTGTTGAACTCAATCTTGAGTCCAGAAGGCTGTAAAGAACCTCATCGAAAGATGAGGTGCACTTCCACAAGCTTACATTGAGCTTTGCTGGAACAGTGTAAGAGGCCGAGGACAGAGAGGTCAGAGTGGGAATGGAGCAGAGAATTAAAGTGCCACGTTTGCGGACTGAATGCAGGTGTTCCACAAAGCGGTCACCCAATCTCCATATGGATACTAGTGTTTCCGATATGTCTTCATTTTTCTTCAACCGAGGATTCCCCTCAACCATAATTGGCATTGCCCTCGACCATAAGAACATAAGAAATAGGAGCAGGAGTATGCCACCTGGCCCCTCGAGCCTGCTCCACTATTTAATAAAATCATGGCTGATCTGATCATGGGCTCAGCTCCACTTCCCTTCCCGCTCCCCAAAACCCTTTATTCCCTTATCGCTCAAAAATCTGTCTATCTCTGCCGTAAATATATTCAATGACCCAACCTCCACAGCTCACTGGGGCAGAGAATTCCATAGATTCACAACCTGCTGAGAGAACAAATTTTCCCTCATCTCAGTTTTAAATGGGTGGCCTCTTATTCTGAGACTCGTCCCCTAGTTTTAGTTTCCCCTATGAGTGGAAATATCCTCTTTGCATCCACCTTGTCGAGCCCCCTCATTATCTTATATGTTTCAAAAAGATCACCTCTCATTCTTCTGAACTACACTTCAAAAATACTTCGTCAGATGTAAAACGCTTTGGGATGTCCTGAGGTTGTGAAAGGTGCTATATAAATGAAAACATAAAATCAAAGATTGTGGAGCTGAAGTGTACAATATTGCACAAAATAATAATGGAAACATATCAAGTGCTTCTATCCATTACCACAGCAGGAACATATTATGCTGGTGGTATTTTGGCTAACCCAGTTGATCAGCCCTTCTTATACTCTAATCCAATGGCAAAATTAATTAACTGATTCATGTAAACAAAGAGGAGTTCCTAGTTCTCCAATATGGTTAATTAGGTGATGCCATGTAACTTGAAAGGCTGCTTTCCCTTTTGAGGCATGCTATGACACATCTTGTAGGGAACCATTTCCAGAGCAGGAGGTGCTAGCCTTTTGGTACTATAGAATGATCCTCATGGCTGGAACCAGCAGGTTCCATACCAGTTGGCCATTATATTTAGGATTGGTTCCTCTGTCAATTGTTCAAGATGATTTTGGCATTGTGCCTATTGCATGTCAAGCATGTTACAGTACCAGGAAACCGTAACTTATCTTTCAAAGGCTAAAAAATTGCTGTCCCTTTTAAACTGGTGGAAGCCGGCCTGTTGTTGACCACCCTCTCTCAACCAACAACCATCAACCATCAAAACAGATTAACTGCTTATTCAACTCATTGCTGTTGGCGGGACTTTGCTGTGTTTGCCCAGTAAACATTAGTGACTACACTACAAAAGTAATTCATTAGTTATCAAATGTTTTGACTCATTCTGAGGATCTCAAAAGTGCTTTATAAATGCAAGTTCTTTCTTCTTGTTTATTCGTAATGGAAATGAAAACAACTGGCTGTGTTGTTGTTACGAATAGCTTTTTATTTGTAACAAATTGGGAAAGTAGCTGAAAATTGATTCCATGTTGATTCAATAAGAAAGCTGGGCGGCTGAGATATTTCATCAAAGCCAAGATATGCTGGACGGACAGAAAGCATCACTGTTGTGCTGTATTTTAAGAATGTCAACTGAAAGGTTCAGTGGCAATTTTTTTTATAGCTTTGTGCCAATATGATGTTGATGACATGGGGCTAGATTTTGCATTATTGTCCAAATCGCCCAAAAGTAGCCGATATTTCCAGTGTTAGTGTTTATATTGGTTTTTGTGATCGCCGGAATATCGCCTATTTTCAAACCCGCGAGTTTCCACTTTATTAATTTGGGGGCTAGCCGTAGCGATGTGAAATGGGCATTAGCATTTTTTTTCAGTCGTGCAAGGCCAGCGTCCATAGCAACGGCCTTTTCCCGTGTTTTAGGAGGTTAGGGGTCATCTGCACATGTGCAGAAGAGAGTGAAAGAGGAGAGATAGAGAGAAAGAGAGAGGAGAAAGCTGGTGGAGAGATTGTAGTGTTATTGGATTATTGGAGAGCCTGGAGTTATTTTTGAGCTTTTCAACCTATTTTTGAATTGTTTCTGATTATTTGAGATGGATTCAATTGAAATTATTGAAAAAGGATGAGGGAGGAGGAGGAAGAAGGAGTGGCGGAAACAGGAGAAATGGGAGGACGTAGGCGTGCTTTAGTGAGGAGACCAATGCTGCCTTAGTGACAGAAGTGGAAAATAGGTGGGCACAATTGACCCAGGGTCAGTTGAGGTGGCCGATACTCACTGTTAGAGCTTATACTTAGGCAAGCCATGTTGCTCATGATTTGGCCCCTTGCCCATTGTTGTGACTTAGTCATAATTACACTGTTTAGTATAATGAAGCAATAATTTTAGGGAACAGACTCTATGGAAGTTAATTAATACAAATTGCATCTGTGTATTATCTTATCGCTCAAAAATCTGTCTATCTCCGCCTTAAATATATTCACAGCTCTATGGGGCTAGATTTTCCACGTTTTTTGCATGCTTTACGCCCACTTAAGGTCCATATTACCACTGAAATGATTTATAACGCCCATATATCGCCCATTTAGCCACAAAATGGAAACTGACGGGCATTTTTCGGAAACTTATCGACGAGCGTTACTTTCCCCATGTGCGTAACGCTGGGAAAAAATAATATTGCCTGCCCACTTTTTTTGGGCGGAATCATCAGAATGGGCGAAATCAACGCCCATATCACCCAGCGTTACTTTCCGCACGGAATTAACGCCGAGATTCAAAAATACCGCCCGTCCACTTTTTTTTTCCGTAAATATCATATTTGCCAAAACTAGCGGCCATGAGATCGCCCAGCGTCACTTTCACCATTTTGCATATATCGCCCACAATATCGCTCGCCCAAAAAAATGCCCGGAAAAAGTAGAACTAATCACAGCGTTATGGACGCCATGTTCTACATCACATGTCGCATCATTTAAAAGGCTGCTCTGCTTCAACCTTGGAGGAGCTCGGATGTACTCTGGAGGTCGTTGGCGTTGATGTGAACATCTATACAACCATCTTTACCATACTGTGACTGGTTGGAATTTAATAGTTGTCTTCATCGGGGCATTCATTGTTTGTGACCAATCGGTGGAAAACAGAGAGCTAGTGCAATGGGGCCTGTCCTTTCTCACCCTCTCTTGATGACCAATTACATGCTGCAGACTCGAGATGGGTGAAGTTACACGCCACAGCATTATGTGCCCAATGTAAGACATGCCAGACTGATGAGGAGGGCCAGACATTACATCCCCCACAAGTACAGGGACAAGCGGTCTTACCTCGACTTGCCCAACACCGGAGACTGCACTTCCACAAAGAGGTTATCACTGAGGTATGCCAGCTCATAAGGGGAGATCTGCAGCCTGCCAGCACCATCAGTACTGCACTGTCCATCAAGGTCAATGTCACGCGGCACTGCTGTTCTACGCGTCGGGTTCTTTTCAGCCCTCAGCTGGCGACACTTGCGGTCTGTCTCAGCATGCCACACATTCCTGCATTAGACAGGTCACTGAAGCCCTGTATGCATGCAGGAGGGACTTGATCAGCTTCCCTATGACCAGGGATGTACAGACTGAGAGGGCTCAAGGATTCTCCAGAATTGCAAACTTCCCCAAGATGCAGGGAGCAATAGACTGTACGCACATTGTGATGCGGGCACCTTTTCAGGATGCAGAGGTTTTCAGGAACCGCAAGGGATTCCACTCCGTGAATGTCCAACTGGTTGTCGACCACCAGCAAATTATAATGGCAGTGAATGCTAAATATTCAGGCAACATCCACATCCTGCATGAGAACACTGTCTCTGACTTGTTTAACAATCAGCCACAAGGTCAATGCTGGATGCTTGGTGACCAAGGATATGGCCTCGCCACCTGGCTGATGACCCCCCTGCGTGACACCCACACCGAAGCTGAGAGGCGATACAATGAGAGCGACAGAGCCACTCGCAATATGGTGGAGAAAACCATTGGATTGCTTAAGCAGCGCTTTAGGTGCCTGGACCACTCAGGAGGTGAGCTCCAATACCACCCTGAGCAGGTAGCTCAATTCGTGGTGGTGTGCTCCATGTTGCACAACTTGGCTATCAGGAGGGAACAAGCATTGCCTGATGAGTCTGACAGTCCACCTCACCAAAGAAAGGAAGAGAAGGACGAGGAGGCGGAAGCTGACATCGGCCCAGACAATCAGGCTGACACTGAAGCCATGCCTCCGCTCCCCAGTAGACCACATGAAAGGGCCCGTGATGGCATGATAGCTGCAAGAGCCCTACGTCAGGAGCTCATCAATGATCGCTTTGCCTGAAAGAACGTTGGTGTTATTTACAAGGCTGACACACCGCTGGGTGTGCAGGTCATAAATCAATGGTGGGCATCACCTTGGTGACAGTTAAAGTTTAAGTTGATTGAAGTTAATTGTAATTATACCCCTTTGATGTTAAAGGAATCACCAGCGTGTAATGGTGTAGCTATCTGAGCCAATGCGCAACAAGGTTTTGTTAAATGAAAAAAACAATTAAACCGAACAGTTGTCTGAAATCATCAGTATTTATGTAAAATCCAACCCTTCCGCTCCCACCCGCTGCTCTTCCCCTCTTCTACCCTTCCCCTTCCCCTCCTGACTCCAAGCCGCCTGGCCAAGGAGCTCCTCAGGCAATGTTTCATTGAGGGAGGGGGGGGATTAACGGCCGAACCGCTGCTTGGACGGATACGGGGGAAGAAGGTCCTGAGGTGGGAATATGCTCCGAGCCAGAAGCAAGATGCCTCGCGGCACTGCCGTTCTACGTGTCGGGTTCTTTTCAGGCCTCAGCTGGCGACATTTGCGGTCTGTCTCAGCATTAGACAGGTCACTGAAGCCCTATATGCATGCAGGAGGGACTTGATCAGCTTCCCTATGACCAGGGAGACACAGCGTGAGAGGGCTGTAGGATTCTCCAGAATTGCAAACTTCCCCAAGATGCAGGGAGCAATAGACTGTACGCATATTGTGATGTGGGCACCTTTTCAGGATGCAGAGGTTTTCAGGAACCGCAAGGGATTCCACTCCCTGAATGTCCAACTGGTTGTCGACCACTAGCAAGTTATAATGGGACCACTGGGAGCCCTCTGCCACCAGTATTCCTGGCTACCAGCTCCAGGGCCTCCACCATCCCTTCAATGTTATATCTTATTTGTTGGACAGAAACTCGGTGCCAACTATGTTCTTGGTGCTTAGTAGGCTTCTTACTGCTGGTGCATCTCCCCTGTGCCTCGCAGAATATCCAAACAAACACACACCACACCCACACACGTCTTCAGTCCCTTTCAGCTCCCTCTCTCTCTGTCTCCTCTTCTGTGCATGTCATGATGACCCTTGACCTCCTGAATCACGGGAATCGAGCGTTGCCATGCTGTTGCAAAGGACGGCGACACTTTACGGCAGAAGGTCAGCGAGATTTAACGCTACCGCCCATTTCATATCGCTCGCGGTAATGCCCAATTTAAAAAATAGAGACGAGGTGCTTTGAGAATGCGCGAGAAGCCGGTGATCTGAAAACCCATTTTTACCGCCCACGCCGGAAATAATGCCCATTTTTGGGTGATAAGCACAAAAGTGTAAAATCTAGCCCATAGTCCCTTAGTTTTAGTTTCCCCTAGGAGTCAAATATCCTCTCTGCATCCACCTTGTCAAGCTCCTTCATTATCTTATATGTTTCGATAAGATCAGCTCTCATTCTTCTGAACTCCAATGAGTAAGGCCCAACCTACTCAACCTATCTTCATAAGTTAACCCCTTCATCTCCGGAATCAGCCTAGTGAACCTTCAATGCAAGTATATCCTTCCTTAAATACAGTGACCAAAACTGTATGCAGTACTCTAGGTGTGGCCTCACCTATACCCTGTACAGTTGTAGCAGGACTTCTCTGCTTTTATACTATATCCCCCTTGCAATAAAGGCCAACCTTCCATTTGCCTTCCTGATTACTTGCTGTACCTGCATACTAACTTTTTGTGTTTCATGCTCAAGGACCCCCAGGTCCCTCTGTTCTGCAGCACTTTGCAATTTTTCTCCATTTAAATTATAATTTGCTTTTCTATTTTTTCTGTCAAAGTGGATAACCTCACATTTTCCAACATTATACTCCATCTGCATAATTTTTGCCTACTCACTTAGCTTGTCTATATCTCTTTGCAGATTTTTTGTGTCCTCACAATTTATTTTCCCATCCATCTTTGTATCATCATCAAACTTGGCTACATTACACTCGGTCCCTTGATCCAAGTCATTAATATAGATCGTAAATAGTTGAGGACCCAGCACTGATCCCTGCGGCACCCCACTAGTTACTGTTTGCCAACTGGAAAATGACTCATTTATCCCTAATTGGCTGTTAGTTATCCAATCCTGTTGACTCTGCTTGATTGAATGATGCTTTTCCAAATGTCCCGCTGCTGTTTTTTAATAATGGACTCCAGCATTTTCCCAATGACAGATGTTAGGCTAACTGGTCTATAGTTTCCTGCTTTTTTTCTGCCTCCTTTTTTAAATAGGGCTGTTACATTTGCGGTTTCCCAATTCACTGGGACTGCCCCAGAATCCAGGGAACTTTTGTAGATTACAACCAATGCATCCACTCTCTCTGCAACCATTTCTTTTAAGATCCTAAGATGTAAGCCATCAGGTCCAGGGGACCTGTCCGCCTTTAGTTCCATTATTTTACCGAGTACTACTTTGTTAGTGATAGTGATTGTATTAAGCTACTCTCTCCCT
This sequence comes from Pristiophorus japonicus, assembly GCF_044704955.1. NCBI lineage: Eukaryota > Metazoa > Chordata > Chondrichthyes > Pristiophoridae > Pristiophorus > Pristiophorus japonicus. The sequence goes on along the minus strand of NC_091987.1, from coordinate 70,938,524 downwards.
ATAGCCCCTTGATTATCCACTATTGGGATGTTTTTAGTGTCTTCTACCGTAAAGACCAATACAAAATATTTGTTCAATGTCTCTGCCATTTCCCTAATCCCCATTATTAATTCTCCAGTCTTATCCTCTAAGGGACCAACATTTACTTTAGCCATTCTTTTCCTTACTATCTGATAGAGAATTCAAACAGGCTGCATTCAGACAGGCTGTGCTGTTACGTGAGTGAGAGCATGGTGCATTAAGTCATCAATCAACTTGACATTTTAGGACCTTTGGTAGCGAGCCAATTAAAGGTTAACAGTATATCAATTGAGCCAATAAGGTCAAAGAAGGCGCGTTCTGTTATGTAAACTGAGCCAGGTATAAGAACAGCCATTTTGGCCATGTGGTCACAGAAGGACAAAAGCCTGGCTTAAAGCCAAGAGCTTGTTGCAGCTGCCAGAATAAAAGTTATGTTAAAACTACAACTGGAGCTCGTATTTCATTGGAAATTAAGAGATCTAGCAATTTTGGCGTCGCGAACAGGATCGCTGAGGGAAGAAATTGAATTTTGGACATCGGACCTACATACTGAGGTAAGGACTCCTCTTTATAAAAGTCCTCGGTCAAAAGTCTAAATTCACCTCTCCTTCTACGCAATTCCGAAAGCCTCCGGTTTGTGAACCCTCCAGTTGGTAGTCGACTCGAGCTCCCATAGACGTCTAACTTCGGTGGTGTGTTAGTTAATTAATCACCGACCTATTGATCGGCTGGAAAGCCTACGACTCGAGACCCCAGTAAAGAAATAAGTATTATGGCAGCAGGAGATAAGAGCAAAGAATTGCCTACAACTGTTAAAGGTGGGCAGGCACCACCTGAGGTTTTGACAGATGAAATCCTCGAACAGTTGAAAGAATACATAGAGCAACAATTTGACTTATCTAAAACCTGTATTAAGATCGAACAAAAGTACGGAACCTCCAAAGGATAATGGTCCTTGGACGAGATTAAAAGGGTCTGGGGAAAAACGACCCGTATGAAAAATAAAGAGCAAATCTGATGGTCCCTAGCCGTTATGGGACAGATCCGACAGCGGAATGAAATTGTAATGCGTTCCCAACATGATAGGGACCTGACCAGTACAAAGGACCATTTGCAAGCTGTTTGTGCACAGCTGCGACAGAAAAGACTTGAACTTGAAAAGTCGGAAGTGGAAGTTAAAGATCTTAAAGGTGAAATTAAAGAATGGAAAAAATCATTAGGTCAAGAGACAGCAATAGGAAAAAGAAAATGTATCGGTCAATTCCCAGGGTACCCATGTTTGGATAAATTAAAAGTGCAAACCCGAGGACACGACCGAGGAATAGGTACGGATTCTGAATCCTCTGACGATATAGGGTCGGAGGATGACGAATTAGGGGTGCGCTTTGCCCCGTAGTCAAATGAGAAGAGACTGCGGAACCAAAAAAATGAGGAAAAGGGTGTATGCAGAATACTTATTTCATGATCCGACAGACCCAGGGAAAATTGATAAATGGTCCAAGGAATTGCCCAATCCAAAGAAAGGGGGAGTGAAAACGTAGGACTAATTGGACCGCTTAAGAAATATATATCAACTTCATCCCTGGGACGGAGTGCAAATTTTGACCATAATGGTGCCAAAACTCAGGGAAGAAAATTGCACGACAAGGTAGAAGAAGCTTTGGGGCAGGATGAGCAAGAATTAGACGCAGGATGGGAGGCAATTAAACACTGGCTGCAAGCCTTCAGTCCAGCTAAGACAGACTGGGGAAAAATTGCAGCCTGCCAACAGAAAGGAACAGAGGAGGTCCTGGAGTATGACGAGCGGTTTAGATGCACGTGGCTAGAACATTCGGGTATGAATAATACGGATGAGGAAATGGATGAACAAGTGTTTGGACCCCTGAAAGCAGCTTTCGTGGCTGGTCTAAAGCCAGAACTGTCCAAAATGCTTAAGGTAGTGTTACCGGACTGGGAAGGTAGAGGAACTACCTTTGCAGGAACTACCTTTGGTGGATCGATGTAACCAATTAGATCGGGATATGGGAGCTAAAGTCCGAGCTGTACAGGCTATGGGATGGAAATCCCAGGATTCCGATAAACAGTCATTAGGAAAATTACCCGGAAAATGTCATTATTGTGGGAAAGAAGGTCACTGGGCCAAGACGTGCAGGGCAAAACAGAAAGGTCGTGGCTGGGGAAGAGGACGCAGCCAGGGATACAATTCAGCCAAAAGCCAGGCTTGTCACAAGATAATGACCTCATAGAAGCATTTAAGCGACTGACAATACAACAACAGAAGGAGTTACTTGGGATAGCAAAAAACTATTAGAGCCCACCCTGGCCCCCCTCCTCGCACTAATACAACAAAGGGGAGATGGGCTATATATAACTGTGAGGGTGGGCGATAAGGATGTGGACTGTCTTTTAGACACAGGGGCGGAATTAACATGCTTACCCCTACAATATGGAGACTTTCTGCCGTTGGATGGTAGGGCACGTACAGCCTATGGAGTTGGGGGGCCATAAAATGGAAATTAAAAGGACAATACCGGTACTTATGGGCTGGGTCCACATGAACTAACCATGCCGGTCTGGATAGGCCCAGTAGATCAACCCCTTTTGGGAATGGACGTTCTAATCCAAGTAGATTCATCGTTGCATTTTGAGGATGGTCGGGTGACATGGTCAATTAGAACTTTGAAGAAAGAAGAATTGAAGGAACACCCGATATGGGCTAAAGATAAGAACGATTGTGGCCTACTCCAGATGGAGCCTGCATCAATTACCGGGACCAAGCCTCCATGCACTAAACAGTATCCCATCAGTTCAACTGCCATCGCGGGAATCTTACCAGTTATTCAGCAATTGGAGAAACAAGGGGTGCTTATTAAAATGCATAGCTCCTCCAATAGCCCCGTGTGGCCGGTACAGAAATCTAATGAGACTTGGCATTTGACTGTCAATTATAGGAAAGCTAACCAGTGTATTGATCAAAAAGCTCCTTTGGTCACAGATCCCTCCACCATTTTTAATGCCCTCAAACCGGAACATAAATATTTCTCGGTTATAGATATGGCCAACGGATTTTGGTCGGTGCCTCTGGCACCGGAGGTTCGACAGTGGTTTGCTTTCACGGTCCAAGGACAACAGTATACTTGGACCCGGTTACCGCAGGGTTTCCACAACAGCCCTATGGTATTCCACATGGCTTTACAAAGCCATTTGCGAGAATTACCTCCCCTGTCATCCACAGTCATCCAATATGTAGACAAATCTTGCTAGCTTCAAACACGGAAGAACAGCATGAACAAGATTTACGAGCTTTGCTGGGCCACCTTTGGCTGAAAGGACATAAAGCCAGCATCGACAAAGCACAAATATCCCAAGAAGAGGTTGTATACCTGGGACAAAAGATTTCACAAGGAAAGAGAGAACTTACCCAGGATAGAACTGCAGCCATTCGGGCTGCTAAAAAACCCACCACTATTCAGGAACTGAGGTCTTTTTTGGGATTGTGTAACTTTAACAGAAATTGGATTGACTCTTTCACACAGCTTGCTCAGTCATTGAATGATATCTTAAAGGGGAAACGTGCCTCTAAAGAAGCCATCACCCTCACTAAGGAACAGCAAGAGGCCTTCCTGAGTTTGAAAAAGGCCTTGTGTTCGGCACCGGTTCTGGAAATCCCCGACAGTGGTAAGCCATTTACCCTGTTTGTCCATGAGAAAGAAGGATATATGACAGCTATACTGACACAAGAACATGGGGATCGGCAAAGACCTATTGGCTATTATTCGGCAAAACTGGATGCGGTAGCCCTCAGATGGGGAAGTTGCCTAAGGGCCATGGAAGCTACATGACGAGCGGTAATGATCACTGCGGGTCTAGTCCTCGACCAAAAGCTGATTGTCAAATGTCCCCACACCGTACACGCTTTGCTGTCTATGAATAGAATGTCTTAGGTGACAGCAGCTAGATGGATCCGCTGGACAGTAGTTTTGGAAGCTCCTAATCTCCATATCGTCCAGGCCAGCCCGGTTAATCCCACAACTATGCTCCCGATGTCAGAATCGAGGGAGCAAGAGGGGGGAGAATGTGAAGAGCATGACTGCATGGAGATTTTAAAAGAAACAGAAGAAGCAGCCTTAGCAGCAGAGGAGCCTCTGCACAACCCAGACCTCATCCTGTTTACAGATGGTTCCTCCTTTGTTGACAATGGTACCAGAAAAGCAGGATGGGCAGTTACAACCTTATATGAGGTAGTGGCAAAAGGACGTTTACCCTCAGGAACGTTAGCACAACAGGCCGAGTTACGGGCCCTGTCAGAAGCATGTCAAATAGCAGAAGGACAGACAGCTAATGTCTGCACAGATTCGTGTTATGCTTTTGGAGTCGCTCACGACTTTGGTATGTTATGGCGGAAAGGAGGATTCCTCACTGCTGCTGGTACACCTATCCGAAATGGAAAAGAAGTCCGAGACTTACTGGAGGCCATACAATTAACTCAGGAAGTATCCATCCTGAAGTGTAAGGCCCATACCAAGGAAAATACCACGGAAGCACAGGGAAATGCCCAAGCCGACCAGGCAGCTAAAGATGCCGCCTCACAGGGCGTTTCCCCCAGAAGAACCAACACAGATGTGCAGATTGAAAACACTTAGGACTCTGACACGAGACCATCAAACAATGCAAGACGAGTGCTCCCGAGAGGAAAAATGGACATGGATTGAGGCAGGAATTAAGCTATGTGAAGATGGTGTCTGGAGACAAAGAGTTACCAACAAGCCAGTCGCGCCACATGCGCTTATGCCATTTTTAGCCCAACAGATCCACTCGTGGGGACACTTGGCCTCACAACAGATGACAGCATGGTTCCAGAAAAGCTGGTAGGGTCGGGAATTTAAAAAACATGCCCAGCTGGTAGCAGACCGCTGTGTGGTCTGCCAGAAAAATAATTCTGGACCCATCACGGTAATGCCCCAACTGAGGCCCCCTGCCCCTGTCAGACCATTCCAGCATCTGCAGGTTGATTATATATCTCTTCCTTCATGCCAAGGATACACTAACATTCTTGTCATGGTCGACAGATTCTCTAGATGGGTAGAAGCTGTCCCAACTAAAAGAGCCAAACAGCCAATCACACTGCAAAGGTCTTGTGTAAGGATTACATTCCCCGATGGGGAGTCCCGAGTAGCATTGACTCAGATTAGGGAACACACTTCACAGGTGCTGTCTGCCAAGAAGTCTGTAGGTTACTGAACATTACGTGGGATTTACACTGTCCTTATCATCCACAATCATCAGGACAAGTAGAACGAATGAATCGAACTCTGAAACAACGGCTTGCCAAAAATCACCAAGAAGGAACATCATGGCCCCAGGCACTACCAATAGTGCTATGTAGTATTAGGGCAACCCCGAACAGAACTACAGGTCTAAGCCCATTTGAAATTATAACAGGAAGACCCATGTCGCTGCCAGGAACTATCGATTTACGGAAAGCTGATGTTCATTTAATGAGTGACACTTTATTATCATACTGTCAGGACCTAACCAATGCTATTAGTTCTGTTTCCCGACAGGTATCGTCAGCTTGGGGTAATCCACCCGAAGGAGGACACGACATCATCCCGGGAGTCTGGGTGTATGTGAAAAAGTTGCATAAAGAACCTTTGGGTGCCAAGTGGGAGGGACCTTATCAAGTGTTAGTGACCACCCAGGCAGCTGTTAAAGTCCAAGGAAAGAAAGCCTGGATCCACGCTTCACACGTTAAACGAGCACCCGTAACTGAAGCTGAAATCTAATAAGGACAATTGCTTTTTGCCGAAATGTATAAATTTATTGTATTACTGATTGTAGGTATTCTAGGCATAGGCCTACTTCTTACTAGCCGACCCTTTGCACCAAAGGGAAATAGTAGGGTAGCAAGGGAATTACATGTAAACACCTTTTTATATATGTCATACATTTATGCCAAACAAGGTAACATTTCTGGTTGTTGGAGGTGTGCGCATATTCCTATTCACTCAAAGGGAGGGATTCCCTTGAGGCCAGTTCCCTTGAATATCTCGGAAATGGCTGAGTGGATAATTAATCAAAACAAAACAGGCAATGTGTTTCAGGATATGGAAAACTGGGCACGTAAATGGACATCAGCAGGTTACAATCTGACTACCTTTGAAGGGGGGGTACCAACCGTGCTACAATAATTCGAAACGGCCCCCATTTTTTGTTATCACTAATACAACGGGAATAGGAAGACCGGGGGAATCGGTCTGTCTGATTAGAAACATCAAAGGAGGCCAAAATATGGGGTATAGTAACTGCTCCCGGAATTATAATGTAATCAAGCCACGGAACCGTCCAAACTGGGCCGATGTGGGAATTCTTAACTTAATAGGGATTCTGAATAAAACAGATGGAAAAGCCTGGACAGACCCCGGAGTGTTGCTGACAAAGAAACAGCTAACCTTCATTGCCTATAATGGCACCTATTGGGTGTGTGGCCACAAGGCCTACCCTTGGTTGCCCCAGAATTGGATGGGATCCTGCTATTTAGCCTATATTGTGCCATACATGTATCATATAAAGTCACTGTCGGAACATCTACACCGTCCTAAGAGAGCTATCACAGAAACAGAGAGGTTCTTTGCCATTCTGATCCCTAGGTATGGGACCGCCAGACTGGCAAGGGAATCCATTAACATGGCATCTGTTGTGGAACGGGTAGCCAATGATACCTCAGAGGCCCTAGTTAAAATCAATGCAGAAATGCTATCAATCCGCACAGTAGCCCTACAGAATAGACTGACCCTTGACTACATCCTGGCTGAAAAGGGAGGTACTTGCGACCTACTCGGAACTGAGTGTTGCACATATATCCCAGATAGCTCCGAAGAAATTACCCACTTCGCGGAGCATATCCAAAAGGAGGTAGAAAAACTTAAGCAACCCCCATCATTCACTTTGTGGAGCAGAGCCACTGAATGGCTAGGTTCAATAGGAACTTCATTGGTGGAAGGTTTAATTCTGTTTGTTGTAATTATTCTGCTTTTATATTGTTTGTTTATGTTGATTAAATGTTGTTGCGACCAGGTGGCTGCAGCCCCTAAGATGAGACACCTTGCAGGTCCCAGCAGACCGTCTGTACGTGGCACAGGGGTATGTTATGCTTAAGGGAAGGTTGTTTACTGGTTGAATTAAGATATTGATTTGGATTAAATTGGAATAAGGTTAATTAACCTACTAAAACCAGACTTCCATTGTGGCCACGATGGAATTCGGGTCGGTGTAAATTTGTGTGGCAGCTACTAATCCGGACATGTGGTGAAACACATCAACAAATTTTAGAAGGAAACTCTATTAACATGTATGAAATTATTTTGTAGAATGTTTAACCAGTGATAGCTGATGTTTTATGATTCAGTTTGTGAAAGAATCAAAGGGGGGATTGATAGAGAATTCAAACAGGCTGCATTCAAACAGGCTGTGAGAATTCACAGACCCCAAATCAGAGCTGTTACGTGAGTGGGAGCATGTTGCATTAAGTCATCAATCAACTTGACATTTTAGGACCTTTGGTAGCGAGCCAATTAAAGGTTAACAGTATATCAATTGAGCCAATAAGGTCAAAGAAGGCGCGTTCTTTTCTGTAAACTGAGCCAGGTATAAGAACAGCCATTTTGGCCATGTGGTCACAGAAGGACAAAGGCCTGGCTTAAAGCCAAGAGCTTGTTGCAGCTGTCAGAATAAAAGTTATGTTAAAACTACAACCGGAGTTCGTATTTCATTGGAAATTAAGAGATCTAACACTACCTGTTTTTATATTTCGTGCTAGTTTACTTTCATAATCTATCTTCCCTCTATTCATTTTTTAGTCGTTCTTTGCTGGCTTTTAAAAGTTTCCCAATCCTCTGGCCTCCCACTAGTCTTGTTCAAATTGTATGCCCTTGTTTTCAATTTGATACGATCCCTTATTTCCTTAGTTAGTCACGGATGGCTATCCCTTCTCTTAGTTTTTATGTATCCCAACAGTGAATAGTCAAGGGGCTATAGCAGGGGAGGAACTTACCACAATCACAGTCACTAAGGAGGTGGTACTCAGAAAGATAATGGGACTAAAAGCGGATAAATCCCTTGGAACTGATGGCTTGCATCCTAGGATCTTAAGAGAAGTAGCGGCAGGGATAGGGATAATTTACCAAAATTCCTTGGATTCTGGGGAGGTCCCAGAAGATTGGAAAACTGCAAATGTAATGCTCCTATTTAAAAAAGGAGGCAGACAAAAAACAGGAAACTATAGACCAGTTAGCCTAACATCTGTGGTTTGGAAAATGTTGGACTCCATTATTAAAGAAGCAGTAGCTGGCCATTTGGAAAAGCAAAATTTGGTCAGGCAGAGTCAGCAGCAGGGCATTCTGGGGGAGAGGGTGAACAGCCAGAGGTCGTAGTCCTCATCGGTACCAATGACATAGATAGGAAGAGGGATGAGGTCCTGCAGGCAGAGTATAGGAAGCTAGGAGAGAGATTAAAAAGCAGGACCTTAATGGTAGTAATCTCCGGAAAAGCAATGTGTGAGGAGGACACAAAAAATCTGCAAAAGGACAAAGACAGGCTAAGTGAGTGGGCAAAAATTTGGCAGATGGAGTTTTATGTTGGAAAGTGTGAGGTCATGCACTTTGGCAGAAAGATATCAAAGAGCAAGTTATTATTTAAATTGAGAAAAATTGCAAAGTGCTGCAGTACAGCGGGACCTGGGGGTCCTGGTGCATGAAACACAAAAGATTTGTATGCAGGTACAGCAAGTGATCAGGAAGGCCAATGGAATCTTGGCCTTTATTGCAAAGGGGATGGAGTATAAATGCAGGCAAGTCTTGCTACAGTTATACAGGGTATTGGTGAGGTCTCACCTGGAATACTGTGTACAGTTGTGCATGATCATTGCCGTTCCTTTTTTACAACCCTCGATGCCCATTCTTTTTCCTGCACGTCTGTTCTCACCCCTTCCCCTTCCTCCCAGAACCTCAAGAAGGTTCCCTTTGTCCTACCCGTTCACCCCAACAGCCTCCACAGAGGATCATCCTCTGCCATTTCTGCCACCTCCAGCGTGAACCCACCACCCTCCCCTCCCCTTTCAGCATTCCAAAGGGACCACTCCCTCGGCGACAGCCTGATCCATTCCGCAGTCATCCCCTCCCCTTCCCACGGCACCTTTCCGTGCAAGCGCAGGAGATGCAACACCTGCCCTTTTGCCTCCTCTCTTCCCACACCCAGGGCCCCAAATACTCCTTCCAGGTGAAACAGCAATTTACTTGTACTTCTTGCAGTTCAGTATACTGTATTCGCTGCTCACACTGCCGTCTCCTCTACATTGGGGAGACCAAATGCAGATTGGGTGATCGCTTTGCGTAACACCTCCGTTCAGTCCGCAAGTGTGACCCTGAGCTTCCGGTCGTCTGTCACTTTAATTCTTTGCTCCACTCCCACTCTGACCGCTCTGTCCTCGTCCTCTTAAACTGTTTCAACGAAGCTCATCTTTCGATTCGTGACGTTATAGCCTTTTGGACTCAAAATCGAGTTCACCTATTTCAGACCATAACCTTTGCCCCCATTTTTTCAGATGGCAGCTGTTGATGATTCTGCCATTCCCATTTACACCTCTTCTAGACCATCTTTTGTCACTTTACTTGTCCCATTACCATTTCCTTTTGCCTTGCACCATCATTCCTTTTGTCTCTCCAATCTCTCCTGCCTTTCACCCTCTCACAGACCTTCCCTTTTGTTCTTTCTTCCCCACCCCTTTCCCTGCCTCTGTACTTGCTTAAAATCTGTAACATCTCTAACTTTTCCCTGTTCTGATGAAAGATCATCGGCCTGAAACATTAACTCTGTTTCTCTCTCCACAGATGTGGCTTACCCTGCTAAGTATTGCCAGCATTTTCTGTTTTTATTACAAATATAATGGGTTTCATCAGACCTGCAACTGGGGGATACGGGCACCTTTTTGTGCACCTGCTCTTGCAGATACCCTGCTATATCTCTAACTTTATCCAGTTCTGATGAAAGGTCATCGATCTGAAACATTAACTCTGTTTCTCTCTGCACAGATGCTGCCTGACTTGCTGAGTATTTCCAACATTTCATGTTTTAAAAACTAACGTGGATTTTGATCAGTGTTTGCGTGTTGTTTTATAGCTGCTGAAACCATGAACACTTGTTACATTGCCAGCACGTACGCCACCTGCTCTGTGGAAGAGATTTCAACTGCAGCACCAAATGGATTTCGATGGTTTCAGCTTTATGTCTACCGCAACCGTAAACTCTCCGAGCAGTTAGTACACCGCGTGGAAGCACATGGATACAAGGCCATCGTCCTAACTGTGGATGTCCCTTTTACCGGCAAGCGGAGAAATGATATCAGGAACAATTTTAAGCTACCACCTCATCTCAAAGTAAAAAATTTTGATGGCGTTTTTGAGGTATGGATATTTCATGAACAGGTACAGAAAATATTCAAAAAGGCTGATGAAATGCTGGCCTTTATATCTAGAGGACTAGCATACAAGGGGGTAGAAGTCTTGCAGCAGCTATACAAAACCCTGGTTAGACCACAGTTGGAGTACTGTGAGCACCACACCTTGGGGGGAGTGCAGCGTATGTTTACCAGAATGATACCCGGACTTCAAGGGTTAAGTTACGAGGAGAGATTACACAAATTAGTGTTGTATTCCCTAGAATTTAGAAGATTAAGGGGTGATCTGATCAAAGTTTTCAGGATATTAAGGGGATCAGATAGGGTAGATAGAGAGAGAAACTATTTCTGCTGGTTGGGGATTCTAGGACTCGGGGGCATAGTCTAAAAATTAGAGCCAGACCTTTCAGGAATGAAATTAGGAAACGCAAAGGGTTGTAGAAGTTTGGAACTCTCTTCTGCAAACTGCAATTGATACTAGATCAATTGTTCATTTTAAATCTGAGATTGATAGCTTTTTGTTAACCAAAGATATTAAGAGATATGAGTTAAAGGCAGGTATATGGGGTTAGATCGCAGATCACCCATGATCTCATTGAATGGCGGAACAAGCTCGAGGGGTTGAACAGCCTACTCCTTTTGCTATGTTTCTATTTTCCAATGTCCTAAATATATATAATGAAGTTAACTGATCCCAGCTAGGATGGTAGCAGTGTCACGCTAATTGGCCTCAGCACCACTGGGTTTGGCGGCGAAAGTTGGCCAGGCTCACCACTCCGGATCGCTATTTGGCAAATCCTGCTGAAGTATCTATATGTGGATGCTGGTGAGGACCAGATCAGGGTCGCTTGAGGTGGCCGACACTCACTGTTAGGGCTTGTGCTTAGGCAAGCCATATTGCTCATGAACCATAATTTGGCAAAAGAGCTAAAAAAAAATTGCAGGGCTATGGGGAAAGGGCGAGGGAGTGGGATTAGCTGAAGTGCTCTTGCAGAGAGCTGGCACGGGCTGAACGTGCTGAATGGCCTCCTTCTGTGCTGTAACCATTCGATGATTCTATTCTACCTTCAGGAGAGGACAGGAGTGGATAAAAATAATGAATAAAGCTGGCAAAAAAAGGTGGAAAAACATCTTCAGCCTGTCTTTCCCAGCTATTCTTTTCACATTATTTACTCCTTGCCCCAACTATATATTGAGATACTTGAAGATCAAGCCCTAAAAGTTTGATTGTACACTACCTGTTTATTAGGCGAGAAACCGGTGCCGAAAGGTACAATATGAACATGCTCAGTACACACCAGAAGTGCACCACGTGCTATACTGGTTAGGCTGCTCTGTAGTTGTGCAGGGAGCTCACATGAAACAGACGTTAGACCCTCGTATTGTATAAACAATGGGCATAACACCTGTTTCAGACCCCTTCACCAAATTGCATCACGACTGACCCCATGTGCTGTGCATGCTGCGGTCAGTTTTCTCGGGCGCACAGCAAACAAACCAGCATTCTTTAAACCGACCAAAAAGCATAACATTTTATACTTCCTGAATCCGGAGCTAGGAGGAGTAGGGGTGCTTCTTCTGGTTCCACAGGAACACCGTGGGCCGTTGGCAGCCAGTGCTCATCCTCCTCCCGATTGCCTCAACCCCTCTCTCGCGAACATACCTGCTACCCTCAGTCAGCATCTCAGTCAGCCGCTCTTGCTTTCCTCTGCGACTGGGAAGCTGCACCTGGGGTGCAACTGGTGCCTGCAGATCGCCGATAATATACAAGTGAGCCGGCAGTGGACCTTTTGTTGGCCTCATTAGGCATGTCCATTTCGAACATGATCCAATTTCTAGGCCCAAGTTTCTATGTACATTTCTAATATTTATGGGCATAATGCACCTAATGAATTTTCAAGCATACACCAACTATGTCTGCTGTTCGGTACCTAGATATATAACATTATTATAGTGCATATTTGCACACTAAATCATGAAATTCAGTAAGCAATTATTTCTATTCTGAGTTAAAGGTCTACAGTTAAAAGCAATCCTTGTCATTGCTTAAAATCAATAATCTTAAACTCAAATATTTGTGTGTGTATAAACTAACTGTTTGCTTTTTTATGTCACATAACTGATATTGAAAAGCTATCTGCAGATCAAGTTTAGAAACCATCAATACACTCCCAGATCATCAGTCCCAATTGAGATAGAATTGAGCCAAAAGGATTTAAAGTGTCTGGACGAAATGCACAACTTCTACAACCCTCAAGTTGAGTTTCCCACATAATGAAACGTCACTTTCTACTGTACTGATACTACACTCCTATCCGAACAGGATCTTAACGGAGCAGAGGTATATGGAGTACCAGCCAATTCTCTGGATCCGTCAATTTGTTGGAAAGATATCTACTGGCTTCAGTCATTAACTCGCCTGCCTATAATTATCAAGGGTATTCTAACCAAAGAAGATGCAGAGCTGGCAGTGGAACATGGTGTCCAAGGTATCATTGTGTCAAACCATGGAGGGAGGCAACTTGATGGAGGCCCAGCTACGGTCAGTTTATCTATCTCTCTCACATTCCATCCTTCTTTCCTTCCTCACTTTCTTTCATCCATGACTAACTGTTTGCCTTGAAGTATAGTCACTGTTATTATGTAGGCATGCATGACAGCCAATTTGCACACAACAAGCTCCCAGAAACAGCAAATCAAATGGGTGACTAGTTAAGCTGCTTTTAGTGGTGTCGGTTGAGGCGGGAATGTTGACCAGTAGACCAGGAAAACTTACTGCTCTTCCTCGAACTGTGCTACTTTATGTCCATTTGTATGAATAACTTGGGCAGTAGACAGGGTTTTAAGCTAATGAAGTGGGGGGTGCAAGGGCAGGATTGAGGAAAGAGTAAATTTAAAAGCAGCAAGAGAAATGTTAAGGCTCTAGAGCAGAGCAGAGTTTTGGGTAAAAATAAGCAGAGTGGGTCAGGAAGGGACAGAGAGAGTAACAAAGGTAATAGGGCATTACTGACAAAGGTCACATCAGGGAAAAATAGAAAAAAGTCAAAGCTAAAGGCACTATATCTGAATGTGCGAAGCATTCGCAACAAAATAGATGAATTAATAACGCAGATATAAATTAATAGGTTTGATCTAATAGCCGTGGTTGTAAAGTTGGGAACTAAATATTCCAGGATACTTAATTTTTAGAAGAGATAGGCAAAATGGAAAAGGAGGAGGGGTAGCCCTGATAATAAAGTATGGGATAAAGACAGTAGGGAGAAAGGATCTTAGCTCAGAAAATCAAGAAGTAGAATCAGTTTGGGTGGAGCTAAGAAACAGCAAGGGGCAGAAAACACTGGTGAGAGTTGTTTATAGGCCCCCAAACAGTAGTGGTAATATAGGGCACAGTATAAATCAGAAAATTAGAGGCGCATGTAACAAGGGTAATACAATAATCACAGGCGACTTTAATCAACGTATAGACTGGGCAAATCAAATTTTCAGTAATAGTGTGGAGGACGAATTCATGGAATGTATACAAGATAGTATGTTGAGGAACCAACTAGAGAACAAGCTATTTTAGATTGAGTATTATGCAACGAGAAAGGGTTAATTAATAACCTTGTAGTAAAGGGGCCCTTAGGGAAGAGAGACCATACTATGATAGAATTTTACATTAAGTTTGAAAGTGATTTAGTTAAATCTGAAACTAGGGTCTTAAATCTAAACAAAGGAAACTAAGTAGATATGAGGGAAGAGTTGGCTAAGGTAAATTGAGAAACTACATTGAGTGGTATGATGGTAGACAAGCAATGGCTAGCATTTAAAGAATTAGTACATAATTTACAACAAATATACATTCCTTTAAGGCACAAAGGAAAAGTGGTCCAACCATGGCTGACAAGAAAAGTTAAAGATATTATTAGATCAAAGGAAAAGACTTATAATGTTGCCAAAAAGAGCAGTCAGCCTGAGGATTGGGAGGACTTTAGAATTCAGCGAAGGAAGACCTAGAAATTGATAAAGAAAGGGAAAAAAGAATATGAGAGTAAACTAACAAGAAACATAAAAACATACTGTAAAAGCTTCTATAGGTATATAAAAAGGAAATGATTAGTGAAAGTAAATGTGGGTCCGCTACAGGCTGAGACAGGAGAAATTATGATGGGGAATAAGAAAATGGCAGAGAAATTAAACAAATACTTTGGTCTGTCTTCACAGAAGAAGACACGAAAAACCTTCCGGAAATAGTGGAATACCAAGGGTCTAGCAAGAATGAGGAACTGAAAGAAATTAGTATTTGTAAAAAATTAGTACTGGAGAAATTAATGGGACTGAAAGCCGATAAATCCCCTGAACCCGATGGCCTACATCCTAGGGTTTTGAAAGAGGTGGCTATCGAGATAGTGAATGCATTGGTAGTCATCTTCCAAAATTCTCTAGATTCTAGAATGGTTCCAGCAGATTGGAAGGTAACTAATGTAACCCCGCTATTTAAGAAAGGAGGGAGATAGAAAACGGGGTACTACAGACCAGTTAGTCTGACATCAGTAGTAGGGAAAATGCTAGAATCTATTATTAAGGACGTGGTAACAGGGCACTTAGAAAAGAATAATAGGATTGGGCAGAGTCAACACGGATTTATGAAAGGGAAATCATGTTTGACAAATCTGTTAGAGTTTTTTGATGTTGTAACTAGCAGAATAGATAAGGGGGAACCAGTGGATGTAGTGTATTTGGATTTTCAGAAGGCATTCCATAAGGTGCTGCACAAGAGGTTATTAAACAAAAGTAGGGCTCATGGGATTGGGGGTAAAATACTAGCATGGATTGAGGATTGGTTACCAGACAGAAAACAGAGAGTAGGAATAAACGGATCATTCTTGGGTTGGCAGGCTGTAACTAGTGGGGTGCCGTAAGGACTGGTGCTTGGGCCCCAGCTATTCACAATCTATGTCAATGATTTGGATGAGAGAACCAAATGTAATATAATCCAAGTTTGCTGATGATATAAAGCTAGGTGGGAATGTAAGTTATGAGGAGGATGAAAAGAGATTTCAAGGGGATATAGACAGGCTAAGTGAATGGCCAAGAACATGGCAAATGGAACATGATGTGGAGAAATGTGAAGTTATCCACTTTGGTAGGAAAAATAGAAAAGCAGAGTATTTTTTAAATGGTGAAAGATTGGGAAAAGTTGATGTTCAGAGGGACCTGGGTATCCTTGTACACAAATCATTGAAAGTTAACATGCAGGTACAGCAAGCAATTAAGAAAGCAAATGGAATGTTGGCCTTTATTACATGAGGATTTGAGTACAAGAGTAAAGACGTCTTATTACAATTATATAGGGTCCTGGTGAGATCGCACCTGGTGTATTGTGTACAGTTTTGGTCTCCTTACCTAAGGAGAGGGGAGTGCAACAAAGGTTCACCAGACTGATTCCTGGGATGGGGGGATTGCCCTATGAAGAGAGATTGAGTAGACTAGGCCTATATTCTCTAGAGTTTAGAAGAATGAGAGGTGATCTCAATGAAGCAAAATTCTTACAGGGCTTGACAGGGTAGATGCAGGGAGGATGTTTCCCCTGGCTGGGGAGTCTAGAACCAGGGGCCATATTTCAGAAAAAGAGGTCAGCCATTTAGGACTGAGATGAGGAGAAACTTCTTCACCACCAAAGAGGGTGGTGAATCTTTGGAATTCTCTACCCCAGAGGGCTGTGGAGACTTTGTCTTTTAGTACATTCAAGACAGAGATAGAGAGATATTTGGATATTAAAGGAAACAGGAGCTATCGTGCAGGAAAGTAGAGTTGAGGTTGAACATCAGCCATGATCTTATTGAATGGCGGAGCAGGCTCGAGGGGCTGAATAGCCTACTCCTGCTCCTAATTCTTATGTTCTTATGTACAAGTAGACAATGCCTCAGTTTAGCATTTTATCCAAGCGATACCAATTAAAGACATCTCCCAACACTTCCCACCACACTGAAGTGTCGGTCTAGATTACATGGTCAAGTCCTGCAGTGGGGTTTGAACCCACAACCTTCTGACCTTGGAGAAGGAATAGTATTAACTTAAAAAATATATATTTATTGAACATTAAAAACATTTACAACATCGTGATCATTCCATTGTATCATACAAATCCATACCGCCACTCTGCACAGCCATTCCTCTTCCACATATTAACATCAAAACCTAAAGTTGAATTTGTTTTCCATATATTAATCTATAGGAATAATACTAACTGAGCTAACCAGACATTGTAGCATTAAAATGATCTTAATCCTGTCATATCATATCAGCAATTTATCTTACTCTTTGCTAAACAGTTCTTAAAATGCAAAGAAAGCTTACATTGTTTAATTTAGTCTAATGTAGTACTAAGCCAGACAGACTGAGAAGGTCCCACACCACGGTTTAGAAATTCAACTCGGGCGATGGTGCATCACGGGCAGTATCAGGTCGGCTGCCCGTTAAACGCAGCACCTGATATTCGGATCCGATACCGCACATCCTGCACCATTGCCCAAGACGAGTTTCTAGGCTTTAATTCCTTACCTGGTTAGTTGATCTCAGCCATGTCAGCAGTAGGGGTCAACAGAAAGTATTCTAATTTTCAGGGTCTAATGAGAAATAGAGAACTAATTCTGCAATCCTGTGCTTCCAGTGGAATTCACTCTTGTTATATATGCATGATTGTTTGTTGTGTGATGTCTGTAACACTGAATGTACCCTTACATTGTACACACCTTACCTGTACCCCAGAGGGTGCTGCTGCTGGAGACCTAAGGGCTACCTGCATACTGCAGGTAACCCAGTATAAAAGGAAGCTCACAGCTTGGTCTCCTCACTTGAGGAGCTGCAAATAAAGGACTATAGTCTACACAATTTAAGTATCATACCCTGCCTAGTGGAGTCATTGCTAAAGGTGCCTACATACACCACAACTGGCGACAAGGATACGAGGTCACGAACTACACACTCAGCATGTCGAATCTCAGGAACTTTCAGCAATTTACTGATGGGGAAGATTGGGATGCTTTTGTAGAAAGACTGGAACATTTCTTCATAGCCAATGACTTGGATGAGGACACACCGGCTACATGACCGAACAAGCACAGGGCCATCCTGCTTAGCAGTTGTGGGTCCACCATCCATTGTCTCATCAGGGACTTGCTAGCCCCAGCAAAGACAACCACTAAAAGCAATGAGGAACTTGTAACACTTATACAGGAGCAACTAAGACCAAAAGAAAGCATCCTCACAGCCAGGTACCTGTTCTACACTTACTGGCGACCCGAAGGCCAAGAAATTACTAAGTATGCTGCACATTTAAGAAGACTAGCTGCATCATGTGATTTTGGAGACCACCTAAATGAAGCACTAAGGGACATATTTGTCATCGGAATCAGCCACGAAGACCTTCTACACAAATTGCTCTCAGCTGACATCACAGTCACCCTGCAGAAAGCAATTCAAGTGAGCCAGGCCTACATGGTTTCGGCCGACGACTCCAGGAGAATACTGACCCAGGACTTTAAACCGGCGAATGCAGTGCACCGCATGGATACGTCCAAAGGCAGAAATGCTGCCCCGAGTCCTGCAACCCTGAGTCCGCCACATGGGGCAAACCGGATGGCCCCGTGCTGGCGCTGTGGGGGAAACTACAGGGCCCACCAGTGCCGCTACAAAGACTATGCATACAAAGGTTGCAAAGAGAAAGGGCACCTTGAAAGAATGTGCAGAAAAAGCTGTATTCATCGCATCTCTGGTGAGTTGGCTGATCACCGGAGCTCTGACACAGATGAAGGTAAAGCTGCTCAACCCCTGGAAGAAGAGTATGGAATTTATACCTGCTCCACCGAAAGTTCTCCGTGGACGATGGAAGTTGACATCGACGGGGTCCCAGTTTCTATGCAGATCGACACAGGGGCGAACCAGTCTGTGATGAGTTAAACGACCTTTGAAAAACTTTGGATAAATCCCGCCAATCGACCAAAACTGCACCCTGTCCAAGCAAAGCTGCTCACCTACACCAAAGGTAAAATCCCGGTCATTGGCAACGTAGACGCCCAGGTCTCCCAGGACGGCATGTTGAACAAACTCCCCCTGTGGATCGTAGCTGGCGACGGTCCCACACTGCTGGGAAGGAATTGGATGAACCCGGTCCAAGTCGGTCGAAGTGGCGATGGCCTCCAGGCTCCAGCAATCGATATCAAACATGGATCCACCGCTGCATCCAGAGATCCCACTGTCCAGCTCGACTGCACAGCGACAACTCCACAACATCTCCAGGATCGAAAACTCCACTTTCTGGGCCGGGGCAGGACTCCAAGAGGTGAACATCGTCGAAAGAAGTGGATTCCCGATGTCCAGGAAGAACCTGAACCTGAGGAAGAAAAGACCACCACAGCCTACCTGGAGGAGAGCCAGAAGATGGTGGCTGCACCACGAGGAGAAGAACCTGCAAACAAAATGGCCACGGCCAGACCACGCGGGGCAGCGTTGGAAGAGCGACATGTGGCACCGAGCGGCCAATCGGACTGGAAGGCTCCCTTAAAGGAGACCGGTAACGAAAAAAATTTAAAGGGACAGTTTCAACTAAATGAGGACAAGGACTTTAAAGCTAAAGATGCAATAAAAGGGTGCAAGTATGATAATGTGACCATGAATTGTGATGCTGGTGTAACTAATGTGACTAATGAGATGAATGCTTGTGTAAGTAAGATTAAGAACAAGCTTGTTATGTTTGATGATTATGACAGAGAGTTTGAAATGCCTAATGTAACCATGTCTAGTGAGACCATGACACCCAAGAGTGATGCAAATGCTGTAATTTATAATGTAGGCTCAACTATGTATACCAAGGTATCATGTATACATGTAGGACACTGCTAAAGGACATTGGGTTCTGCAGGGACCATGCAAATGCTAGAGGAATCCCCTTGTGGGAGACCCCCAGGTCCAGCTGGCTACCAGACCATGTACCCTGGACCTTTGGAACAAATGTGATACCCCTGGAAGAACACACACACACCCAGTGGGAGCAGACCCACTAAAGGGACAGTGGTCAATGGGCAGCACAGTCACCACCACTGGCAACCTGCACCAGACCAGCCCTACACTCCTTGGCCATCAGGGCCAACACCAGGAGCGAGAGGCCAATACCCTCCAGCTTCCCTGGTAAACCCTGGGATGACCTGACCCTCATCCCAATTGGAGGACAAGGAGCCCACCCAGTCCTGTGGCCCTGCCCACCACCACACAATTACCCACATCACAGAGTATGCACCCTACCCACTGCTGCTGTGGCTACCCCCCTGAGGGATCCCACAACAGTGACACCCACTTGGTCTGTGTGTGAGGGAGGGGGGAGGGAATGTACGAGGCCAGCCTCAAGTACAGGGGTCACACCTGGCAACCACACAACCCTCACCACAACCTCCCACAGCCCACCACTGATCACTTCCCCTTGTCATGACAATAAGGATATTAAAAATGCTTAGGGGGGAGTGTTGTTATATATGCATGCTTGTTTGTTGTGTGATGTCTGTAACACCGAATGTACCCTTACACTGTACATACCTTACCTATACACCAGGGGGTGCAATAGCTGGAGACCTAAGGGTTACCTGCACACTGCCGGTAACCCAGTATAAAAGGAAGCTCACAGCTTTGTGTCCTCACTCGAGGAGCTGCAAATAAAGGACTACGGTCTACACAGTTTAAATATCATACCCTGCCTCGTGGAGTCATTGCTAAATGTGCCTACATACACCACAGCTCTTATATCTACTTTGTCAGTAAAATGTAACATTTTTATAAATTTCTGTCACCTCTAGTTTCCTCTCTTTACTCTTTTTCTGAAGGGAATATTTGCTGCACCCGGGTGCAGATGCCACAGGCACAAGGAGCTCTCCAATACCAAGTGCTCGTTCTTCATTTGTGAGCATTATGGAAATCAGCAAGCTATGCAAGCAGGGCCATCATAGCTGAGCTTGATCCTGTCCTCACTTGACAGCCACGAGGGTCACGGGATAATTATCAGAATCAGATTCTTTTCCCCTTCCTAACCACTAAGGCTAGTTGTAATTCCCTGCACCACTCCCAGTTAAGTCAGACTCAGCGCAGACTAGATCTAGAACCTGAGACCTTCCCGTTCTGAGTGGCTTAGTACATCATGTGATACATTTGCTAACTGAGCCCTGGAAGAGCAATTCATAGTTCAAAGACTCAAAAAGCTATTTAAGTGACAAACTGTATTGGATAATTACTGGGAAATCTGGTGTATGCAGTGGCAGAATATAGTGGGTGTATTTGTGTGAGAAAGTAAGATGGAGGAAGTTGTTCTTTACACAAAAAAAGATCTTGTGAGTATTAGGATGTACATTTGCTCACATGATTCCCGACACCGAGCTCCCTGTCACAGTAGTGTTACTGTGGGGAATTGCCGAAGGTAAAATTAACTGGTCAATGAGATTTATTCCCTAACTCATCACAGGCTAAACAATGAAGATATATAATCCTTTTCTTTTTAAGAAGGCCACAATTCTATAACATTAACTATGATTAGGGTTAGCTGGAAGAGATCTGGGAATTAATCCATTAGCAACATCTTAATCTGTTAGCAACAAATTTCACTAAGTTAGGAAAATAGTGCCATTGCCCTTAATTCCAAACAGAAAGGTGGATTGAAAGACAGTGAGTAATACTTGTTTGAACGTTTGCAGATAGATGCCCTTTCAGAGATTGTGGAGATGGTACAAGGGAGAATTGAGGTTTATTTGGATGGCGGAATCCGTACAGGAAGTGACGTGCTCAAGGCTATAGCTCTTGGTGCCAAGTGCGTTTTCATTGGCCGCCCTGTGGTTTGGGGCCTTGCCTACAAGGTAATTAATTGATGCTTTATATTCATTATCACTACTAACCTTCAACTTCTCCATGTTTCCATTGCTCCCTGCCGTAGGAAAATTTTGGAGATCATTAGGTAGTCTGTTGGAGGTCAAGTGGATTTTAGAACAGGTGAGCAAATGTTCTTACAGGGTGGGAGGAGTATTGCTTCCTTGTCCCCTTCAATAGTATCCCAGACAAATATCTAATGAGGCTTATGTTTCAAAAACAAAAGGATTTATAGAATTATGAAATCCAACAGCTATCGATTTTTTTTAATGAATAAATTCTTTTCTTTGTGTACCCATTGACAACAACCTCTGTTTATAAGGCACTGCTTATTTAAAAGAATTAAAAGGAAATGAAGGGTTATGGGGAGTGGGCAGGGAAGTGGAGCTGAGCCCAAGATCAGATCAGACATGATCTTATTAAATAGTGGTGCAGGCTCGAGGGGCCAAATGGCCTACTCCTACTCCTATTTCTCATGTTCTTATGTCAGAGTGTTTTACAAGGGGGAGCAGGTAGTCACAAAGCAGAAAGTAAAGGAATTTAACACAAAGCCCTCATAGGTTTTCAGCCTCACTGTGTTCTGATCATAAGCTTTACATCTGCCACTCAGTGACCTCAAACCTCTCCTCTATGTCTTTTTATTCCTTTATTTTGCTTCCAACCAATCCTCATCTCCTTTCCTCTCCAATCCCCACTACCCTACAATGCCCACAATTACCCACTTTTCTACTCTTCATTACCCCCAAATGTTCACCATCCTGATCATTTCTCATTCAGCATGTCACTACCCCCAGTAGCCTCTCCTAAATACTAATTACTCTCCATTCCCCACTCACCAATCCAAATTATAACTGTCCCACTCTAACTCCTTACAACTTCAATACCACAAAAACTCACTGTCCCATTCCTTCCTCCACCCTCTCAGTTACTTATTACCCCTGAAACCTCAGTCCAATTCCCTCTGACAAATTCTCAGTACTTTCCTTCCAATGACTCCTTACCTCTGCAACTTGGCATTGCCTTAAAACCTCAATAAACCCCTCCCCCAAACCATGTCATCTCATTTTCAAAAGTAATGTCACAACACAGCCACTTCTTCTGACTGTGTGAGCAACACCATGAGAGATTAACTTATTATATTGTAATATTCAGTTCCCAATTTTGTAGGATACTTCCAAACTCCTATTACATCTATTGAAGAAATTGGACAAAAGGGACAATGGAAATTTCCAAAGCAATTACACAAATGTTACTCAGTCTTCAGCTAGTAGAAAGGTATTTCCTCTGAGAAGAAATAGATAAGCTATGGCTAGAAATTACTCAATTTATCTCATGGATAAAGTCATGTACACAACTATGATTCTGCCCATGGGATATATAACATTTCTAGCTAATAAAGATCTCTGAAAGTACCAGCACTTGGAATTTCTACAAGGGTTCTCCCAACCTATTTCTGTAACTTTCACAGTAAATTGGCGGACCCCCCACCACCACCTACCCACACCCACAGAGCAATGACCTTCCCTGGGGACTGCACCTTGATGTGAATGGAAGGCTTGTGTACTCCTATGACCCTGAGAACTATGCTGGCAGGAGTATCACCACCCAAACTAGACAGGTTGGAAGGTAGGAGCCAGACTAAATGTAGTCCATCCCTCTTCTTGATCAGGGGTTGTGAGTCAGGCTAACAACCTGTCATTCTAAAAACAACCCAGAGACAAGATGAATCTTGTTACAGACTTGAAAATAACAACAGAAACTGTGGAGAACCATGATCTGCTGAATGTAAGACAAGATGATACTCTGATAGAGTCAAATATCCTGCTCTGGGCAGACAACTGTTTTTTTTCAAATAACCTTTTTTCAAACCTGCATTAAATAACTGTACCAACCTAAACAATAACAAATTGAGGGGTTGAACCAGCATCCTAAAACTGAAGAGTGAAACTGAAGTGGTTTATTAATCCTACCTCAAACCCAAGATAAGCTACTGGATTTCCACAGGCTGCAGGCTGTGTTATTTTGCAAATAATAACTTAAGGAATTTTAACATTTCTACTGAGCATTTTCCTTTTGCTTATTTTGGCCAGTAGTAGTGTCATAAAGAATGGAAATTATATGGCAGACTCAGTGATACTGTACTGTGCAATATCAGGATTTCTTTAAATAATTGATGCAGGTAAATGGCATAGCTGTTACATGTTAAAGCCTTGTAATACACTCGAGCCTAAAACTGTGTTTTTACATAACTGGCTGATGTAAAATTTTGAAATTACAAAATGTTGACAAAAATCTATTTTCAAACATTGAATGTATATTATTTTATCTTTAGGGAGAAGAGGGAGTCAAAGAGATTTTGCAGATTTTGAATGATGAATTTCGTTTATCAATGGCTTTGGCTGGTAAGGACTTTTAAAGTTGTAATATTTTCTGACTGTACAGCAGAATGGGTTTAAACACTAAGGAACCTAGCTTGAAATGCAGCTCAGGTTGGATAGTACATAGGATTCTCTCTCTCGAATGAGAGTTTGAAGGTCCTTAGTGCACATAACCTCAGTGTACAAGTCTTTAAAAAAATTCAGAAATAGTCCTGTTATATCACTCCTCCTACCTCAAAGATGTAGGTTTGGCTCAGTGATAGCACTGTCGCCTCTGAGGCAGAATTTTAATTCCCATTCCAGAGACTATTACTGAGACATGGCTGAAAGAAGGGTACGTATGGCAGCTCAACATTCCTGGTTACAGGGTCTTCAGACAGGATAGAGAAGAGGGTAAAAAAGGAGGGGGAGTCACAGTATTGATTAAGGAAACAATTACAACTGTGAGAAGGGATTATATGTTAGATGGGTCATCAAACGAGGCCATATGGATTGAATTAAAGAACAAAAAAGGGCGATCACACTCCTGGGAATGTACTATAGACCCCCAAGCAGTCAGAGAGGGATAGAAGAACAAATATGTGGGCAAATTGCTGTGAAGTGCAAAAATAGTGGGGGATTTCAACTACCCTAATATTAACTGGGAAAAAGGTAGTGTGAGTGGTACAGAAGGTGCAGGATTCCTAAAGTGCATTCAGGAGAACTTCTTTAGCCAGTACGTAACAAGCCCAACTAGGGAGAGGGTGGTTCTGGACTTGGTTTTGGGGAATGAAGATGGGCAGGTGGAAAGGGTATCAGTGGAAGAGCATTTTGGTGCTAGTGATCATAATTCAGTAAGATTTTGGGTAGTTATGGAAAAGGACAAAGGGGGACCAGGAATAAAAGTTCTCAATTGGGATAAAGCCAATTTTGCTGAGCCGAGATGGGATTTGGCCAAAGTGGACAGGAAATGGCTACTTGATGGCAAATCAGTGTCAGAGCAATGGGAGACATTCAAGGAGGAGATCCTGAGGGTACAGAGCAAGTATGTTCCCTTAAAAAAAAGGGTGGGACATACAGGGTAAAATAAAGAAAAAAAGGGAAGCTTATGACCGATACCGAGAACTCAACACTGCAAAAACTCTAGAGGAGTATAAGAGGTGCAGGGGTGCAATTAAAAAAGATATCAGGAAAGCAAAGAGAGAGCATGAAAGAATGTTGGCAAGTAAAGTCAGGGAAAACTCAAAGATGTTTTATAAATACATTAAGAGTAAGAAGATAACGAGAGAAAAAGTGGGGCCTATTAGAAACCATAACGGAAATCTGTGTGTGCAGGTGGAAGACGTGCATAGGATTCTTAATGAATAATTTGTATCTGTTTTCACAAAAGAGAGGGGCGATGCAGACATTGCAATGAGGGAGGAGGAGTGTGAAATACGAGATGAGATAAACATAGTGAGAAAGGAAGTATTCAGGGGCTTAGCAGCTTTGAAAGTAGATAAATCTCCAGGCCCAGATGAAATGTATCCCAGGATGTTAAGAGAAGCAAAAGAGCAAATAGCAGAGGCTCTGATCATCATTTTCCAAATCTCTCTGGCTACAGGTGTGGTGCCAGAGGACTGAAGGACTCCTAATATTGTACCTTTGTTTAAAAAGGGAGAAAGGGAGACAGAGTAATTACAGGCCAGTCAGCCTAACCTCAGTGGTGGGAAAATTATTGGAAAAAATCCTGAGGGACAGGATAAATCTTCATTTGGAAATACATGGATTAATCAAGGACAGTCAGCATGGATTTGTTAAGGAAAGGTCGTGTCTGACTAACTTGATTGAATTTTTCGAGGAGGTAACCAGGAAGGTTGATGAGGGCAGTGCGTATGATGTAGAGTATGTGGATTTTAACAAAGCTTTTGATAAGGTCCCACATGGCAGACTGGTCACAAAAGTAATAGCCCATGGGATCCAGGGCAAAGTGGCAAGTTGAATCCAAAATTGGCTCAGAGGCAGGAAGCGTGGGTAATGGTTGATGGGTGTTTTTGTGACTGGAAGGCTGTTTCCAGTGGGGTTCCGCAGGGCTCAGTGCTGGGTCCCTTGCTTTTTGTGGTATATATCAATGACTTGGACTTAAATGTTGGGGATATGATCAAGAAGTTTGCAGATGACATTAAAATAGGCTGCGTGGTTGATAATGAAGAAGAAAGCTGCAGACTGCAGGAAGATATCAATGTACTGGTCAGGTGGGCAGAACAGTGGCAAATGGAATTCAATCCGGATAAGTGTGAGGTAATACATTTGGGGAGGTCTAACAAGGCAAGGGAATACACATTAAATGGTACAACACTGAAAAGTGTAGAGGAACAAAGGGAACATTAAGACGGATTGCAAAAGTTTCTATAGATATGTAAAGAGAAAAAGGTTAGTAAAGACAAACGTAGGTCCCCTGCAGTCAGAATCAGGGGAAGTCATAACGGGGAACAAAGAAATGGCGGACCAATTGAACAAGTACTTTGGTTCGGTATTCACGAAGGAGGACACGAACAACCTTCCGGTTATAAAAGGGGTCGGGGGGTCTAGTAAGGAGGAGGAACTGAGGGAAATCCTTATTAGCCGGGAAATTGTGTTGGGGAAATTGATGGGATTGAAGGCCGATAAATCCCCAGGGCCTGATGGACTGCATCCCAGAGTACTTAAGGAGGTGGCCTTGGAAATAGTGGATGCGTTGACAGTCATTTTCCAACATTCCATTGACTCTGGATCAGTTCCTATGGAGTGGAGGGTAGCCAATGTAACCCCACTTTTTAAAAAAGGAGGGAGAGAGAAAACAGGGAATTATAGACCGGTCAGCCTGACATCGGTAGTGGGTAAAATGATGGAATCAATTATTAAGGATGTCATAGCAGTGCATTTGGAAAGATAGGTCCAAGTCAGCATGGATTTGTGAAAGGGAAATCATGCTTGACAAATCTTCTGGAATTTTTTGAGGATGTTTCCAGTAGAGTGGATAAGGGAGAACCAGTTGATGTGGTATATTTGGACTTTCAGAAGGCGTTCGACAAGGTCCCACACAAGAGATTGATGTGCAAAGTTAGAGCACATGGGATTGGGGGTAGTGTACTGACATGGATTGAGAACTGGTTGTCAGACAGGAAGCAAAGAGTAGGAGTAAATGGGTACTTTTCAGAATGGCAGGCAGTGACTAGTGGGGTACCGCAAGGTTCTGTGCTGGGGCCCCAGCTGTTTACACTGTACATTAATGATTTAGATGAGGGGATTAAATGTAGTATCTCCAAATTTGCGGATGACACTAAGTTGGGTGGCAGTGTGAGCTGCGAGGAGGATGCTGTGAGGCTGCAGAGCGACTTGGATAGGTTAGGTGAGTGGGCAAATGCATGGCAGATGAAGTATAATGTGGATAAATGTGAGGTTATCCACTTTGGTGGTAAAAACAGAGAGACAGACTATTATCTGAATGGTGACAGATTAGGAAAAGGGGAGGTGCAAAGAGACCTGGGTGTCATGGTACATCAGTCATTGAAGGTTGGCATGCAGGTGCAGCAGGCGGTTAAGAAAGCAAATGGCATGTTGTCCTTCATAGCAAGGGGATTTGAGTACAGGGGCAGGGAGGTGTTGCTACAGTTGTACAGGGCATTGGTGAGGCCACACCTGGAGTATTGTGTACAGTTTTGGTCTCCTAACCTGAGGAAGGACATTCTTGCTATTGAGGGAGTGCAGCGAAGGTTCACCAGACTGATTCACGGGATGGCGGGACTGACCTATCAAGAAAGACTGGATCAACTGGGCTTGTATTCACTGGAGTTCAGAAGAATGAGAGGGGATCTCATAGAAACATTTAAAATTCTGACGGGGTTAGACAGGTTAGATGCAGGAAGAATGTTCCCAATGTTGGGGAAGTCCAGAACCAGAGGTCACAGTCTAAGGATAAGGGGTAAGCCATTTAGGACCGAGATGCGGAGGAACTTCTTCACCCAGAGAGTGGTGAACCTGTGGAATTCTCTACCACAGAAAGTTGTTGAGGCCAATTCACTAAATATATTCAAAAAGGAGTTAGATGAGGTCCTTACTACTAGGGGGATCAAGGGGTATGGCGAGAAAGCAGGAATGGGGTACTGAAGTTGAATGTTCAGCCATGAACTCATTGAATGGCGGTGCAGGCTCGAAGGGCCGAATGGCCTACTCCTGCACCTATTTTCTATGTTTTTATGACCTTGGAGTTTGGGTCGACTAGGCCTGTATTCACTCGAGTTTAGAAGAATGAGAGGAGATTTCATTTAAACGTATAAAATTCTGATTGGGTTGGATAGACTGGATGCGGGGAGAATGTTTCCCCTGGCTAGGAAGTCTAGAACAAGGGGTTAAAGTGTCAGGATACGGGGTAGGAAATTTAGGACCAAGATGACGAGAAATTTTTTCACTCAGAGGGTGGTGAACCTGTGGATTTCTCTACCACAGAAGGCTGTGGAGGCCAAGTCACTGAATATAATTAAGAGGGAGATAGATAGATTTTTAGAAACAAGGGGTATGGAGGAAAAGTGGGACAATGGTGTTGAGATAGAGGATCAGCCATGATCATATTGAATGGCGGTGCAGGCTCGAAGGGCCGAATGGCCTACTCCTGCAACCATTTTCTATGTTTTCTATCTTTAATGTAGGAGGCCAGGTAGATAAGGTGGTTAAGAAGGCATATGGAATACTTGCCTTTATAAGTCAAGGCATGGAATACAAGAGCAAGGACGTTATGCTTGAACTGTAGAAAACACTGGTTAGGCAGCAGCTGGAGTACAATGTGCAGTTCTGGTCACCACATTACAGGAAAGATGTGATTGCACTGGAAAGGGTGCAGAGGAGATTTATAAGAATGTTGCCTGGACTGGAGAATTTTGGCTATGAGGAAAGATTGAGTTTTCTTTGGAACAGAGGAGGCTATGGGGAGACCTGATTAAGGTGTATAAAATTATGAGGGGCCTGGATAGAGTGGCAAGGAAGGACCTATTTCCCTTTGCAGAGGGGTCAACAACCAGGGGGAGATTTAAAGTAATTGGGGGAGGCTTAGAGGAGATATGAGGGGAAATTTCTTCACCCAGCGGATGGTGGGGGTCTGGAACTCACTGCCTGAAAGGGTGGTAGAGGCAGGAACCCTCACCACATTTAAAAGATACTTGGATGCGCACTTGAAGTGCTGTAACCTACAGGGCCACGGACCAAGCTGGAAAGTGGAATTAGGCTGGATAGTTTTTGTTGGCCGGCGCTGACATGATGGGCCGAAATGGTCTCCTTCCTTGCTGTAAATTTCTAGGATTCACTACTGAGGGAGTGCTGCACTGTCAGAGATGCCGTCTTTCGGATGAGACGTTAAACTAGGTGAATGTAAAAGATCCAATGACACTATTTTGAAGAAGTCTGACACAGACACAAACCCATCACCATAGTTAAGAGACTTCAAACCAAGCAACTAAGAATTTCACAGAGGTAGCAATTCTGCTTGTCTGATGTGGTGCACAATCTCTTCCCCTAGGGATACACCTTACTTACATAAATCGAGAGAGTTTAGGCACAGAACCAAGGTTCCAAATATGCACAGGGATAGTGCTAGAATTTAACAAGTTAACCAGCTTACCAACACAGAGCACAGGGAGGTTTTCCACAGCTTGTCCAGTCAGGAATACCCTGCCCTTGAGTTTAAATGAGATTCTGACCATTAGAATGTCAGTACATACAAATATATAAAATATATAAAAATTATTTACTTTGCAGGGTTTTTGCTCTGTGCCAAAGGACATCCTTGAGTTGGGCTAGATTATGCTCTGGGGAACCCAAGTTAAGAGATCACCTAACTTTAAAACACATTGGGTGGCATTGGGTGGCATTGCTGTACATTGCAGCATCAGCTTGTTTTTCATCAATGTGAAATATATGGAAAGTAAAACACTACATGCCCGAAATTCAGTACCGCTGAAAAGCTGGTGCTCCCCCCACCTTTTTGGGGCCATTGGCACCAAAATTATTTTGTGGTTGGGGCACCCCATGTTCAACTCCAAAAGTGAACAAATGGATTCCAGCGCTAATGAACCCTTCCAAATTGAATTTTAAAGCTGCATGGCTGTCTTAATTTGAGCTTTATCACCACTGAGAAATTCAGCATGCAGGTAAGGATTTCTTACAAGCCAGCTGCTCCCTGAACCTTCGCTGAAAGGCCTCCAAAGCAAGCATATCCTTTCGTAAATATGGAAACCAAAACTGCGCGCAATATTCCAGGTGTGGTCTCACCAATACCCTGTAGAGCTATAACAAGACTTCCCTGCTTTTATACTCCATCCCCTTTGCAATAAAGGCTAAGATTCCATTGGCCTTCCTGATCACTTGCTGTATCTGCATACTATCCTTCTGTGTTTCATGCACAAGTACCCCCAGGTCCCGCTGTACTGCAGCACTCTAAACATAGAAACATAGAAATTAGGTGCAGGAGCAGGCCATTCGGCCCTTTGAGCCCGCACCACCATTCAATAAGATCATGGCTGATAATTCAACCTCAGTACCCCTTTCCTGCTTTCTCTCCATACCCCTTAATGCCTTTGGCCATAAGGGCCATATCTAACTCCCTTTTGAATATATCTAACGAACTGGCCTCAACAACTTTCTGCGGTAGAGAATTCCACAGGTTAACCTTTCTCTGAGTGAAGAAGTTTCTCCTCATCTCGGTCCTAAATGGCTTACCCCTTATTCTTAGTCTGTGACCCCTGGTTCTGGAACTCCCCAGCAATGGGAAGATTCTTCCTGCCTCTAACCTGTGCAATCCTGTCAGAATTTTATATGTTTCTATGAGATCCCCTCTCATTCTTCTAAACTCCAGTGGATACAAGCCCAGTTGATCCAGTCTCTCCTCATATATCAGTCCTGCCATCCCAGGAATCAATCTGGTGAACTCCCTCATTAGCAAGAACGTCCTTCCTCAGATTAGGAGACCAAAACTGAACACAATATTCCAGGTGTGGCCTCACCAAGGCCCTGTACAACTGTAGCAAGACCTCCCTGCTCCTATACTCAAATCCTCTAGCTATGAAGGCCAACATGCCATTTGCCTTCTTCACCGCCTGCTGCACCTGCATGCCAAACTTCAATGACTGATGTACCATGACACCCAGGACTCGTTGCACCTCCCCTTTTCCTAATCTGTCACCATTCAGATAATATTCTGTCTTCCTGTTTTTGCCTCCAAAGTGGATAACCTCACATTTATCCACATTATACTTCATCTGCCATGTATTTGCCCACTCACCTGACCTGTCCAAGTCACCCTGCAGCCTCTTATGTTCCTCCTCACAGCTCACACCACCACCCAGCTTAGTGTCATCTGTAAATTTGGAGATATTGCATTCAATTCCTTCATCTAAATCATTTGCAATCTTTCTCCATTTAAATAATAATTTGCTCTTTGATTTTTTTCTGCCAAAGTGCATGACCTCACACATTATACTCCCTCTCCCAAATTTTTGCTAACTCATTTAGCCTGTCTATGTCCTTTTGCAGCTTTTTTATGTCCTCCTCACCCATTGCTTTTCCTCTCATCTTTGTATCGTCAGCAAACTTGGCTACATTACACTCAATCCCTTCTTCCAAGTCGTTAATATAGATTGTAAATAGTTGGGGTCCCAGCACTGATCCCTGCGGCACCCCACTCGTTACTGATTGCCAACCAGAGAATGAAACAGTTATCCCAACTCTTTGTTTTCTGTTTGTTAGCCAATCTTCTATCCATGCTAATATATTACCCCCAACCCCGTGAACCTTTATCTTGTGCAGTGACCTTTTATGTGGCACCTTGTCAAATGTCTTCTGGAAGTCTAAATACACCACATCCACTGGTTCCCCTTTATCCACCTTGTTCGTTACATCCTCAAAGAATTCCAGCAAATTTGTCAAACATGACTTCCCCTTCATAAATCCATGCTGACTCTGCCTGACCAAATTTTGCTTTTCCAAATGTCCTGTTACTGCTTCTTTAATAATGGACTCCAACATTTTCCCGACCACAGATGTTAGGTTAACTGGTCTATAGTTTCCTGCTTTTTGTCTGCCTCCTTTTTTGAATAGGTGCATTACATTGGCAGTTTTCCAATCTGCTGGGACTGCCCCAGAATCCAGGGAATTTTGGTAAATTACAACCAATGCATCCACAATCTCTGCCGCTACTTCTCTTAAGACCCTAGAATGCAAGCCATCAGGTCCAAGAAATTTTTCTGCCTTTAGTCCCATTATCTTACTGAGTACCACCTCCTTCGTGATTGTGATTGTGTTAAGTTCCTCCCCCTCTAGAGCCCCTTTACTATCCACTGTCGGAATATTGTTAGTGTTCTCTACCGTAAAAACTGATACAAAATACTTGTTTAGAGTTTCTGCCATCTCCATGTTCCCCATTACTAATTCCCCAGTCTCATCCTCTAAGGGACTAACATTTACTTTAGCCACTCTTTTTCTTTTTATATACCTATAGAAACTCTTGCGATCTGTTTTTATATTTTGTGCTAGTTTACTTTCATAGTCTATCTTCCCTTTCTTAATCATTTTTTTAGTTGTTCTTTGCTGGCTTTTAAAAGCTTCCCAGTCTTCTGTCCTCCGACTAGTTTTGGCCACTTTGTATGCCCTTGTTTTTAATTGGATACCGTCCTTTATTTCTTTAGTTAGCCACGGATGGCTTTCTTTTCTCTTGCACCCTTTCCTCCTCACTGGAATATATTTTTCTTGAGAGTTGTGAAATATCTCTTTAAATGTACACCATTGTTCATCAACCGTCCTACACTTCACTCTATTTTCCCAGTTCACTTTAGCCAACTCTGCCCTCATACCTTCATAGTCTCCTTTATTTAAGCTTAGTACGCTGGTTTAAGATCCAACTTTCTCACCCTCCATCTGAATTTGAAATTTAATCATGCTATGATCACTCATTCCAAGGGGATCCTTTACTAGGAGATTGTTTATTAATCCTGTCTCATTACACAGGACCAGATCTAAGATAGCCTGCCCCCTGGTTGGTTCTGTTACATGCTGCTCAAGGAACCCTCCCTTATGCACTCTATGAACTCTTCCTCAAGGCTACCCTGACCAATTTGATTTGTCCAATCAATATGGAGGTTAAAATCACCCATGATTATTGCTGTTCCCTTTTACAAGCCCCCACTATTTCCTGGTTTATACTCCGACCAACAGAGTTGCTACTGTTAGGGGGCCTAGAGACTACGCCCTCCAGTGTCTTTTTCCTCTTATTATTCCTTATCTCCACCCAAACTGTTTCAACACCCTGATCCTTTGAGCCAATATCGTTTCTCACCATTGCAGTGATTCCATCCTTTATCAAACCCACCTCCTTTTCTTTTCTGTCTGTCCTTCCAGATTGCCAAGTACCTGTGAATATTTAATTCCCGGTCCTGGTTGCCTTGCAACCACGTCTCTGTAATGGCTATCAGATCATACCCATTTGTCTCAATTTGTGCCATCAACTCATCTATTTTGTTACAAATACTACGTGCATTTAGACAAAGTGCCTTTAAGTTTGTTTTATTACCCTTTTTTCCTGCTTGTTTCCTCTCTCCTTCAAACTCACTTTCTTTATTTTTGTTTTCTAATTCCAGCTTTTCTCTCCCCCCCCCCTCCCCCCGCCCCACCTACTGAATCTACTCTCAGGTTCCCATCCCCCTGCCAAGTTTAAACCCTCCCCAATGGTACTAGCAAACCCCTCCGCAAACATATTGGTCCCGGCTCTGTTGAGGTGCAACCCGTCCGGCTTGTACAGGTCCCACCTCCCCCAGGCACTCATTGCGATGGCCATTGAAAGTGGGACCTGAAGGGTCATGTGTGGATGGGATTATCTGAAGCGAGCAGCTATGAGACGCAGCTGCACCTCCCTTCCAGGGTTATGATGAGGACGATTTCGGGCAAATCCGGCCTGCGCTCTACCTGTTTGTCCCTTGTCATCGGGAAGGAGATGTACTGGACCCTTCTCCTGTTCAGTGCATCTGTGACCTGCCGGATGCACTGATGTGCCGAGAATTGGGAGATGTTGCTAATGTCTGCGGTGGCAGACTGGCATAAAAATTCAAGGCGATGGTGATCTTGGTCTCTACGGTGGGAGTGGTCCTGAGCCTTGTTTGAGGCTGCAGATCTTCTTGCAGGACAGTGCAGAGCTCCCTGAGTACGTCTTTCTGAAATCCTAGCCTTCGCAGGTATTGCTCCTCACTGAACTGGAGGTAGGAGAACTGAGGTCTGTAGACCCTTAGAAGGTAGGGCCTACTTCCCCCACATCTGCATTGGCCACTTCCCCTGGCAGCTGCCTGCTGGCCATCTCCCTGGTCCTCCTCATTCTCGGTGGAGGCTCTTGCTGGAAAGGCTCCTCTTTCGGTATTTGGAGGGGGTGGGGTGGTCAGCATCCCTCACCCTCCTCCTGATGCCATCTCTCTCCTGGTCACCCTCTCTAGCTGCATGTCTGCGCACATCTGCACACCCTTCTCTCTGTTGTACTGCCTCCCTTGCCTGCTGCCTCTGCACGGTGCTGCCGACGATGCTTTCTCCTGCGTGCTGCCCTGCTTCCAATCAGGTGTACCAGGTGTCACCCTCCTAACACTCCTCCCATCCACAGGGTGAACCTCGCCAAGCAAGTTTCTGCAGCCCACAATCAGGCCTACAGGCCTCCACTAAACAGTCAGACCTGAAAGTTGTATAAAGTCTGTGAAAACCTCTGAGCAGCACTCAGCAGGTTTAATGGAACCAAAACAATTACAAACGATTTACCAGAAGAAACGGACTCGATTGCGGCAAAACTCCAGCGGTGTCGCGTTTGTGCACTGACTGGAAAACCTCGCAGGGGCACTGCCAGGAAAGATCCTACTCTTTATCCCGAATTTCGTTGTTATGGACGCTATTCAGCAGCCCGCATGCTGCCGAGGTCACCGCTGCAAACCTTCCTTTATAACGGTTTCACCGCACCGTTTCCGACGGAAGTGCGCACCGCTCAAATCCTCCCCAAGCCAAGGGAAAAACACCCGATCACGGCAGCCCATTGATTTTTTCGATTGGCCGCCCAAACCGTCCTTTCGGGGACAGTGAATTTCAGCCCCTACTTGTGGGGGAGTCCAAAACTAGGGACCATGAATATAAAATAGTTACTAATAAAATAGATAAGGAATTCAGAAGCACCTTATTTACTCAGAGAGCGGTGAGAATGTAGAACTTGCTACCACCAGGAGTAGTTGAAGTGAATAACAAAGATGCATTTAAGGGAAAGCTAGATAAGTACATGAGAGGGGAAGGACTAGAAGGATATGTTGATGGGGTGAGATGGAGTAAGGTGGGAGGAGGAGATTGTGGAGCATAATCACCGGCATAGACATGTTGGGCCAAATGGCTTGTTTCTGTGCTGTAAATTCAATGCAGAAAAAAAGAGTTCTCCTGGTGTCCTGGCCAAATTTTATCCCTCAACACCTAATGCATTATCTGGTAATTTATATAATTGCTGTTTGTGGGAGCTTGCTGGGTGCAGAATTGGCTGCTATGGTTCCTACATTACAAAAGTGACCATATATATATTTTTTAAAGTAAAGTAGATGTAAAGCACTTTGCGATGTCCCTGAGGTCATGAAAGGCACTATAGAAATGCAAGTCTCTCTTTCTTTTAGGCTAAAATAATCCTTTTCAGGAAAGTTGCTGCCATATGCAATAAAGTCACTTAACCATAACAATGTGCTGTTCTGTTCATTTTCTGCTAAATTTTCAACCGGAGATTGTATATCCAGTAATGTACTGTTCATGGCAATATAACTAATCTCTGCATCAATATATTTGGGTGGTACTAATAAAATAGCCAATCACACATTACGTAATGAAAAACACAGACCAGGAATGGAGCAATCTGGCAGCAGAATAGAAGATGGAAAACCACAGAACAGTGAGGCAAAGAGAGAGCTGGAGTAGGATGGAGTGCATGTGATACCTGAGTTGAAGCAAGAATTAAGCAAGATCGGTTTCCTGTTATTTGGCAGCTGGGATTGGTACCATCAATACTTCAGGTGGGCAAAGGCATTCCTGAGGCTGAGGCCAAGAGCAGAATTCTGTTCCTGAGATTGGGAATTGAAGAATCTCTGGGACCAAGGCTAGGAGTAGAGATATCCCTGGGACTAAGTCTATGAGCAGAGTCATTTCTAGAGCTGCGGCTGGGAGTGAAAATGTTGATGGGGCAGAGGCTGGGAACAGCCATTCCAGCAATTGAGGCCAGTGACAGAGGGATTTCTGAGGGTGAGGATGGGTCAGAGGCTGGTGATAGTGGCTGGGTATGTTATTTTTTTAAATTCATTCTCAGGATATGAGCGTTGATAGCAGGGCCGACCTTTATTGCTTATCCCTAGTTGCCCTTAAGAAGATGGTGGTGAAACTTCTTCTTGAAGCGGTGCAGTCTGTGTGATGAAGGTACTCCCACAGTGCTGTTAGGTATCGAGATCCAGGATTATTGACACAGCGACGATGAAGGCATGGCGATATATTTATAACATGTTCACTAGCTTGATTCCTGGGATGAGAGGGCCATCTTATGATGAGAGATTGTGTAGAATGGGCCTATACTCTCTGGAGTTTAGAAGAATGAGAGATGATCTCATTGAAACATACAAGATTCTGAAGGGGATTAACAGGGTAGATGCTGAGAGGTTGTTTACCCTGGCTGGAGTGTTTAGAACTAGGGGACACAATCTCAGGATAAGGGGGTCAGCCATTTAAGACAGAGATGAGGAGGAATTTCTTCACTCAGAGGGTTGTGAATCTTTGGAATTCTCTGCTCCAGAGGGCTGTAATTGATGAGCCTATGAATATATTCAAGGCAGAGATAGATAGATTTTTGGAGTCTGGGAAAATCAAGGGATATGGAGATCAGGTGGGAAAGTGGAGCTGAGATCGATGATCAGCCATGATCTTATTGAAAGGTGGTGCAGGCTCGAGGGGTCATAGGGCCTACTCCTGCTCCTATTTCTTATGTTCTAATGTTACTATTGTTGATTTACCTTTGTATATAAGAACATAAAAACATAAGAATTAGGAACAGGAGTAGGCCATCTAGCCCCTCGACCCTGCTCCGCCATTCAACAAGATCATGGCTGATCTGGCCGTGGACTCAGCTCCACATACCCGCCCGCTCCCCGTAACCCTTAATTCCCTTATTGGTTAAAAATCTATCTATCTGTGATTCGAATACATTCAATGAGCTAGCCTCAACTGCTTCCCTGGGCAGAGAATTCCACAGATTCACAACCCTCTGGGAGAAGAAATTCCTTCTCAACTCGATTTTAAATTGGCTCCCCCGTATTTTGAGGCTGTGCCCCCTAGTTCTAGTCTGCCCGACCGGTGGAAACAACCTCTCTGCCTCTATCTTGTCTATCCCTTTCATTATTTTAAATGTTTCTATAAAATCACCCCTCATCCTTCTGAACTCCAACGAGTAAAGACCCAGTCTACTCAATCTATCATCATAAGGTAACCCCCTCATCTCCGGAATCAGCCGAGTGAATCGTCTCTGTACCCCCTCCAAAGCTAGTATATCCTTCCTTAAGTAAAGTGACCAAAACTGCACGCGGTGCTCCAGGTGCGGCCTCACCAATACCCTGTACAGTTGCAGCAGGATCTCCCTGCTTTTGTACTCCAATGCTCTCGCAATGAAGGCCAACATTCCATTCGCCTTCCTGATTACCTGCTGCACCTGCAAACTAACTTTTTGGGATTCATGCACAAGGACCCCCAGGTCCCTCTGCACCACAGCATGTTGTAATTTCTCCCCATTCAAATAATATTCCCTTTTACTGTTTTTCTTTTCCAAGGTGGATGACCTCACATTTTCCGACATTGTATTCCATCTGCCAAACCTTAGCCCATTAGCTTAACCTATCTAAATCTCTTTGCAGCCTCTCTGTGTCCTCGACACAACCCGCTTTCCCACTAATCTTTGTGTCATCTGCAAATTTTGTTACACTACACTCTGTCCCCTCTTCCAGGTCATCTATGTGTATTGTAAACAGTTGTGGTCCCAGCACTGATCCCTGTGGCACATCACTAACCACCGATTTCCAACCCGAAAAGGACCCATTTATCCCGACTCTCTGCTTTCTGTTAGCCAGCCAATTCTCTATCCATGCTAATACATTTCCTCTGACTCCGCGTACCTTTATCTTCTGCAGTAACCTTTTGTGTGGCACCTTATCGAATGCCTTTTGGAAATCTAAATACACCACATCCACCGGTACACCTCTATCCACCATGCTCGTTATATCCTCAAAGAATTCCAGTAAATTAGTTAAACATGATTTCCCCTTCATGGCCTCGAAATTAAGGTGTGGTGGGGGGGTGGGGCGGCAAGACTGGCTGCCCTGGGGAGCAGGGTATTGTTCCTACACCTGAATGGTGAGTATCTAGGCACCCTGACACTTTGGTGGTAAAAACAGAGAGACAGACTATTATCTGAATGGTGACAAATTAGGAAAAGGGGAGTGCAACGAGACCTGGGTGTCATGGTACATCAGTCATTGAAGGTTGGCATGCAGGTACAGCAGGCGGTTAAGAAAGCAAATAGCATGTTGGCCTTCATAGCGAGGGGATTTGAGTACAGGGGCAGGGAGGTGTTACTACAGTTGTACAGGGCCTTGGTGAGGCCACACCTGGAGTATTGTGTACAGTTTTGGTCTCCTAACTTCAGGAAGGACATTCTTGCTATTGAGTGAGTGCAGCGAAGGTTCACCAGACTGATTCCCGGGATGGAGGGACTGACATATCAAGAAAGACTGGATCAACTGGGCTTGTATTCACTGGTGTTCAGAAGAATGAAGGGGATCTCATAGAAACGTTTAAAATTCTGATGGGTTTATACAGGTTAGATGCAGGAAGAATGTTCCCACTGTTGGGGAAGATCAGAACCAGGGGTCACAGTCTAAGGATAAGGGGTAAGCCATTTAGGACCAAGATGAGGAGAAACTTCTTCACCCAGAGAGTGGTGAACCTGTGGAATTCTCTACCACAGAAAGTTGTTGAAGCCAATTCACTAAATATATTCAAAAAGGAGTTAGATGTAGTCCTTACTACTAGGGGGATCAAGGAGTATGGCGAGAAAGCAGGAATGGGGTACTGAAGTTGCATGTTCAGCCATGAACTCATTGAATGGCGGTGCAGGCTAGAAGGGCCGAATGGCCTACTCCTGCACCTATTTTCTATGTTTCTATGTTTCTATCGAACTGGTGTGTGCCACAGAGCTGCCAGTGAAACGTAATTGAAGATCGGGCCTATGCTTGGTGACACAGCAGCCCTCAGGCTAAGTAAGGAAGGATGGGCAATTGAGGCTCAGGCTGGAATTGTGGCTAGGGGTGGGGTGGGGTGGGGGCGGAGGGTTGTTGATAGATCGGTGGCCAGGGAGAGATAGTGTTGGACAAGGGGAACGACCGGTAGCTGGGTCAGGGGAAACAGTAGCTGGAGTGTGGGGTGCGGGGAGAGGGGAGAGGCTCGTGATCTTTTAATGTGGGGTTGGTAGGAGCACTTCTAATACTCCCAGCTCGGCAGTCAGGTAAGCATGGGGGCCTTGGTGCCGGTTAGCACCGCGATGTGCTCTGCGAGTTTGAAATGTGCTTCCTGCCCGCCATATTAGGGACTTAGTAGACCAGTTAACGCCTGAGAAACGGGCGCAGCTGAATTTATAGGCCGTGATGTCTGCTGGGTGTTATTATTTGATGTTGGAAATAGAAATTGTAACAAATATTTGATGAAAAGTATTGCTGAAGACTTGCTAAATTCTGAAAATTTGCTTTCACCAAGTCTCCATCATACTATTGACCCTGCAGCATAACATTAATGGAGATCAGCTGTGGATAAGGATTAATCATAGTGGCTGGGGCTTTCCACCGTGCGCTCGCCAGCACGTAATTGTCCTGACCATTAAAATGGCTGCGGGAAAGTTGCATGCTGGCAAGTTCAAAGCTGAAACCCCAACTAATTTGTCTAAGTACATGGACGATATGTTGCTGAGGATTGAATGTAACAGACAGTTTCTAACAAGTACCGCAGATGCTGCCTGACCTTCTGAGATTTCCAGCATTTTCTGTTTTTATTATAGACAGTGTTTAATCCTCACTTGTACCTTAGCCAGAAAATAAAATAAGGCTATGCACAGGATACTCTTGATTCCATGCTGTTAAAAGGTGGATATTGTGTTGTTAAGTAATAAAGTGTATATATTAATATACTGTAGCAAACACTGCACTACGCCATGTGTTGAATCCTCTTTGTGTAGCCTGGTAAAGTGTTTTGCAAGATTACCAATGACAATATAACATTAATGTGCAAAATTTGAAATGATTTGCAAAACATGGCTTTCGACAACTCTCTTCTTTGAAGTGCACCTCCTGACAGCGTGTGAGTCAGCAACGGTGCCACTTGTGGCAACCTCTCTCACATCGAGAATTCTGCTCCCACTTCAGCCAGAAGCTGTGTGGTGGCACATGGCTCTCATAGGAAATAAACTTATTTAGTTATAATGGGCCAAAGTTTCCACAAGAAAAAAAACGGGCGCCCCTCCGAGCTGGGCGCCCGTTTTTCGCGCCTAAAACGGCGGCTAAAAAAATCCTCGGTATTCTCCGCCTACTTACAGGTCCTCTGGCCCTCGGCGCAGCCAGCACGAGCTGTGGGGGGGGGCGGAGCCAGGTTCCGGCGCTGAAAACAGTGCCGGGACCTCTGCACATGCACGCTACAGTCGGCACGCAAGTGCAGTAGCTCCAGGCGCCGAACTGTGTGGGAGGGGCCCGAAGCACACAGCCCCTAGCCCTGGCTGAATGGCCTCACTGGGGCTGCGTGAATAAGGCTCCTCCCACGGCCAGCTCCTGCTCCCCGCCCCCGACAAGACCCGACACTCGCTTCCCCCCCCCCCCCCGCCGACCAGACCTGACCCGACACTCGCTTCCCCACCCCCCCCCGCCGACCAGACACCCGCTTCCCCCCCCCCCGCCCCGACCCGAGACCCGACACCCACTACCCCCCCCCCCACCGACTGACCCAACCCGACCCGCGCTCCTGTTCCCCGACCCGACCCCCCCCCCCCCCACTGGACCCGACTCCCGGACTGGATCCGATCCGACCTGACCTCTCCCTTCCCCACCCCCCCTCCCCTCTCTCCCCCCCCCCCCCGCTCTCTCTCTCTCCCTCCCTCCCCTCTCTCTCTCTCCCTCCCTCCCCCTCTCTCTCTCTCCCTCCCTCCCCCTCTCTCTCCCTCCCTCCCCCCCCTCTCTCTCCCTCCCTCCCCCCATCTCTCTCTCTCCCTCCCTCCCCCCCCTCTCTCTCGCTCCCTCCCCCACCTCTCTCTCTCCCCCTCCCTCCCCCCCCCTCTCTCTCTCCCTCCCCCCTCTCTCTCTCTCTCTCTCTCTCTCTCTCTCTCTCTCTCTCCCTCCCTCTCTCTGTCTCTCTCTCTCCCCCTCCCGCTCAGCAGCACGAACGGCTGCAGAATTCTTCCTGGCTGAAGCACTTTCACACAGGTAGGAAGATGGTTTATTTAATCTTTTCTTGGCTTATAAATGTTTATTCAGGTTGGATTTATTTGTATAATATTTGTAGAAGTATAAATAAGGATTTATTGTCAAATTTAATGAGTTCCCTTCCCCCCCCCCCTCCCCCCCCACCTCGTTCTGGACGCCTAATTTGTAACCTGCGCCTGATTTTTTAATGTGTAGAACAGATTTTTTCAGTTCTACAAAAATCTTCACTGGCTCCATTCTACTTTAGTTTGGAGTACATTTTCACTGTGGAAACTTTCAAATCAGGCGTCAGTGGCCGGACACGCCCCCTTTTGAAGAAAAAATTCTGTTCTAAACTAGAACTGTTCTACCTGACTAGAACTGCAGAAAAAAAAATGTGGAGAATTGCGATTTCTAAAATAGTCCGTTCTCCACCAGTTGCTCCTAAAAATCAGGCAGAATCATGTGGAAACTTGGGCCCAATATCATGTGATATCAGCAATTTAATGCACTTGGGTTTTATCTAGCATCAGCAATACCTTGTCTCCGATGCAGGTTGTAGAAATATCTCCGAGATCAACAGGAACCTCATTCAGTTCTCCAAGCTTTAGAATGATTCCTGAAATGAAATTAAGCAGCACATCTGAGTTCGGGGCACCATCGCTGGAAGTTCAGTATATCTGGAAAGAAAAGATTGTTTTGGACACATTTGGACCTCATTGAAAAGCACTGTAACCAAGGCAAATAAACAAATCAGAATATATCGAATAACTTTTATTTTGTAATGCAATATTGTAGTATGTCTGTTTGAGAAGTAGTTCTCTTTTTGTTGACATGTATAAATGTTCTTTACCTGAACCCTTTTAACTGCAGCATTTCCACCACTGTTAAGCCTATGTTGGAGATCTTTCTCTCTGCAAGCCCCTCTACCTCCCACTTTTCCTTTAAGACTGTCCTTAAAATCCATCTCTTTAACCAAGCTTTTGGTCATCGGTCGAAACCTCCCCTTCTTTGGCTCGGCATCCATTTTCCTCATATCTCCATGAAGTGCTTTGGACCTTTTTTTAATGTCAAAGGTGCTATATAAATGAAAGTTATTGTTGTTGCTGGAGCAGAGCCACCATGTGAAGCACAGATACATTTCACAAGCTAAGTTCTGCTCAAAGCCCAAATCTAAATGCTGGAACCAGGTGGTTTGTTGTGGAAGTGGGACTTGATTGTCATTACTCGTTCAGCTTTATGACTTGAGTTGAACTCCAGCCCAGCTAAAGGAGATGTGGAGGTTGGGTGGCAGTGTGCACCAGAATAATGTCATTTCACCTTTGGAAACTAATATTCAGCTTCTATGTGATTTGCTCAGACTTCTAGAGGAGACTATTTAAGGCATAAAATTGCAACAAATACATCATATTGTCAATGTCTCTGTGAAAGTCAGCAATGAAATGTAAACATTTAATTTTAAATCTGAGATTGATAGCTTCTTGTTCACCAAATGTATTAAGGGATATGGGCCAAAGGCGGGTATATGGAGTTAGGTCGCAGATCAGCCATGATCTCACTGAATGACAGAACAGGCTCGAGGGGCTAAATGGCCTACTCCTGTTCCTATGTTGCTATGAAATAATTCTTCTGATAATTGAGACTGAGGTTGCAACGAGACGAGATTCTGACAAAATCATGAACTTCAAGGGAAATGGTTGGGCAGTTAATACATTCCTCCCTAAAATTGCATCACACCCTGTAAGGCACTCGCAAACTGTAATCATACACATATATATAAACATATTGCTGGGCTTTATCAGCTGATTTCGTAACCACTAGTCACCGCACCCAATATGCAATTTGCCATTACATGGCAGAAAGGAAAACTGTAATCTTATGGAGTGATTTAGGGAGGGAGTCCAGAAAGTGGGGGCATTGTGGCTGATACAGTGGGTCTTAATTGTAGAGTGGAGAGTCTGGAGTATAAGGAGCAGAGTGGTGATGGAGGTGTGACATAGGGCGAGAGGAGATACATCATTGAGGTAGGGTGGAGTGAAAGCCATTGAGGGATTTGACCCAATTCATTGGGGCAGATGGAGCCAGTGAAGTTTGAAGAGGGCAGAGGTGACGAGAGGGCAGGATTTTGTGAAGAAAAGAATGTGGCTTGCAGCATTCTCAATTCAGCTAAGTGGAGAAAACCACTCCCTCCCTAAATCACTCCACTTTGTCATCTTTACCCCTGGTTTCAAAGGCCTTCTCAAATTGTCCATTCTGTGGCTGTGTTTCTCCCCCGCTAACTAGTGGGACAAAATGAATTGTCATTTCAAGAGGTCACAAATGACTTGAAATATTTTAATTATTTGTAGATGCCACATT
The DNA here is from genome assembly GCF_044704955.1 of Pristiophorus japonicus. Taxonomy (NCBI): domain Eukaryota; kingdom Metazoa; phylum Chordata; class Chondrichthyes; family Pristiophoridae; genus Pristiophorus; species Pristiophorus japonicus. The sequence continues at coordinate 70,894,920 of NC_091987.1, read as the reverse complement.
TCAAAACATTTTACTTCAGATAAAGAATTACACTGCTTTTGAATTATAATTATCCATAGATTTATTTCAATCATTTCTACATACATCTGAAATTTATTTAAGGAAATCTCCAAATGATGCCTAGTGTAACTACAGTTGTTGGTCAGTTGAAATTATGTATTTGGAATGAATCTGCTTTATTGCTGGAACATTATTTTTTCATTTTGAAATTCTTATAATTGGCCTATCCATTAAAAAAAAGTTTAATGGTCTATTTGCAAACTTAGTATACTGTGGACCAAGTGGTATTTTGAAAGAACATCAGTGCCACTTGCTGGCCAAAAACAGTACTGCATTATCAAACATTCCTTGTACTATTGCAGACATATTTTGGAATATTAAGTAGTGCGACTACAATTAACATATGGCAGGTCTTGCGATATTTTTGGCAGAATAGATCATGCATGAAAATTATAATCTGATGTCATAGATTACAAATCAACAGAGGAGGCATTCGGGGCACTCCACACTGGTAACTCCCGCATACACTACAAAGAGTGTAGGCAAGAGATTTACCCTTATTATGTGTAGGAAAAGAGATACCTAGCCAGATACAAAATGAAAAGGAGCAAAACAAAATGTCAATGTAAGTGGAAGAGGGCGGGGGATCATTGTCATGTTTGGTTTTGTTTATTGTCAGGATTTATTGGCCCGGATTTTGTGGTCAGCAGCGAAGGAACGACGCTTGCTGTTCATCACACTGACAGCTGCCCACAGACAATATGCGGGCTGTTGAGTGGTAACTTATAGTTTCTTGAGATCTTTTCCAGTGTCCTCTACAGGGGATCTGTGGCATCTGTAAGCAGGACAAGGAACAGTGTGGCTCTTCAACCAATCAGATTGAACAATCTTCACTGAGATACGCAGAGGCTATACCAGGAAGTATAAATTAGAATATTTAATCCATTGTAAAACCACGCGCAGAAAGTGAAATGGAGGGAAAGAAAGATAGACCCATAGAAATTTATGGCACAGAAGGAGGCCATTCGGCTCATTGGGTCTGTGGCAGCTGAAAAAGAGTTATCCAGTTTACAGCTCTTGATCCGTAGCCCTGTAGGTTACTGCACTTCAAGTGCACATTCAATACTTTTAAAATGTGTTGCAGGTTTCTGTCTCTACCACCCTTTCAGGCAGTGAGTTCCAGACCCCCACCATTCTCCTCATAACCTCTCTAATCATTCTACCAATTACTTTAAATCTGTGCCCCCTGGTTAGTGCCCTCTCTGCTAAAGGAAATATGTCCTTCCTATCCTCTCTATCTAGGCCCCTCATAATTTTATATACAAAGATGGGATTAAGAGAGAGAGAGATAAAAGAGACAGAAAGAGAAAGTAAAATAAAAAACATATCTTTTAAAGCTCCAACACTAATTAAGTTCTGAAGGAATGAGACTCCACACTTGTAAAATTAAATTTTCAGTGCTAGAGAGGTTGCTTAGAAGTAATTGTGATGTATCACATCATTAGAAATTCACTTACACCTGAATGCACCAGCCTAACTTTTTCTGCTATGTTTAGTGGGTAACTGGTGGGTAAGTACAGCAACTTTATGCCCTTACATGGACTTTAATGCCGACTGTATCTGTGAGGTATTATCATAGCGCAGCCTGTGAAGGAGCAGGGTAACTCGGACAGCAGCTTTCAGTTTAACTGCGCATGTGCGTACCGAAGTTACTGTCCAATTTACCCCATAATAATGGTAAGTGCTGTTAGTCGCACCATTATTCTCAGTGCAAAATCCTACTGAAATCACGACCTCTAGTTTGTTCGTTTAACACTATAACCACTACACTACTATGCCATACCACTTCCGCACAGCTGAAGAGGGTAAAAGAATATTATCAGTTTTATAGGTCAATTCTGCAGTAGTAAAGTGCCTCTTAGAAGCTGTGGATATGCACCCCCCCTCCCCCGCTCCCCCCCCCTCCCACCGCAAAACTAATGGGATACTGAAACATCCCACACTGGTGGTAACAATATTTGAATCACTTCAACAAGACAACCTGTTCCAGACACTCTGCTGATTATGTAGACTGTGGAAAAGCGATTTCATAGAATTATAGAATAGTGCAGCACAGTAAGAGGCTATTCGGCCCATCAAGTCTGTGCCGGCTCATTCGAAGAGCAATCCAGTTAGTCCCACTCCCTCGCTCTTTCCCTGTATCCCTGCAATTTTTTCTCCTTCAAGTATTTATCTAATTTCCTTTTGAAAGCTGCTATTGAATCTGTATCCACCACCCTCTCAGGCAGTGAATTCCAAATCCTAACCACTTGTTGTGTGATAAAGTTTTTCCTCAGATTGTCTCTGGTTCATTTCCAATCACCTTAATGAGGGCCCCTCATTATCAACCCTACAGCCACTGGAAACAGTTTATCTTTCTTCACTCTATCTAAATCCTTCATGATTTTAAACACCTCTATAAAATTTCCTCTTAACCTTCTCTGCTTGAAGGAGAACAATCCCAGCTTCTCCAATCAATCCCTCATCCCTGGAACTATTCTAGTAAATCTCTTCTGTACCCTCTCAAGTGTGGTGCCCAGAATTGGACACAATCCTCAAGCTACAGCCAAACTAGTGTTTTATATAGGTTTAGCATAACTTCCTGCCTTTTGTACTCTATGCCTCTATTTATAAATCCCATATGTTTTAGTAACTGCTTTGTTAACCTGTCCTGCCACCTTAAACAATTTGTGCACAAACACCCCCAGGTCTGTTTGTTTTTGCACTCCCTTTATAATTGTACCATTAAGCTTGCATTGTCTCTCCTCATTCTTCTTACCAAAATGTAGCCAAGTTTGCTGATGATACAAAGATGGGTGGGAAGGCAAATTGTGAGGAGGACACAAAACATCTGCAAAGGGATATAGACAGGCTAAGTGAGTGAGCAAAAATTTGGTAGATGGAGTATAATGTGGGAAAAAATAGAAAAGCAAATTATAAGTTAAATGGAGAAAAATTGCAAAGTGCTGCAGTACGGAGGGACCTGGGAGTCCTTGAGCATGAAACACAAAATGTGAGTATGCAGGTACAGCAAGTAATCAGGAAGGCAAATGGAATGCTGGCCTTTATTACAAGGGGGATAGAGTATAAAAGCAGAGAAGTCCTGCTACAACTGTACAGGGTATTGGTGAGGCCACTAGAGTTTTGGTCTCCGTATTTAAGAAGGGATATACTTGCATTGGAGGCTGTTCAGAGAAGGTTCACTAGGTTGATTCCGGAGATAAGGGGATTGACTTATGAAGATAGGCCGAGTAGGTTGGGCCTATACTCATTGGAGTTGAGAAGAATGAGAGATGATCTTATAGAAACGTATAAGATAATGAGGGGGCTCAACAAGGTGGATGCAGAGAGGATATTTCCACTCATAGGGGAAACTAAAACTAGGGGACAGGGGGCTAGAATTTCCAATGGCTTACCGCCTGTTTTCTGGGCAGTATTGGCCATTGTGGGCAGTGATCAGGTGAGCGAATATTTCCTTACCTGAGTTACGCTGGCAGTTTCGAGATATCGTTGGGGAGCGGACTGCCAGCGTGCATCTCCTCAGATCGCCCTAGCGCGATATTTGGCTGAGCGGTGACCCATAGGTAAGTTTTTTTTAAACGCCCACGAGGATCAGCAGAGTTGGGCGCTAGGTAAGTTGCTCTGCAAGAAAAAGGTTAGTAATTGTTTTTTTACTAATTATTTTAAAAATGTGTTGTGGTGATTTAGTTTTAAAGTGTCTTGGGAATATTTTTTTGACTTTTTTTTAGTTGATGTTTTATTTTAAATTATTTTAATTGTTTTTCTGGTGTTCGGCCCAACCCACAGCCTCGGGGCAAATTTTTATTGTTTTTTTTATTTTTTCGCCCATTTTGTTCACGAACCGCATAATTGACCCTAACTTGCATTTTTTTCGCCCAGAATGGGGGCGCAAGGCCCATGGTTTTCGCTAGGCGGATTTTTTTATTTTTTGGGAGGAAGTTTTCGCCGTCTTAGCGGACTTTTGGGCATCAATCGCCGCTGGTGGGCTGATAGGAAATTCTAGCCCGTAGTCTCAGAATAAGGGGCTGCCCAATTAAAACTGAGATGAGGAGGAATTTCTTCTCTCAGAGAGTTGTAAATTTGTGGAATTCTCTGCTCCAGAGAGCTGTGGCGGCTGAGTCATTGAATATATTTAAGGCGGCGATAGACAGTTTTTTGAGCGAAAAGGGAATAAGGGGTTATGGGGAGCGGGCAGAGAAGTGGAGCTGAGTCCATAATCGGATCAGCCATGATCTTATTAAATGGTGGAGCAGGCCCGAGGGGCCAGGTGGTCTATTCCTGCTCCTATTTCTTATGTTCTTATGTATCACCTCACACATTTCTGCATTGAATTTCGTCCGTGCACTACTGAGATTATGGAATGTGACTGGTCAATAATAAGCTCAAAGCTAACAAATCTCCTTCTTCCATGGGCCGTATACAATCTATATCATCAGGGCTCTATCTTACTCATTTATTTCTGATGGCGCAATAGATGAGACACTGCAATTAGCCTCTGCATCCCTGAGATCTGTTGCATCAGTACAATTACATCATATCTAATGGATATTTATTGAAGATATGTATCTGAACCAATTAAATATAAACACAGCAAAGAACATTGTAAATTGTCACCCTTGCTCTTTGGACACAATGGTAGAAAATTGTAATAAAATCCAATATCTTAATAAGTGAATTAAATATTCTACACAGTTCAAACACATCTGCTCCTCTATCCACAACAAATGCTGAATACTACCACTAATTGTTGTATCTTTGGCTTTATCTTAGCTGCTACATTCCTGAATCTTTTTGTATTTGAAAGAAAACAGCAGTTTTATGTACACAGAATTGCTTTTCTATGCTGAATAAAATCTTTCCGGATTGTAATAGGCATACTGCATGTTACAGACTAGACCACCAGAGGGAGCTCTCCTGAAGCCCTCTCTTTTCGATATTCATTACCTTGGAGTGGGGCAGCGAGAAGCAGTAATTTACAAAATCTATTTTTTCAATTGATATTAATTACATGGTGCAGTGAAACCCTTTATATGTATACTTTTGTGTTAATTATCATCCAGGTACACACGTTGGGGGGAATTTTGCGGGGGTTCAGCAGGCACGTTTGGTGGCGGTTCGGGTGGGGAAAAAAATGTTTTGACAGCGGGTTGGGCCCTGTTGTCAACCTGCTGCTACATACCTTTCCCAGATGTCGGGTCTGTCGGTGCAGAACAGGCCCGACATGCAGCGGAGGGGGAGGTAATACAGGTCAAATACAGGTCATTATGACCTTGTTAACAGCCCATTAAGAAGAATTTTGAGCTCACCTTTACATTTACGAGGTCGCCCACAGGGTCCACACTGCTCGGGGATCATGTCAGGTAAGGAGGTCGGGAGTTGAATGACAGGGATCATCTCATTACATGACAGCTCGAAATGGGCTATAAAAGCTCCCATCTCACAGCTGTTCACTTTCCAAGCTCAGAAACTGTTGCTTACTGCATTTGGAAGACAGATTGAGTTTTATGCAGGTTGAAAGTGGAGTAAACTCTCTATCCAGTGTCACCTCATTGAAACAACCTCTTTCACCATTGACAGATCGCTTCTGAAATCCCAACTTCACCTGCCATCTATTACGTCAGTGTCAGTGCCCTTGAAACTATGTTACCTTGGTCCTCATAATACCAAGTTTGCTGGCGCCCAATGCTAGCAGCACCAGGCACACCAGCAGCACCAACAACATCAACCTTCTCCGCAATTAACTGATGCTGCACAGGACACAGGGCATCAGCACCCGACCACATTGCTGCTTGGTAAGCCAGGGATGGCCTCACCATGGCCAGATGCACTTCACTTGATGCTGTACACTCGGCTGCCACATGATACACCACACACCAACACCATAAAGCATTCCTACAATGCCCAAGCAACTCATCACCATTGCAGGGGTACCATTATGTCTTACCATTCACTGCAACTCACGAAGTCACTTCCAAAAGTGTACACAGATCTGTCCTAGTGTTGAAAATAAAGGTTTCAATGTTTGACACCACATTAACAGAAACTTTACATGAACATTGGATAAAACACCCAAGTATTTACTTGGCATGATTGCACTAGGATGAGGTGAGGGGTGGCTAGTAAGATGGGGATGTGATTCTGTAGATAGAGAGGGATGGGTGGTGTGAGTCAGGATGTGCAGGAGTATGGTAAGGAAGGCAGAGTGATGGGGATGTAATGAGAGGCACAGCAGCATGAGATTGAGTGTGGCTTTGTACTAACGTTTTGTGATCTGCTGAGATCATTGAAATATTTGTGGCACTGCAGCTTGATTCTCCTGATGACATCCCTGCTTGTGCCCTCCTCTGCAATGTGCATATAAGCATATGGAGGGAGTCATGGGAGAGCCTGGGTGCAGCCCTGCATCTCTGTGAAGTGCTTGACAGTGTTTGCAGCACTTCAATGCTGTAGAATACTGACAGCACAACTGTCAAAATTAATTTGCGCATGGTCCCTTTATGGAAACCGGTTGATGACGCATCATCAAGTGACGTCATCAGACCCGCTTCCTTGGCCGGCAAATGCGCTGGGCAGGCGTAACAAGTCCAATCAATGTAAAATCATTCTACACAGCGGGCCAGAGCCAGCAGCGGGGCCGGGTTCCCGCCACCATCGTTGCCTGCCACGGACCCGCAGAGATAGGCGAAATTGCAGCCATTGTGTTTGATTCGCCCAGATTCATTATAACCTGGAACTTGTGCTGCCAATATCAGCAGACACTTGCTAATGTGGATTTTTTTCTGTTTTCTTTTGTAGAAGAGGCACCAGACCACTTAAAATAAACTGGTTAAAACCTGCATTAAAACAGCAGACAGAGCAATATTAAATGAATGTGTTAAATGCTGATATTAATGATAATATTTACAATATAGCCATGGATAATCTGACACAGCTGTTAACAGAAAAACAGAAATGAAGGAACATTTACACTTACTATCTATGAATAATTAATCTGCATGTAATAAAATATTTCTTGCAGAATACTTCCTCAATAATCTGGCAAAAGAAGAAAAACAGGAAGTGTGGCAGTAAAGTAATTATGAAACTAGTTGCTCAGTGTTACAAACTTGCATCAGTTTGCTCTGCATATATATTTGGAGATATTTTAATTTTAAACAATTAGACTCATTATTCATCAAATGAGTTACAAACTGAGACAGAGCAGGTTCAATAAAACTGTTAGATTCTAGTTCCCAAGTTCAAGTCCCATCCTCCACTGTCATTCAAATCCAGAAGCCTTCTACCAGGAACACACTGTGCTTCTCATGCCTTTACAGGTTAAATCAGATGCCTGACTTCCCATATTTCTCACTGCCTGACATTTGAATTCAGTTTCCCTCTGTAAGCATTTCTACCATTTTCAGATACCTTGACATTGAACTCAGCAACCTTCCAGCAGTAGATTGCTCACTGCCCGATATTTGAACCGAATGTATCTGAGCAACTTTCTGTTGTTCTCAGCTCATTTTTGTAATTGAGCTTCTTTCAACTACAGCAACTTGTATTTATATAGTGCCTTTAACGTAATGAAACATCCCAAGGCACCAGGCAACATAAGGAGATATTAGGACAGGTGACCAGGTGACAGGTGGCCACAGAGGTCTTAAAGGAGGAAGGAGAGGCAGAGAGGTGTAGGGGTGGGGGAGGATTCCAGAGCGTAGGTTCTAGGCAGCTGAAGACACGGCTACCAATGGTGGAGCGATTAAAGTCAGGGATGGGCAAGAGGCCAGAATTGATGGAGTGCAGTCATTTAGGAGGTTGTAAGGATGGAGGTGGCTACAGAGTTAAGGAGGAGGGAGGCCATGGAGGGATTTGAAAACAAGGATGAGAATTTTAAAATCAAAGCATTGTGAGACCAGGAGCCAATGTAGGTCACAGGGGTGATGGGTGAACCGGACTTGGTTTGAGTTAGGATACAGGAAGGAGAATTTTGGATGAGCTTAAGTTTACGGAGTGTGTAAGGTGGGAGGCCAGCCAGGAGACCATTGGAATCATCAAGTCTATAGGTAAAAAGGCTTGGCTGAGGGTCTCAGCAGGAGATAAGCTGAAGTGGGTCGGAGACAGGCATTGTTACGGAGGTGGAAGTAGGCGGTCTTACTGATGGAGAGAAGATGAGGTTGGAAGCTCAAAGGGTCAAATAGGAATCGAATGTTGCAAGTGATCTGATTTAGCCTCAGGCAGTGGCTCGGGAGAGGGACGGAGTTAGTAGCTAGGGAATGGAGTTTGTGGTGGAGACTGAAGACGATATCTTCGGTCTTCCCAATATTTAGTTGGAGGAAATTTCTGCTCATCCAATACTGGATATTGGACAAGCAGCATAACAAATCAAAGGCAGTGGTGGGGGGGAGGGGGGAGGGCGGGACTGGGGTTGAGGGAGGTGGTGGTGATGTCGAGCTGGATGTTGTCAGCTTACACGTGGAATTTGACATTGTGTTGCTGAGGGGCAGCACGTAGATGAGAAATAGGAGGGGCCAAGGAGAGCTCCTTGGGGAACTCCAGAGGTAACTGTGTGGGAGTGGGAAGAGAAGCCATTGCAGCTGATTCTCTGGCTACAATTAGATAGCTAAGAGTGGAACCAGGCGGGGGAAGTTCCACCCAGCAGAACGATGGTGGAGAGGCAATGGAGGAGGATAGCGTGGTCAGCTGTGTCAAAGTGGCAGTGAGTGAAGTCTAGATGGATAAGGAGGGATAGTTTACCATGGTCTCAGACACAATAGGATGTAATTTGTGACTTTACTAAGGACCGTTTCAGTACTGTGGCAGGGCAGACATCTGATTGCATGGAGTTGTGGGAAAGATGGGCATGAATTTGAGAGGCGACAACACGTTCAAGGACTTTGCAGAGGAAATGGAGGTTGAAGATGGGGTGGTACTTTGCAAGGACAGGGGGCCAGGGGTGTTTTTTTTGAGAAGGGGAGTGATGATAGCAGATTAGAAGGGAGGGGGAACAGTAACTGAAGAGAGGGAACTGTTTGCAATAACAGCTCACATGGGGGCCAGAAAAGGAAGTTGGATGGTCAGCAGTTTGGTGGGAATCGGTTTAAGGATTGGCAGAAGCTGGGTCTCATTGACAAGTTGAGTTTGAAGAGGGCATATAGGCACATGGGATAGAATCTAGAGAAAAATGTGCGTTCAGGGCTAGGGCCGAGGGAACCTTAGGGGAAGTTGGACCCTGTGGACTAGGGGAAGGGAGGGAAATGGCAGAGGCATCTGAATGGATGATCCCAATCTTAGTGACAAAGAAGTCCATGAGCTCCTTACACTAGTTGTTGGAGGTGAGGATCAAGGGGCAAGGGAGAGGGGTTTACGAAGGCGGTTTGTGGTGGAAAAGTCGGGGCTATCTTGGCATTCCAGGATGATCGCGGAATAATGATAAGATTTGACAGAAGAGAGCAGGTGAGCAGGTCTGCTTTATGTGGTCCAGCCAAATCTGGCAATGTGTGGTTCAACAAATTGTCCGATATAGTTCAAGTCTGCGTCCCTGGGATTTAAGAGAGTGGGGCCATACCAGGGTGAGAGAGAGTAATGGTTTTAATAGGGACAAGGTCATCAAAGGTGCAGGTAAGGTTGTGATTGAGCAGATTGGTAGCTGCAGAAAGGTCATGGTGAATGGAGGACCAAACGATAGACAGTTGGGAATTTGAAAGTGCTGTTGTAAGTGAATTGGGGGAGAGTTTTTTCCAGAGCAGACACAGAAGGAAGTGGGGTTTAGAGGGGGAAGGGAAATGTGAGTGGAGACGGATACAAGGAAGTGATTAGACATGACTTTACCTGGATTGACATGATGGGAGTACAGAGACCACGTGAAATGGCAAGGTCGAGGGCGTTTCCGTGACTATCGATAGGCGAGCTTATATGCAGGGAGAGATTAAGGGAGGATAGGAGGGCAGTGGACTCAAAGGAGAGAGATCATGATGAGTTGATAAAGAAGGTTGAAATCACCAAGGATCAGAAGTCACTCAGTACAAAGGCAGAGGGAGGAAAGCAGTGAAGATATCTTAATGAGAACATTTTTATGGTACTTAGGTGGGTGGTAGAGAACAAGAATTGTAAAGGAGAGCTGAGAGGGGTGGAGCAAGGTGAGATGTTCAAAGGAGGAGGAAGGGTCAGAGAAGTAGTGGAACAGACGGAGGTGTGATTCAGTGAGGAGGGGAAAGTGGTCGAAGGAATAGGCAGGAGGCGTTATTAAGGGGGAAGGTGTCATCACCCATCAGCTAAGTTTCCAACCCGGCCATGATTTCGATGCAATCATCGACAATAAGCTCATGGATAGCAAGGGCCTTTTCCATAAGTGAACGGACAGTTTGGAGGGAAAGGCAGAGAGGGGCTGTGAGAGCTAATCTGCTGGCAGAATTCACAGGGTCAATGCTGCGAGGGGTGAATGGAAAGGAAAGGTCTTTGACATTCTGGAGTGATGTGTGTTGGACATCTTGGGGAGTTAAGGGTTAACAGTCAAACTTCTTTGTATCTTAAAGCAACAGGTTTTCCAGATTTTCCAATATAAACAGGATGACTTTGAAGTGTCATAAAAGGAATGCATTGCCTGTCTTCTGATACATAAAGTTCTTGTGTAAGGAAATAATTGTAGGTAATAAAATGTAGCTTTAGTTTTAGGGTAATAAAATGAGGGTAGCAAATCCATTTGAGGAAATCTTGTTTAAGGGGAGTCGTTCTGAAGTAAGCAAACTACAGCTGTTTATATGAATAGTCCGTATTCAAAGGATTTGAGAATAGATACACCATACAGTCTTATCTATGACATTGGAAGCCAAATCTAAGCAAAGGTCCAGTGCTCACTGATGAAAACAAAGAGCCAGCGTTGTTAGGGGATGGGCATTGGGCCCAGGTAACTTTAAACTTGCAGCTGTAGCGTGCAGTTAGGGCTAAAATGCACCCACTATTAGAGTTGGGGGGACTTAAACAGTGGAAGAGGAGATTGGGGGAGAAAGGTAAACAGGTGACAACGGATGGCCCAGGATAGAGTTGCAAAGCAAACATGCTCCCTAAGGAGCAGTCAACCCAGGAGCCATCAACCCAGGAGCCCAGCTTGAATGTTATTTCCTGACATTGAACCTCCTCCCCTAATCTAATTGTGTTGTTTAACATGATTGAAGGACTTTATAGGGTAGATAGAAAGGGTTCAATTTTCCCTGGTCATTTGCGCCATTTTTTGGGCATGCGCCGTTTTTTCTGGCATATTTATTTTTTCCCAAGTTTCCCCCTGCGATCTGCGCTGGTATAACTGACTTAGTTACGATTTTTCTAGGCCAGTTTTTTTGACATCATGTTCCCTCATGTCTGCACCGGTTTTTTCAATTGTTCGCAGTTTGGCCAACATTTTTTTCTCTCAGGTTGGCGTATCTAGCCACTCCCGAAAAACTTTCTGGTGAGTTAAGAAAATCAGCGCACATTCAAAATCTGCGCTAAAAGACGTCATTGTTTTTAAATTGAAGATTTTGCAGGGAGTCAAGAACACTGTCAAAATCAATAATAAAGTTCAATTTTTTTTTACCTGTCAACGTAGAAGTGTAAATTTATTGGATTTCAGAAGTTTTCTCATTTTTTTACTCACTCACACGCCACCAGCGAAGGTCTTGAAGCAGGGCTGGAGGGTTATATGTTTGGCCGGCAGAATCGGCCTCGCACCTGGACACAGCGGCTCGGGGCTTGACTACAAAACAAGCCATGGGGGGGGGGAGAGGGGGAGGAGGGAGAGAGAGCGAGGTGCCGATCGGAAGGCTTGGAGCCCGGGAAGGGGGACAGAGAGAGAGAAGTCACAAGACTCCAATTATTAAAGGTTGGGGGGGGAGAGGAGAGGAGAGAGAGAGGGGTGCTGATCGGAAGGATTGGAGCCCGGGGAGGAGGAGGGAGAGAGAGAAGTCACAAGACTCAAGGGGAGGTGGGGGGGAGGAGAGAGAGGAGTCACAAGATCTTTGGGTATGTGGTCCATCCATATAGACCTGGGGAGATACAACTACGAACCTGTGCTGCCTGTTTTCTTGCCATTTTGAGCTTCTTTCAAAAGTTAAATTTAAGTATGGGAGCAACACTGACAATGTCCATACCTTGTGCAAGCTTTCTGCATCATGGTGCTACGTAGGAGACAATTGATTCAACTTCATCGCATCAGGAACATCAGAGCCTGTAGGGTGCTGGGCAGGAGGCCATACACACCTCAGGTATATTGAGACAGGCGTTTGTACCTCCACCTGAGTGATGCAAACTGTGTCAGAAGGCCGCATTTCTGCAAAAAAGTTGAAAGTGAGATCTGTTAGTTGGTCAAAGCAGACCTGCATCCTAGAATCATCAGGAAGGCTGCTTTGTCAGCTGCACTTTCATTCTATGCCTCCGGATCGTTTCAAGCTATAACTGGGGATGTGTGCGCCATCTCTCAACATGCAACTCATGTCTCCATTCGCCAGGTCACAGCTGCACTGTAAGTGCGTAGGAATGACTTCATAAAGTTCCCCATGACCACCCAAGCAATCCATGACAGGGCTGTGGGCTTCTCCAGGATTGCTGGCTTCCCAAAGGTACAGGGCTGCATTGATTGTACCCACATCGCCTTGCGAGCACCTTTAAAGGATTCCGAGATGTACAGGAACAGAAAAGGCTTCCACTCCATTAATGTGCAGCTCGTGTGTGATGATGTGCATCATATCATGTCAGTCGATGCAAGATACCCTGGCAATAGCCATGGTGCATTCATCCTATGCGACAACATTATATCTGCCATGTTTCAGCAGCAGCCAGAAGGGCAGAGCAGGTTGCTGGGAGATAAAGGGTATGACCTCGCCACCTGGCTCATGATGCCCTACGCGTAACCCAGACGGAAGCTGACTGTCAATACAACATGTCGCACATTGCGATGTGCAGCATCATTGAGAGGACCGTTGGCATATTGAAACAGCGTTTCCAATGCCTGGACCATTCCAGAGGCTACTTGCTGTACTCCCCTGAGATTGTCGGTCAGTTCACTGTTGTGTGCTGCATGCTGCATAACTTAGCCATCATGAGGCAGCAGCACCTGATAGTGGAAGACCCACCTGCAGTGATAGTGGCTGATGATAATGAGGTGGAAGATGCAGGTGACGAGCAGGAGGAGGAGGAGGAGGAGGAGGAGGAGGCGGATGATGACTAGGATGAGGAAACCACGCAAGTGCCTGAGGCCGGAGCACGACGGTGGAGGAGGGCGGGCCATCGTACCCCTTTAACGATTGCTCGAGCCTTGCGCCAGCTGCTCATCCGTGAACGCTTTACTGATGCCTAACGGCTCAGCGACAACTATTCCACATGGACATGTTTACTGTTTGGAGCTGTTCCGTAATGTTGTGTTGTGTTAATGGAACATGATTCAGTTTTAATGTAAAATATATTTTATTCAAAAGTTTACAATGTACTTAACTTTATAACATTATTCTTGTATCAAACTTTATTTTAATATCACTCTTTAAGATCACTTAAAAACTTTCAGATCATATAAACTTGTAAATTTACATAACTTACAAAAAACTTTTAATTTGAGGACAGTTACAACAGTAACAATAATAACAACAACAGCAGCAGCAAAGACAGGCTGCACCCATCTCCCATCCCCCTTTATTCTAAGACCACCCGCGGCGCTTGGTTTTGGACTCTCCACCACCCCTGCCCGCAGGCAGTGACACAGTGTTTCTGGGCTTGATACCAAGCTTACTCTTTCTAACATCTCAGGTACTGCGCACCTCTTGAGTGGGGGACGTCGGCGTCAGGCAACAAGTTGGAGGGTCCAGGTGGCAAGTTGGAGGGTCCGGCTTTGGGCTCTTCAGAGACTGGTGTGGGGATTGGAGTCAGAGTGACAATTGATTCTGTCCATGGAGGATGGGTCTGGGCGTGATCCATCATGCTCCTGACTGTCTCAACGACCTGCAACATTCCCTCCCTCACGTTGAGCAAAACTGTCTGAATTACCTGCAACATTCCCTCCCTCATGGTCAGTGACCTGGTTTGCGCCATCTCTGACATTCCCTCCCTCATGGCCACTATTCCCTCACTGATGATCCCGGATATCATTCCCATTTCTCGTGTCATTGCTGTTACTCCTCCCGACAGTCCCGCTACCTCATCACTCACCCTACTGATGGCGTCCAGGAGTGATCGGGTAAGGTCAATACTCTCCACACTCAATAACAACATCTGAACCACATCTGTTAGATCCTGCACCTCAGGAGATATGCGGTCGAGCTCTCCTTCTCCTCCTCCCCATGGGTGTGACTCGCACCCCAACACTGGGACCCGCAGCCTGGGATGGTGGGGCCCTGGGTGTGCCTTGCTGCACCCCACCACTGGACCCGCATCCTCAGAAGGTGTGAAACTATGGAATGTCCCACCAACACTCAAACCATTAGTAACGAAAGGGTTTGTCACCTCCATGAGCGGCACCTCCTTCAAAGTCAGTACAACAGTGGGAACTTTATCCAGCTCCATCCCCTCCCCCTCACCCTCATGTTCTTGGTCTGGAGGGTTGGATTGGAAGATGTTCTCCTCTTCAGGTTCATCCTTGTCTGAATCTTCTTCTGCATTGTCAGGGTTGGCCTCAAGTTCTGCAAAATATAACAGAACAGTCAAATGGTTAGCAGCAGAGGAGGGGGCAGGGTGGGTGGCATGAGTAGGCTCACGCAGCACAGGCCAGGCAGCAGGCTGATTTGAAGGACCATGATGAATTTGCAGGACTTACCCTCTCCCTCGAGTGTGGACCCAGCTTCTGCAGTACTGATTGCTTTTTTCCAGGCAGGACCCATCAAAGCAGCGACCCTCTCTTCCAAGGGTGTCAATGGGTACAGATTTTCCGGGCCTCCTCCTGTTCGAGTTCTTTCCCTTTTATTATGTGCCACTTTCCTCTGCAAAGATGAAAATGTAACTTTTTAGAGAGAGTGTCTTTCTGCTGGGTGGGACATATACAGCTGGTCATATTTTACAATTGCAATTGCAATTGCATTGAATAAATGAAAATATTACTTACACTAACTACTTGACCAAGATCCTGCCATTTCTTTTTACACTGGCTTCCAGATCTCGTGGTGGTCACCACTGTGCAGTGATCTTCTGCAACTTGGTTCCAGCGTTTCTTCAGTTCTTTGGGTGGAACTTTTATGTGACCTCTGCTGGTGTCCAGCTCATGCCATCTGTTCTCAATCACAGTAACTAGTGCCTCCACTTCATCCTGTAAGAAATTCTTGGTCCTTGCACTGCGTTGCATCTTGTATTGCTGCAGCTGCGATTTTTTCCAGTGCTCTCACATGGCACTCAACATTCTCACATACACAACTGGCTCTTTTAAAATGGCAGATTGCTAAATCCAAGCTGTACTGAGCATGTGCGTCCAATGGAACGATGTCAAAAACATAACTTTTTCTCTGCGCATGCGCAAAAGGTGCGGCTTTGTTTTTCGGCACTGACAGCAGGCTCCACCCCCTCCCCCAAGGTGATTGGACATGCTGCACGGCGCCAAATTTGAATTTACATCAGGGAAACTTTGGCAAAATATTTCTGGTGCATTTCAGGCCTAGAAAAACGGGCGTAACTCTGGCAATACGCCAGAAAACCGGCTTGGGGAAAATTGAGTCCAAAGAAACTATTTCCTCTGATGGGAATGTCCAGAATAAAATTAGAGCTAGACTATTCAGGGATGATGGCAGAAAGTACTTCTTTACACAAAGGGTAGTAGAAATCTGGAACTCTCTTCCCAAAAAGCTATTGAGGCTAAGTTAATTGAAAATTCTAAACTGAGATTGATAGATTTTTGTTAGTCATGTGTACTAAAGGTTACAAAGCCAAGGTGGGAAGATGGAGTTAAGTTACAGATAAGCTATGATCTAATTGAATGGTGGAACAGGCTTAAGGGACTGAATAAGAACATAAGAACATAAGAAATAGGAGCAGGAGTAGGCCATATGGCCCCTCGAGCCTGCTCTGCCATTCAATAAGATCATGGCTGATCTGATCATGGCCATAGCTCCACTTCCCTGCCTGCTCCCCATAACCCCTTATCCCCTTATCGTTTAAGAAACTGTCTATTTCTGTCTTAAATTTATTCACTGTCCCAGTTTCCACAGCTCTCTGAGGCAGCATATTCCACTGATTTACAACGCTCTGAGAGAAATTTCTCCTCATCTCAATGTTAAATGGACGGCCCCTTATTCTAAGATCGTGCCCTCTAGTTCTAGTCTCCCCCATCAGTGGAAACATCCTCTCTGCATCCACCTTGTCAAGCCCCCTCATAATCTTATACGTTTCGATAAGATCACCTCTCATGCTTCTGATTCTTCTCCTATGTCCCCTCTTATTGTCAAAATCATAATTTGTGTATATGAACTATTTACCAAAAGTTAGCGGCCAGAGAATCAACACCTCCTTTTAGCCCTATCTCTGCCCTTGCTCCCTTCTAGTACAGCCCCCTATGTTGTGTATGTATGTAGACCAAATGTAAGACTTGCCACTAGGGGGCACACCTGTGGGAGACCTAAAGGTCACTTGTGCACCCTGGGGCAAGCAGGTATAAAAGGTGATTCACCATGCTGCTTCCTCACTCTGGAGTCTGAATAAAGAGACCAAGGTCACAACAGTTTGAGCTTGCGATACAGTCCTGTGAATTTATTGTAAACATAACAAATTGGCGACGAGTAACGGATCAAGAACTTTTACGCGGTAATGGCTGCCATTGGTATTCTTAAGAGATTTGTTGAGGGTGATGATTGGAACGCCTTCATGGAGCACCTCGACCAGTACTTTGTGGCCAACAAATTGGACAAGGCTAAGACAGCGACCAAGTGCAGGGTAATTCTCCTCACCGAATGTGGGTCATCTGTATATGGCCTCCTTAAAAATTTGCTGGCACCGGTCAAAATAATGGACAAATCTTACGCATAGCTGTGTACGCTGGCTAAGGAACATCTCAAGCCAAAGGAGAGCATCCTGATGGCCAGGTACTGCTTTTACATGCACCGTCGCTCCAAGGGCCAGAACGTGGCGAGTTTTGTCACCGACCTAAGACGCCTTGCGAGGCAGTGCGACTTTGCAGGATCCTTGGGGGAAATGTTGCAGGAATTTTTTGTGCTTGGAATTGGCCATGAGGTCATCCTTTGCAAACTGCTGTCTGCCGAATCCCTAGATCTGAGCAAGGCCACCACGATAGCCCAAGCCTTCATATCCACGAGCGATAACACGAAACAGATATCTTCACAGAATCGAAGCTCACCGGCGAGCACCGTGCACAAAATAATGTTTTCTGCAGGCAGAATGGCACAGGGCAGGGCCCACCCGATTGTGGATGCCAGACCTAGGCCTAGAGTGACTCAGAGTCCGGCGTGGGGCGTGAATGCGTATCCATTAGCACCATGTTGACGATGCGGGGGCAGCCATAGAGCACATCAATGTACATTCAAACCCTATGTGTGCAAGGGCTGTGGAACAATGGGGCACCTCCAGCGAATGTGCAAAGGATCTCTGATTCACCACGTGGCAGAGTCAGGAGAGGACGACCGATCCAGCGAGGATCACGCTGAACGAGCAGGAGAGGCAACTGAACCTGAGGATGAAGAGGAAGTATATGGGATACAAACCTTCACCACCAAAAGCCCTCCGATAATGCTAAAAGTTGAACTTAATGGCACTCCAGTTTCCATGGAACTAGACATGGGGGCGAGTCAATCAGTTATGAGCCAGAAGGCTTTCGAGAGGCTGTGGGGCGACGAAGCACAGCGACCCGAGCTGATCCCGAGTCAGGCAAAGCTGCACACCTACACCAAGGAACTGATACCAGTGATTGATAATGCAGACATAAGAGTATTCCATGAGGGAGCAGTACACGAATTACCACTGTGGATTGTTTCAGGTGATGGGCCAATGCTGCTTGGCAGGAGGTGGATGGAGAAGATTTGATGGAACTGGGAAGACCTCTGCGTACCGTCTCCGGCGACCGACGTCTCCCCTTCTCAAAGACCGAGCAAACCACCACTTCCAGCTGAACCAAGCATTGAAGTGCAGGTCCATTTGCAGATCCCCGAGGCACAGGCCACATCACAACCACGAGGAGGTAAAGCTCAACCGAGCAGCGGTACAGACGCAGTACCCATCACCCGAAGCCGACGACCCTTTCGCGACGATGGAAGAGGCTCCAGATCGAACATGTAGAGTGGGACTCTGGCCGAAATGATCCGAATGTGTCTTCCGACGCTAGAGGCAAAATACCTGTGGAGGAAAATCATGGCTGTTGACATCACGGACACGGACGAGAGGGCGCCCAGACCACGGGACGAGAAGGCGTCCAGGCCATGGGTTGAGAGAGCGTCCAGACCACAGGACGAGAGAGCATTCAGACCACGGAAGGTCGCCACAACGGAACGGAGAAATGTGTCACCCAGCACGGAAGACAACTGGGTTTGGGGCAATGGTAAAGGGGCGGTCTTTCGCAGCCAATGATGTACCATTGTATGGGGTTGGGAGTAATTTACAACAAGCCAAAGTAGCAGGCGAACACCAACCGGTCGTATATGTATCTGACAAAGTACTTGTAGCAAGTGATGTGTTATCACACGGGGTCGGGTGTGTTGTACAGCAAGCCAAAGTAGCGGACGAACCCCAACCAGTTGTATATGTATCTAACAAAGTTTTCATAGCAAGTGAGATGTTACTGCATGGGGTCGGGAGTGTTGTGCAGCAAGCAAAAGTAGCGGGTGAGCCCCAAACGATTGAACATGTATCAAATAAGTTAAACAAAGCACCAGCCTGTATCCACGGGACTAAAGAGACGTACCAAACCAAAGAGTGTCCCAATATGTGCTCGAGTCAGACAAGCTGCTCATCCCACAAGTTTGGGAGAGCAGTGGTACCATTATCGATGCATTGTTTCGAGAATGTCCAACACTGTCTGTGCACTGTAACATGATCCGCCACAGGCCAGGCACAGAGAGGGGCGCCTATGCTCTCAGTTGACCACCGTTGTTCACCCCCGGGGTGGAAACGACGCAGCCTGCAGACCCACTCGCAGTCGTGGAAGTGCTAGAAAGCGAGGGGTCAACCGTAACGGCCCCCCAGTTTAGGACTTGGACCAGCCAGGATCCCATATTACCACCTGCCAAAGGTCAACTGCTGGACGGGATGTGGCAACCTATCCGCCGCAGAGATGATAGACCCATCTCAATGTTGCAAAGCAAGGCAGGTCGGCTACACACAGTCGGTGGTCCGGGGTCCCCACACTATGGCCCAAGGTCCATGGGGACCTCCCACCACTACCGAAAATCTCAAGGCCATTGCGGCCATCCTGGGCTTGCCAGACCTCAAGATCAGCGCCCAAATCACTAAACCCAGCACCACGTGTGTCATGGTAGACTCCCTACAGACCCGCCTAGCCTGGCTGCTACGCAATCACCAGACGGAATCACTCAGAACCGAGCCTTCCGCATGCCATCAGCAGAGAATGCACCATAATTGCACGGCTCCTCCACGCGACATCAGAATAAGTGATGTCGACCATGTTCAGGGCTCCAGTTGGGCTGGTAGCACTGCATTAGCCGGGGTGGGGGGGAATGGAGTGTATGTGATGAAAACGGAGCATTTGATTGTGAAACCGTGAACTGGGCTAACGAGTAAGGCAGTTGGACTAGACCAAACTGCGAACGACAGTTAACCAAGAACCACTGTGAAAGGACCTGGCCCCCAGTGACCCACTAACACGATCAACTTCGCCGTCAATCACGAGGATGAACCCACCATGTCAGGATTTCAACCCAGGTGATCGACTCGGGGGTGCGGATCTCCAAATCGCCTCAACTTGCAAATAACTTGCACAATAAGACTTTGGAGGGGAGTGATGTTATGTATGTATGTAGACCTTAACCAAATGTGGGAGACCAAAGGGCCACCTGTGCACCCTGGGGCAAGCAGGTATAAAAGGTGATTCAACATGCTGCTTCCTCACTCTGGAGTCTGAATAAAAAGACCAAGGTCACAACAGTTTGAGCTTGCGATATAGTCCTGTGAATTTATTCTGAACATGACACCCTATATACTTTCTAAATCAATCTCCACCACTACAATCAAGCGAGTTTTAATTGGGCTGTTTCAGACTACCTCTACATATCATCTGAAATATTTGCCTGCTCCCTCAATGCCAATTCCTTCCGACTGCCCAGCAAAGATTAGCTAGGTGTTTAATTTAATCACTGTTTCCCTACCTTTACCTTCTTATAGGGTAGTAACATCCAAACTTGTATGTCAGACTGTTACTACCTGAGAAAGGTGAGACCTTACAATCTTTGTTCCAATATCTTGCCGTGAGAATGAGTTTCCTTGGAGCACCATGAAAAGAGAGTAGTTCTGAGATATCATTTTTTTTAGCACTCCCAACACTTCTTTATAAAGAATTTAAAAAAATGTTTTTAACTTAACGATGTTAAGTGCTGATAAGTAACTAATTAGGTACATGTTCAATACAATGAGCACAAAGGGGCTCATCGTGCATGTACAGTAGGTTTTGAGTGCTGGTCCCACTGGCGGACATACTGCCACTAGGCGGGAGAAAAATGTGGAGGATATAAAAGGTTGAAGCTGTTTAAAGGACCCAAAGTATTTGGAATTCTGGAGCTTGAGAGAACAAACCAATCAGAAATAGAATCTGGAGCTCTATGTCACAAGAGACCAACATAGAACAAGGACCGGGAACTAAAGACCAATGAGCATAACATAGGTGGTGGGAAAGATGTAATAGAAAAACATCTAGAACTGAAATAAAGAGCAGTCAGCATGGATTTCAAAAGGGACGGCCATACTTAACCAGCCTTATAGAATTCTTTCAACATAGAAACATAGAAAATAGTTGCAGGAGTAGGCCATTTGGCCCTTCTAGCCTGCACCGCCATTCAATGAGATCATGGGTGAACATGCACTTCAGTACCCCATTCCTGCTTTCTCGCCATACCCCTTGATCCCCCTAGTAGTAAGGACTACATCTAACTCCTTTTTGAATATATTTAGTGACTTGGCCTCAACAACTTTCTGTGGTGGAGAATTCCACAGGTTCACCACTCTCTGGGTGAAGAAGTCTCTCCTCATCTCAGTCCTAAATGGCTTACCCCTTATCCTTAGACTGTGACCCCTGGTTCTGGACTTCCCCAACCTTGGGAACATTCTTCCTGCATCTAACCTGTCTAAACCCGTCAGAATTTTAAACGTTTCTATGAGATCACCTCTCATTCTTCTGAACTCCAGTGAATACAAGCCCAGTTGATCCAGTCTTTCTTGATATATCAGTCCCGCCATCCCGGGAATCAGTCTGGTGAACCTTTGCTGCACTCCCTCAATAGCAAGAATGTCCTTCCTCAAATTAGGAGACCAAAACTGTACACAATGCTCCAGGTGTGGCCTCACCAAGGCCCTGTACAATTGTAGTAACACCTCCCTGCCCCTGTACTCAAATCCCCTCGCTATGAAGGCCAACATGCCATTTGCTTTCTTAACCGCCTGTTGTACTGCATGCCAACCTTCAATGACTGATGTACCATGACATCCAGGTCTCGTTGCACCTCTCCTTTTCCTCATCTAAGAACATAAGAAATAGGAGCATGAGTAGGCCATATGGCCCCTCAAGCCTGCTCCGCCATTCAATAAGATCTGATCTGATCTTGGCCTCAACTACACTTCCCTGCCCACTTCCCATAACCCTTGACTCCCCTATCTTTCAAAAATCTATCTATCTCCACCTTAAATATATTCAATGACCCAGCCTCCACAGCTCTCTGGGGTAGAGAATTGCAAAGATTCACTAGCCTCTGAGAGAAGAAATTCTTCCTCATCTCCATTTTAAATGGGTGACCCCTTATTCTGAAACTACGGCTCCTAGATCTAAATTCCTCCACGAGGAGAAATATCCTCTCTACATCTACCCTGTCGAACCCCCTCAAAATCTTATACGTTTCAATAAGACCACCTCTCACTCTTCTGAACTCCAATGAGTATAGGTCCAACCTGCTCAACCTTTCTTCATGAGACAACCCCTTCACCTTAGGCATCTACCTAGTGATCCTTCTCTGACCTGCCTCCAATGCAAGTATATCCTTTCTTAAATAAGGAGACCAAAACTGCACGCAGTACTCCAGGTGTGATCTCACCAATGCCCTGTACAGTTGTAGCAGGACTTCCCTACTTTTATACTCCTCCCCCTTGCAATAAAGACCAACATTCCATTTGCCTTCCTAATTACTTGCTGTACCTGCATAATAACTTTTTGTGATTCACGTACAAGGGCCCCCAGATCCCTCTGTACCACAGCATTTTGTAGTCTCTCTTCATTTAAATAATAATTAGTTTTTTTAGCCTTCCTACCAAAGTGGATAACCTCACATTTTCCCACATTATACACCATCTGCCATTTAACCTAACTATATCCCTTTATGCAATGCTTTATATCATCTTCCCACCTTGCTTTCTCAACTATCTTTGTATCATCAGCAAATTTGGCTACATTACACTCGGTCCCTTCATCCAAGTCATTAATATGGATTTTAAATAGTTGAGGCCCCAGCACTGATCCCTGTGGCACCCCACTAGTTACAGGTTGCCAAGCTGAAAATGACTCATGTATCCAGACTCTCTGTTTTCTGTTAGTTAGCCAATTCTCTATCCATGCTAATATATTAAACCCAACCCCGTGAGGTCTTATCTTGTGCAGTAACCTTTTATGTGGCACCTTATCGAATGCCTTCTGGAAATCCAAATACAACACATCCACTGGTTTCCCCTTATCCACCCTGCTCATTACATCCTCAAAGAATTCTAGCAAATTTGTCAAACATGATTTCCCTTTCATAAAACCATGCTGACTCTGCTTGATTATATTATGGTTTTCTAAGTGCCCTGCCTGCAAATCCCCTGGGAGGACAGATGCACAAACATTAGCATCCTCGTCCAGGTCAATATTCCCAGCATTGAAGCACTGACCACACTTGATCAGCTCCGCAGGCCACATAGTTCGCATGCCACATAGTTCGCATGCCAGACACGAGACTCCCAAAGCAAGCGCTCTACTCGGAACTTGTCCACGGCAAACGAGCCAAAGGTGGGCAGAGGAAACGTTACAAGGACACCCTCAAAGCCTCCCTGATAAAGTGCGACATCCCCACTGACAACTGGGAGTCCCTGGCCATAGACCGTCCTAAGTGGAGGAAGTGCATTTGAGAGGGCGCTGAGTTCCTCGAGTATCGTCGCCGAGAGCATTCAGAAATCAAGCGCAGGCAGTGGAAGGAGCGTGCGGCAAACCAGGCTCCCTGCCCACCCTTTCCCTGAATGACTATTTGTCCCACCTGTGACAGAGACTGCAGTTCTCGTATTGGACTGTACAGCCACCTAAGAACTCATGCTAAGAGTGGAAGCAAGTCTTCCTCGATCCCAAGGGACTGCCTATGATGATGCTACTACTTCCTTAAAAATGGACTCCAGTATTTTCCCAATGACAGATGTTGGGCTAACTGGTCTATAGTTTCCTGCTTTCTGTCTCCCTCCTTTCTTGAATTGTGGCGTTCCATTTGCAGTTTTCCAATTTTGGTAGACTACAACCAGTGCATCCACTATCTCTGCAGCCACTTCTTTTAAGACCCTAGGATGCAGACCATCAGATCCAGGGGACTTGTCCACCTTTAGTCCCATTAGTTCGCCTCGTACTTTTTCTGTCGTGATTGTTTTAAGTTACACCCTCCCTATAGCCCCTTGATTAGTAACAGAAAGGTAAATGGGGTAATGCAGCAGACGTAGTATATTTGGATTTCCAAAAAGCCTTCTATAAGGTACCATATAGTAAACTCATGTGGCGTCAGGGGACAAGTAAGAGAATGGATAGCAAGCTGGCTACAAAACAGAAAACAGAGAGTCGGGATTAAAGGTAGTTACGCAGGTTGGCAAATGATGGGAAGTGATGTTCCACAAGGATCCATGCTGGGACCACTGCTTTATACCATTTGTTGTAGGCATTAGGCACCTGCTGAATATATCAAAACACCAGGCATTAGGCACCTGCTAAATATATCTAAACTCATATAGGTTTAAAGTGGCCACATATAAAATGGCTGCCCAAGCATGATGGGAACTCAGTTAGTCAAGCAATGAACTGTTGACTGAGGCTGACCAAGCAATGACCTAGTGAGGCCCACTACCGGAAATGCCTTGGATCACCCACTTGAGACAAGATAACTATAACGAACCATTATAGTACCTGGTATGGAATGTCCTTAATCAAGGACTTCGCACAGCAGAGCCCCGAGGAACAGAGATAAGGGGAGGCCTACCTCACATAACAAGGTCATTAATCAGCCCGAGCTGACAAGAACCGAACATACAGCCCCTGAGGTATCAGGGGAATTCTATTGGGTTAAAGAAACCTATATGTAATCTATAATC
Source organism: Pristiophorus japonicus (assembly GCF_044704955.1). NCBI lineage: Eukaryota > Metazoa > Chordata > Chondrichthyes > Pristiophoridae > Pristiophorus > Pristiophorus japonicus. The sequence continues at coordinate 70,870,395 of NC_091987.1, read as the reverse complement.
GTTATGATTGGATTGTGTCCAGCCGAAGTGGGCTGAGTAACTGTAATGAACTATTGTAAAACATATAAATATCGATGAATTTCTTTGTTCGTTGGAGAGAGGTGCCTGGATCTAGACCAGAGGCTTCCTCCCCGCCGGCGTAATAAAAGGCCACTTTGGCGTTGGAACCGACTCTGAGTGTTGAGTGATTCTTCCGAGAAAACATTCACGCTAACACCATTTATATAAATAATTTGGGCTCAGCAATTGGACTTGCATTTTCAAAATTTGCGGATGACATCAAATTGGGGATGTGGTTAACTTGCAGAATGGACATGTAATTGGCAAATGAACATTAATGTGGATAAATGTGAGGTAATATATTTTGGTAGGAAGAATAAGAAGGCCATATGCCCCTTGGAAAATAAGTTACAAAATAGGATAGAGGAACACAGGTATCAGAGGTACAGATACATAAATCACTAAAAGTAGTGACGCAGGTTAATAAGGCCATTCAAAAAAAGCAAACAAAGCATAGTGTTCATTTCTAAAGGGTTAGAATTAAAAAGCAAAAAAGTTATGTTAAATTTGTATAGAATCTGTGAAACTTTGTTAGAGACCACATATTCTCAGAGACCTCAGTGGAAGTCCTTCTGTTTGAGTTAAGGACATGGCGAGGCAGGCACCTAGGACTAGAGGAAAGGAATCCACAGCGGAAGGTCATCCAAACTTTATAGAGGGCAGGAAAAGGTTTAATGACCTTAAAAGGTTGGCCAAGGTAAGTGAAGGCATGTTTGCCCTTGTAACACTGTTAGATGCATGAGTCTCCTCCATAACCATCATGCCTTCACTGTCGAAATAACAAAATAAATATTACAAAGCCCCTCACATCCTGCACACACACACACTTTCTTCCCACCATGTTAATATGCAATTTCCAAGGCCTGACAACAAGGACTGTAGTGGAATGTTCAAATAAGAGATACTTGCTGCTATCCTGCTCCTGAAAATATTACCTGTGGCGGTTAATGCATATACCTGGGTGAAATTAAATGAAGTGCCAGGATGGTGTTTTTTTTCACTCATTTCTCTCTTTGCAAAGGAAAAGTTTGCCCACAATCAACAGGAACAGCCACAGGGCGATGAATGATTACCGACACCACTGACTGCTCACGAGGTAGAAGCTCTGCAATTACTTGACTGGCACTCAGGAGAGATACTGGGAGATGGGAAAGTGTGAGGCAAGCAGCCAGGAACAGATTTATAAATATAGAAACATAGAAACATAGAAAACAGGTGCAGGAGTAGGCCATTTGGCCCTTCGAGCCTGCACCACCATTCAATAAGATCATGGTTGATCATTCACCTCAGTACCCCTTTCCTGCTTTCTCTCCATATCCCTTGATCCCTTTAGCCGTAAGAGCCAAATCTAACTCCCTCTTGAATATATCCAATGAACTGGCATCAACAACTCTCTGCGGCAGGGAATTCCACAGGTTAACAAGTGAAGAAGTTTCTCCTCATCTCAGTCCTAAATGGCCTACCCCTTATCCTGAGACTGTGTCCCCTGGTTCTGGACTTCCCCAACATCAGGAACATTCTTCCCGCATCTAACATGTCCAATTTGTAATGATAGTGATGATCTGCAGTACAATTACAATGTACATGGGGTATTCTCTTAAGGGTGCAGTTCCGGTGGGAGTGGGGGAGGCAGGACTTCTGCCCACCTCTCTGTAACTACCCCTGAACCCCAACTAATTTTTTGGATTGGGGCTTATTATGGTTGCACAGTGAGGTCTCAGTGGGATTCCCACCATCAAGCGGAACAGCAATGAGGACACTATGGCAGCACAAGACCAGGGCATTCAACAGATACATCATTGGGGATTAAATGAAAAAGAGGCCGGAGCAGCAGTCCCATCAGGGAAATGTCGGTTGGGGTGGTGAGCTGACCGTAGGCCTCACTGCCTCATTGTCTCACCATTTCTGGCCCAATTCTGCCTTAGTTTGGACAAGATTATGAAGGAAAATGAGGATATTACCCCAAGGTCTCCTCTTTCATAGCTTATGACCATTGTCAATCTCCATTCTCAGTGCTTCCCCTCCAAAAATGTATCGCCCTTAATTTCTTCCAGCGTATTCTCAGCAAGAATCTAAATGGCATTCGAAAGAGCTGCCTGGCATCTTCACTCTACAACGGTGACCCCTGCACCTTGTCCATACCATCATGGCACCTTACAGACAGACAAACAGAGCACCAGGAAACAGAATGACTTGTAAATGGAAAATGAGTTTGTTATATATGTAAACTTGTACTTACTCTGTACAGCCACCAGAGGGCTCATCCCCTGGAGTCCCAAGGGATCCCATAATCCCTTAGCAGCACAGGTATTTAAGGAGGCTTCACAGGTTGGAGCGACACTCTGGAGACCTGCAATAAAAGATTAAGGTCACACTTTACCTTGAGATCACAGTGTTCAGTCTGACTCTATCTCCATACACAACAACTGGCGACGAGATACAGATAGCGAACCCAAAGATGCAGAGAACAGTGGGCATCCTGGAGAAATTCTCGAAGGGAGATGATTGGGAAACTTTTGTGGAGCGACTCGACCAATACTTCGCGGCCTACGAGCTAGATGGGTAAGAGAACGCTGCCAAATGAAGGGCGATCCTCCTCACCGTCTGTGGGGCACCAACGTATGGCCTCATGAAGGATCTGCTCACTCCGGCGAAACCCACGGAGAAATTGTACGACGATTTGTGCACACTGGTCCAAGAGCATTTGAACCCAAAGGAAAGCGTTCTGATGGCGAGGTACCGGTTCTACACCTACAAAAGGTCTGAAGGCCAGGAAGCGGCGAGTTATGTTGCTGAGCTAAGACGCCTGATAGGACATTGCGAATTTGAAGGACATTTGGAGCACATGCTCAGAGACTTTTTCGTACTTGGCATTGGCCACGAAACCATACTTCGCAAACTTTTGCCTGTAGACACCCCAACCTTGAGTAAGGCCATAGTGATAGCCCAGGCATTCATTGCCACCAGTGACAATACTAAGCAAATCTCTCAGCACACAAGTGCTTCTACAAGTACTGTGAACAAAATGATGTTGTTTTCAAAACGTAACGTACAGGGCAGGTCACACAAGCCTGCAGCTACACGTCTGCAGGTGTCTCAGAGTCCACCATTAAGGGTGATGAATGCAAGGCCATTAACACCTTGTTGGTGCTGCGGGGGTAATCATCGTTTCCATTCATGCCGATTCAAAGAGTATGTTTGCAAGGGCTATGGAACAATGGAACACCTCCAACGAGTGTGCAGGCGAACTGCAAAGCCTGTTATACCTGCAAATCACCATGTTGCAGAGGTGGATAGATCCACGGAGGCTCACGACGAACCAGAGCCTCAGATCGAGGAGGCAGAGGTACATGGGGTGCACACATTCACCACGAATTGTACCCCGATAATGCTGAATTTTGAACTAAATGGACTCCCGGTGTCAATGGAGCTGGACATGGGTGCGAGCCAGTCCATCATGGACAAAAAGACTTTCGAAAGACTGTGGTGCAACAAGGCCTCAAGGCCAGTCTTAACTCCAATTCGCACAAAACTAAGAACTTACACGAAAGAACTGATTCCTGTAATCGGCAGTGCTACCGTAAAGGTCTCCTACGATGGAGCGGTGCACAAGCTACCACTCTGGGTGGTACCGGGCGATGGTCCCACGCTGCTCAGCAGAAGCTGGCTGGGAAAGATATGCTGGAACTGGGACAGCATCCGTGCGCTATCGCCCGCTGACGACACTTCTCTTAAACAAATTTCCTTCGCTGTTCGAACCAGGCATCGGGAAATTCCAAGGAGCAAAAGTGCAGATCCACCTCATTCTGGGGGCACGACCCATCCATCACAAGGCGAGAGCAGTACCGTACATGATGAGAGAAAGGGTAGAGATCGAGCTAGACCGGCTGCAAAGAGAGGGCATCATGTCCCCGATCGAGTTCAATGAGTGGGCCAGTCCTATCATCCCAGTCCTCAAGGGAGACGGCACCATCAGAATCTGGGCGATTACAATTGTTTCTCCCTGCAGGACCAATACCCACTACCAAAGGTCTCTTTGCAGCCCTGGCGGGAGGAAAGACATTCATGAAGCTGGATTTGACTTCAGCCTACATGTCGCAGGAACTGGAAGAATCATCGAAGGCCCTCACCTGCATCAACACGTACAAAGGTCTTTTTGTTTATAACAGATGCCCGTTTGGAATCCGATCGGCAGCGGCGATATTCCAGAGAAACATGGAAAGCTTACTGAAGTCGGTCCCGCACACCGTGGTCTTCCAGGACGACATCTTGGTCACAGGTCGGAACAAAGTCAAGCATCGGCAGAACCTTGAGGAGGTTCTTAGTCAGCTCAACCACGTGGGGCTCAGTGCATTTTCCTGGCGCCTGAAGTGGAGTTCCTGGGAAGGAGGATTGTGGCGGACAGCATCAGGCCCACCAACGCGAAGACGGAAGCAATTGAGAATGCACCGAGGCCACAGAACAGCTGGGACATTGAATAAATTTAAGACAGAAATAGACAGTTTCTTAAACGATAAGGGGATAAGGGGTTATGGGGAGCGGGCGGGGAAGTGGAGCTGAGTCCATGATCCGATCAGCCTTGATATTGAATGGCAGAGCAGGCTCGAGGGGCCGAATGGCTTACTCCTGTTCCTATTTCTTATGTTCTTATGTTATGTTCTTATGAGATCAGTACGTGAGTGAGAAACGATATTGGCTCAGAAGATCAAAATGTTGAATCAGTTTGGGTGGAGATAACAAATAATAAGTGGGAAAAGTCTCTGGTGGGCGTAGTCTATAAGTCCCCTAACACTGTTGGATGGAGTATAAATCAAGAAATAATGGAGGCTTGTAAAAAAGGAACGGCAATAATCATGGGCGATTTTAACCTTCATATTGATTGGACAAAACAAATTGGCCAGGGTAGCCTTGACGAAGAGTTCATAGAGTGTATCCAGGATAGTTTCATTGAACAGTAGTTTGCGGAACCAACCAGGGAGCAGGCTATCTTAGATCTGGTACTAAGGCAGGATTAATAAACGATCTCCTGGTAAAGGATCCTCTAGGAATGAGTGACCATAGCATGGTTGAATTTCAAATTCAGTTGGAGGGTGAGAAAGTTGGATCTCAAACCAGTGTCCTAAGCTTAAACAAAGGAAACTACAAAGGTATGAGGGCAGAGTTGGCTAAAGTGAACTGGGAAAATAGATTAAAGAGTGGGATGGTTGATGAGCAGTGGCAGACATTTAAGGAGATAGTTCATTACTCTCAACAAAAATATATTCCAATGAGAAGGAAAGACTGTAAGAGAAGGGATAACCATCCGTGGCTAACTAAGGAAATAAGGGAGGTACCAAATTGAAAACAAGGGCATACATAGTGGCCAAGACTAGTGGGAGGCCAGAGGATTGGGAAACTTTTAGAAGCCAGCAAAGAACGACTAAAAGAATAATTTTGGCCTCAATTTTCCCCAGTATTTGCGCTGTTTTTTTTGGAGCAGGCTGCTTTTTCTGGCCGAACTTAAAAATCCCCAGTTTCCCCAATCAATTTGCACCAGCGTAACTCATTTAGTTCCGCTTTTTTTAGCTAAGTTTTTCTTTCCTCAAGAGGGAGCGTAACCAGCCACCTATGCCAATTCTGGCCATTTAGGGAACTTTGGCCAGTTAATAATTTCTCCACTTCTGCTTAGGCCAGTGTGTGTGGCCTCTCAAGAAAACCCTTGCAGAGAGTTAAAGAAATTGGCGCAGGTAAATAAATCGGAAGCCATTCGGCCTGGTCTAGGGGCGGGAAGCGGAGCGAACCAGGACCGGCAAGCACTCGGGACCGGAGTGGCTCGGTGGGGGAGTGCGGGAGCAAACTGACCGGCACGCACTCAGGGGCCACAACGGACCAGGAAGGCACCTCACTCGGGGACCGGAGAGGGTCGCAAACAGCCGATCAGAAGGATTTGTGCCTGGGGAGGGGAGGGGAGAGGGAGAGAGAGGCCATCCCAGCGACGTCAAGAATGTTAGTTTCTTTCCTCGCGCATGCGCAGAAGGCCTGGCTCCTTTTTCCAGCGCAGACCGCAGGTTCCACCCCCCGAGGCGACTGGCCATGCTGCGCGGTTCCAGATTACATCAGGGAAACTTCCGACAAGTTTTTCTCATGCATTTCTTGACCTAAATAAGTGGCGCAACTCTGGCAATATGCCAGAAAACAGGCTTGGGGAAAATTGAGCCCAAAGAGAGGGAAGATAGATTATGAAAATAAACGAGCACGAAATATAAAAACAGATAGAGTTTTTACAGGTACATAAAAAGAAAAAGAGTGGCTAACGTAAATGTTGGTCCCTTAGAGGATGAGACTGGGTAATTAATAATGGGAAACAGGGAAATGGCAGAGATGTTGAACAAATATTTTGTATTGGTCTTCACAGTAGAAGACACTAAAAACATCCCAATAGTGGATAATCAAGGGGCAATAGGGAAGGAGGAACTCACTATCACTAAAGAAATAGTACTTGGTAATATAATGGGACTAAAGGCGGACAAGTTCTCTGGACCTGATGGCTTGCGTCCTCGGGTCTTAAAAGAAGTGGTTGCAGAGATAGTGGATGCATTAGCTGTAATCTACCAAAATTCCCTGGATTTTGGGGCAGTCCCAGCGGATTGGAAAACCGCAAATGTAATACCCCTATTTAAAAAAGGAGGCAGACAGAAAGCAGGAAATTATAGACCAGTTAGCCTAACATCAGTCGTTGGGAAAATGCTGGAGTCCATTATTGAGGAAGCAGTAGCAGGACATTTGGAAAAGCATGATTCAATCAAGCAGAGTCAACATGGTTTTATGAAAGGGAAATCATTTTTGACAAATTTGCTGGAGTTCTTTGAGGATGTAACGAGCAGGGTGGATAAAGGGGAACCAGTGGATGTAGTGTATTTGGATTTCCAGAAGGCATTCGATAAGGTGCCACATGAAAGGTTACTGCACAAGAAGTAAGTTCATGGGTAGAGGATTGGCTAACTAACAGAAAACAGAGAATCAGGATAAATAGGTCATTTTCCGATTGGCAAACAGTAACTAGTAGGGTGCCGCAGGGATCGGTGTTGGGGCCTCAACTATTTACAATCTATATTAATGGCTTGGATGAAGAGACTCCATATGTGTTGTGTATGGAGAAAGAGTCAGACTGAACACTGTGAGCTCAAAGTAAAGTGTGATCTTAGTCTTTTATTGCAGGTCTCCAGAGTGCCTCTCCAACCTGTGAAGCCTTCTTAAATACCTGTGCTCCTAAGGGATTATGGGATCCCTTGAGACTCCGGGGAATGAGCCCTCTGGTGGCTGTACAGAGGAAATGCAAGTCCACATATATAACAACATTTCCACCAAAGTCAGTAGTGTAACTATTTACAATGTGAGTAAATCTGGGTCCCTTCTTGCCTGGTTGATTGTCTCGGTGTGAAAGCTGGTGTTGTTGAATCTTTTGTTGGGCCCTCGCTGGGTTGCTGTGCAGCTGTGTAGCTGGCCTTGCTGGGTTGTCTGGTTTGTTGGGCACTGCAGGGCTGCTGTGGATGATGGGTTCTGCTTCGTGGTCAACCGTGGTGTCGGTTGCCACTGGTTTGGGTGTTGGGGGATCAGAAAAGGTAGAGTCCAAGGTGGGTTGCTCAGAGTAGTCCCTGAATCTGAGTTTGATTTGGTCCAAGTGTTTCTGGTGAATGAGTCCATTTGAAGGTTTGACCCGAAACACCCTGCTCCCCTCTTTGGCCATGACAGTGCCGGGAAGCCACTTGGGACCTTGTCCATAATTTAATACAAATACAGGATCATTGATTTCAATCTCGCGTGACACATTTGCGCTATCATGGTATGCACTTTGTTGAAGCCGCCTGCTCTCTACCTGTTCATGTAGATCAGGGTGAAATAACGAGAGCCTTGTCTTAAGTGCTTTTTTCCTGATCAGTTCAGCAGGTGGATCCCAGTGAGTGAGTGGGGTTTCGTGCGGTAGCTAAACAGGACACGGGATAGGTGAGTCTGCAGTGAGCCTTCAGTTACCCTCTTCAAGCCTTGCTTGATGGTTTGCACTGCTCTCTCTGCCTGACCATTGGACGCTGGTTTAAACGGGGCAGATGTGACATATTTGATCCAATTACGGGTCATGAATTCTTTGAACTCAGCACTGGTAAAACATGGCCCGTTGTCGCTCACCAGGACATCGGTAAGCCGTGTGTGGCAAACATGGCCCGCAGGCTTTCAGTGGTGGCAGCAGACATGCTAGCCGACATAATCTCACATTCAATCCACTTGGATTATACGTCTACAATCACAAGGTACATTTTACCCAAGAACGGGCCTGCAGAGTCTACGTGTACCCTAGACCACGGTTTGGAGGGCCAAGACCATAAACTTCGCAGCGCCTCCCTGGGTACATTGCTTAACAGCAAGCATGTATTACATCTGTGAGCGCAGGACTCTAAGTCCGCATTGATACCAGGCACCACACGTGGGATCTGGCTATCGCTTTCATCATTATGATGCCTGGGTGGGTACTGTGAAGGTCATTGATGAAGGAGGCTCTGCCCTTCTTGAGGACCATTACTCGATTGCCCCACAGAAGGCAATCTGCCTGTGTAGACATTTCATCCTTGCGCTGCTGGAATGGCTTTATCTCATCCTGCATTTCCATTGGGACACTGGACCAGTTCCCGTGAAGCATACAGCTTTTGACTCGAGATAATAAAGGGTCCTGGCTTGTCCAGGCTTTGATCTGCCGGGCAGTGACGGGTGATTGCTCATTCTCAAATGCCCTCATAACCATGGCTAGATCTACGGGATGCGCCATTTCCTCCTCCTTGGTGGGAAATGGCAGCCTACTGAAAGCATCGGTGCAGTTTTTTGTGCCTGGCCTGTAGCGGATGGCGTAGTTGTATGCGGACAACGTGAGCACCCATCTCTGGATGCGGGCCGATGCATTGGTATTTATCCCTTTACTCTCGGAAAACACGGATATAAGTGGCTTATGGTCAGTTTCCAACTCAAATTTTAGCCCAAACAGGTACTGATGCATTTTCTTTGCCCCATAGACACACGCTAATGTTTCTTTTTCAATCATGCTGTAGGCGTTCTCGGCCTTAGACAGACTCCTGGATGCAAAAGCAACCGGTTGCAGTTTCCCGAAATCATTAGCTTGTGGCAATAGACACCCAATGCAATATGACAACACATCACATGTTAGAAACATAGAAACATAGAAGATAGGTGCAGGAGTAGGCCATTCGGCCCTTCTAGCCTGCACCGCCATTCAATGAGTTCATGGCTGAACATGCAACTTCAGTACCCCCTTCCTGCTTTCTCACCATACCCCTTGATTCCCCTAGTAGTAAGGACTTCAGCTAACTCCTTTTTGAATATATTCAGTGAACTGGCCTCAACAACTTTCTGTGGTAGAGAATTCCACAGATTCACCACTCTCTGGGTGAAGAAATTCCTCCTCATCTCGGTCCTAAATGGCTTACCCCTTATCCTTAGACTGTGTCCCCTGGTTCTGGACTTCCCCAACATTGGGAACATTCTTCCTGCATCTAACCTGTCTAACCCCATCAAAATTTTAAACGTTTCTATGAGGTCCCCTCTCATTCTTCTGAACTCCAGTGAATACAAGCCCAGTTGATCCAACCTTTCTTGATAGGTCAGTCCCGCCATCCCGGGAATCAGTCTGGTGAACCTTCGCTGCACTCCCTCAATAGCAAGAATGTCCTTCCTCAGGTTAGGAGACCAAAACTGTACACAATACTCCAGGTGTGGCCTCACCAAGGCCCTGTACAACTGTAGCAACACCTCCTTGCCCCTGTACTCAAATCCCCTCGCTATGAAGGCCAACATGCCATTTGCTTTCTTAACCGCCTGCTGTACCTGCATGCCAACCTTCAATGACTGATGTACCATGACACCCAGGTCTCTTTGCACCTCCCCTTTTCCTAATCTGTCACCATTCAGATAATAGTCTGTTAGTACCAAACGCTTACATACATCATACAGCACAATCAATTTGCTTCATTATATCAATTTTCTCGCTTTTACAAAGGCATTTTCTTGGCCTTTGCCCGAAACCCATGTGCCCTCTTTTTGTATTAAGACATGTAGTGGTTCTAGCAGGGTGCTGAGACCCGGTAAGAAGATACCAAAGTAGTTCAAGTGTCCCAGAAACGACCGCAGCTCCGTCACGTTCTGTGGCCTCGGTGCGTTCTCAATAGCCTCCATTTTTGTGTTGGTGGGCCTGATGCCATCCGCCGCAATCCTCCTTCATAGGAACTCCACTTCAGGCACCAGGAAAATGCACTTCGAGCGTTTTAACCTGAGCCCCATGTGGTTGAATCGACTAAGAACCTCCTTCTGGTTCTGCAGGTACTCGACTGCGTTCCGACCTGTGACCAAAATGTCGTCCTGGAAGACCACGGTGTGCGGGACCGACTTCATTAAACTTTCCATGTTTCTCTGGAATATCACCGCCGCTGATCAGATTCCAAACAAAAAGACCTTTGTGCGTGCTGATGCAGGTGAGGGCCTTCGATGATTCCTCCAGTTCCTGCGTCATGTAGGCTGAAATCAGATCCAGCTTCATGAACGTCTTTCCACCCACCAGCATTGCAAAGAGGTCGTCGGCTTTTGGTAGTGGGTATTGGTCCTGCAGGGAGAAACAATTGATAGTTACTTTGTAATCGCCACAGATTCTGACGGTGCCGTCTCCCTTGAAGACTGGGACAATAGGACTGGCCCACTCGCTGAACTCGATCGGTGAAATGATGCCCTTTCATTGCAGCCGGTCTAGCTCGATCTCTACCCTTTCTCTCATCATGCTCTCGCCTTGTGATGGATGGGTCGTGCCCCCGGAATTAGGTGGATCTGCACTTTTGCTCTTTGGAATTTCCCGATGCCTGGTACGAACAGCAAAGGAAATTTGTTTAAGACCTGGGCACAAGAAGTGTCGTTAGCGGGCAATAGCACTCGGACATTGTCCCAGTTCCAGCGTTTCCTTCCCAGCCAGCTCCTGCCGAGCAGCATGGGACCATCGCCAGGTACCACCCAGAGTGGTAGCTTGTGCACCGCTCCATCGTAGGAGACCTTTACGGTAGCACTGCCGATTACAGGAATCAGTTCTTTCGTGTAAGTTCTTAGACTCGTGCAAACTGGAGCTAAGACTGGCCTTGAGGCCTTGTTGCACCACAACCTTTCGAAAGTCTTTTTGCCCATGTTGGACTGGCTCGTGCCCGTGTCCAGCTCCATTGACACCGGGAGTCCATTTAGTTCAATATTCACCATTATCGGGGGGGCAATTCATGATGAATGTGTGCACCCCATATACCTCTGCCTCCTCTATCTGAGGCTCTGGTTCGTTGTGATCCTCCGTGGATCTGTCCTCCTCTGCAACATGGTGGTTTGCAGGTTTAACAGGCTTAGTAGCTCACCTGCACACTCTTTGGAGGTGTCCCATTGTTCCACTGCCCTTGCAAACGTATCCTTTGAATTGGCATGAATGGAAACGATGATCACCCCCGCAGCACCAACAAGGTGTTAATGGCCTTGCATTCATCACCCATAATGGTGGACTCTGAGACATCTGCGGATGTGTAGCTGCAGGTATGTGTGACCTGCCCTGTATGTTATGATTCGAAAACAACATCACTTTGTTCACAGTACTTGTAGCAGCACTTGTGTGCTGAGAGATTTGCTTAGTATTGTCACTGGTGGCAATGAACGCCTGGGCTATCGTTATGGCCTTAATCAAGGTTGGGGTGTCTACAGTCAAAAGCTTGTGAAGTATGGTTTTGTGACCAATGCCAAGTACGAAAAAGTCCTTGAGCATGTGCTCCAAATGTCCTTCAAATTCGCAATGTCCTGCAAGGCATCTCAGCTCGGCGACATAACTCGCCATTTCCTGGCCTTCAGACCTTTTGTAGGTGTAGAACTGGTACCTCGCCATCAGAACACTTTCCTTCGGGTTCAAATGCTCTCAGACCAGTGTGCACAAATCGTCGCACGATTTCTCCATGGGTTCGCTGGAGTGAGCAGATTCTTCATGAGGCCATATGTTGGTGGCCCACAGACAGTGAGGAGGATCGCTCTATATTTGGCAATGCTCTCTTCCCCATCTAGCTCTTTGGCCACGAAGTATTGGTTGAGTTGCTCCACAAAAGTTTACCAATCATCTCCGTCCGAAAATTTCTCCAGGATGCCCACTGTTTGCTGCATCTTTGGGTTTGCTATCTGTATCTCGTCGCCAGTTGTTGTGTATGGAGAAAGAGTCAGACTGAACACTGTGAGCTCAAAGTAAAGTGTGACCTTAGTCTTTTATTGCAGGTCTCCAGAGTGCCTTTCCAACCCGTGAAGTCTTCTTAAATACCTGTGCTCCCAAGGGATGATGGGATCCCTTGGGACTACGGGGAATGAGCCCTCTGATGGGTGTACAGAGTAAATATGTCCACATATATAACTGTAGCCAAGTTTGCTGCTGATACAAAGATGGGTGGGAGCAAATCGTGAGGAGGACACAAGAAATCTGCAAAGGGATATAGACAGGCTAAGTGAGTGGGAAAAAATTTGGCAGATGGAGTATAATGTGGGAAAATATGAGGTTATCCACTTTGGCAGAAAAAATAGAAAAGCAAATTATTATTTAAATGGAGAAAAATTGCAAAGTGCTGCAGTACAGAGGGACCTGGTGTCCTTGTGCATGCAACATAAAAGATTAGTATGCAGGTACAGCAAATAATAACATAAGATATAGGTGTAGAAGTAGGCCATGCGGCCCCATCGAGCCTGCTCCGCCATTCAATAAAATCATGGCTGATCTGATCATGGACTCAGCTCCACTTCCCTGCCCGCTCCCCATAACCCCTTATCCCCTTATCGTTTAAGAAACTGTCTATTTCTTTCTTAAATTTATTTAACGTCCCAGCTTCCACAGCTCTCTGAGGCAGTGAATTCCACAGATTCACAATCCTCTGAGAGAAGGAATTTCTTCTCATCTCAGTTTTAAATGGGCAGCCCCTTATTCTAAGATCATGCCCTCTAGTTCTAGTCTCTCCCACCAGAGAAAACCTCCTCTCTGTATCCACCTTGTCAAGCCCCCTCATAATCTTATTCGTTTCGATAAGATCACCTCTCATTCTTCTGAATTCCAATGAGTAGAGGCCCAACCTACTCAACCTTTCCTCATAAGTCAACCCCCTCATCGCCGGGATCAACCTAGTGAACCTTCTCTGAACTGCCTCCACAGCAAGTATATCCTTTCATAAATATGGAAACCAAAACTACACGCAGTATTCCGGGTATGGCCTCACCAATACCTTGTACAGCTCACTTTGAGCTCACAGTGTTCAGTCTGACTCTATCTTCATACACAACAGATGCAACAACTGAGTTTGACCAGAGGTTTGAGAAATAACTGTCCTGAGCAACTTAGGGACCAAAATGGAAAATTATACAAGAGCATATGTAGGCTGTGAAGACAGTTTCAATGGATATGCTACAGTTGGTGGAAACTTGGAGGAATCCACAGCCCATATCAGCAATACTTTGGCCCGGATTTTGCACTAAGAATAACGGTGAGGCTATCAAGCTCACCGTTACTAAGCAGTAAATCAGACAGCAACTTTCATTTTTAAGGTGATTGGCAAAAAAACCAAAGGCGACATGAGGAAAAACATTTTTACACAGCGAGTGATTACGATCTGAAATGCACTGCCTGAAAGGATGGTGGAGGTTGACTCAATCATGGCTTTCAAAAGAGAATTGGATAAGTCCCTGAAGAAAAAAGATTTTCAGAGCTATGTGGAAAGGGCGGGGCAGTGGGACTAGCTGAAATGCTCGTGCAGAGAGCCGGCATGGGCTCAACAGGCTGAATGGCCTCCTTCTGTGCTGTAACCATTCTATGACTCTATGGGGCTGAAATTCAGCTCCCCCAAAAGGCTTCTTACCACCAGAAAGCAGTGGCCAGGCAGCGGAGTCGAGCGGTGGCCAACTTCATGTCCAATGGCCGCCGCCAGCGAAATTCAGCTCGGGGATTTTTCTGACAGCCCCCACTTCTGTCCCGCTGCTGCTGACTGTCCTAAGTGTATCATCAAAGGGGGCACCACCGATCTCCTGCACCTCCAGCGCACCTCCCGCAAAATTTATGTTCACAAATCTTTAACCCGCCGCGCGGTGCTCCCGACAGCTTTTTCTGTTGGTGCACCTTGCTTTCAGTCTGTGAGCCAAGGCGGCGCGGCGGCCCTTCAAGGGGAAGGCGCACTGCCGCGGCCACCATGATTTTTTGTCGGTCGACTGCCAACAGTCCCACTTCCGCCCCCATTATGGCCAACTTCCGGTCCGCTTCAAAAAAAACGACAAAGAACTGAATTCACTGAAAGAGGCGACCTCATCTGATGCGGTGGGAAAAACAATTCAGGAGCGGAAGATGCAACCCATTTCGGGCGGAGGTAAATTTCGTCCCCTATGATTCTTTGATGACAGAGTCCACATATGCGCAGTTAAACGCGGAAATCTGGAAGTTGCAGTCTGAGTTATCCTGCTCCTCCACAGGCTGCGCTATATCAGTTCCTCGATGTTTGACTCGGCATTGAAATACATGTAAGGGCGTGAACTTGTGGTACTTACCCACTCGATACCCACTAAACGCGCCAGAAGTTAGGGCTGGTACATTCACGGGTATGAGTCTTAATGGCATAAGTCTCAATTATTGGCAAACAACCTCTATGTCACTGAAAATTTTATTTATAACCATGGGGTCGCATTCCTTCAGAATTAAATTTTTGTTGCAGATTTTTTTAATTAACATTTTTTTAAACATTTTTTTCTTTCTGTCTTTTATCTCCCTTATTCCCATCTTTATTTCCCTCTATTTATTTTGCCTTCTGCACATGATTTTACAATGAATTAATTCTAAGTTATATTTCCTGTTTTAAACTCTGCGTGTCTCATCTGATTGGTTACAGAGCCATGCTGGTGTGGGTGCTGCTCACACATGCACAGATAATCTGTAGAGGAAGCCGCACTGGATCGGACACCCAATGCCAGTAAGTTGCCGCTCAAAAGCCCGCACATCTGTGGGCAGCTGTCAGCATAATGAATGGCAAGCGCCATTCCTTCACCACTGAGTGCAAAATCCAGGCCAATGGAGGACGTTTTCAAGGCAATGCACATGATCGCAGAGCATGTGGTAGTCTAGGAGAGATCTCTTTCCAGGGTAGCAAGCATTCACATGTAAAGTTAGATGATTCATATCGATCACATTAATAAAAAGAGATCCCTTACTGTAGATAAAATTGATGGTGTTTTCATACAGAGTCTTCAATGCTGCATGGCTCCCATCAATAGCATTGTGTACTGGCTGGAGGAGAGGAGGGTAGGGGAAGGGGAGAGGAGAGGCAGAGGGGTGGGAAGGGAAGAGGTGAAGGGAGTGAAAGGAGATAGAGTGGAGAAGGTGAGTGGAGAGGGAGAGATGGTGGGGGAGGAAGCGACAGGAGGAACAGAGGGGAGAAGCAAAGAGAAACATAGAAACATAGAAAATAGGTGCAGGAGCAGGCCATTCAGCCCTTCTAGCCTGCACCGCCATTCAATGAGTTCATGGCTGAACATGAAACTTCAGTACCCCCTTCCTGCTTTCTCGCCATAACCCTTGATCCCCCGAGTAGTAAGGACTTCATCTAACTCCCTTTTGAATATATTTAGTGAATTGGCCTCAACTACTTTCTGTGGTAGTTCACCACAGGTTTACCACTCTCTGGGTGAAGAAGTTTCTCCTCATCTCAGTCCTAAATGGCTTACCCCTTATCCTCAGACTGTGACCCCTGGTTCTGGACTTCCCCAACATTGGGAACATTCTTCCTGCATCTAACCTGTCTAAACCCGTCAGAATTTTAAACGTTTCTATGAGGTCCCCTCTCATTCTTCTGAACTCCAGTGAATACAAGCCCAGTTGATCCAGTCTTTCTTGATAGGTCAGTCCCGCCATCCCGGGAATCAGTCTGGTGAATCTTCGCTGCACTCCCTCAATAGCAAGAATGTCCTTCCTCAAGTTAGGAGACCAAAACTGTACACAATACTCCAGGTGTGGCCTCACCAAGGCCCTGTACAACTGTAGCAACACCTCCCTGCCCCTGTATTCAAATCCCCTCGCTATGAAGGCCAACATGCCATTTGCTTTCTTAACCGCCTGCTGTACCTGCATGCTAACCTTCAACGACTGATGTACCATGACACCCAGGTCTCGTTGCACCTTCCCTTTTCCTAATCTGTCACCATTCAGATAATAGTCTGTCTCTCTGTTTTTACCACCAAAGTGGATAACCTCACATTTATCCACATTATACTTCATCTGCCATGCATTTGCCCACTCACCTAACCTATCCAAGTCACTCTGCAGCCGAATAGCATCCTCCTCGCAGCTCACACTGCCACCCAACTTAGTGTCATCCGCAAATTTGGAGATACTGCATTTAATCCCCTCGTCTAAATCATTAATGTACAATGTAAACAGCTGGGGCCCCAGCACAGAACCTTGCGGCACCCCACTAGTCACTGCCTGCCATTCTGAAAAGTACCCGTTTACTCCTACTCTTTGCTTCCTGTCTGACAACCAGTTCTCAATCCACGTCAGCACACTACCCCCAATCCCATGTGCTTTAACTTTGCACATTAATCTCTTGTGTGGGACCTTGTCGAAAGCCTTCTGAAAGTCCAAATATACCACATCAACTGGTTCTCCTTTGTCCACTTTACTGGAAACATCCTCAAAAAATTCCAGAAGATTTGTCAAGCATGATTTCCCTTTCACAAATCCATGCTGACTTGGACCTATCATGTCACCATTTTCCAGATGCACTGCTATGACATCCTTAATAATTGATTCCATCATTTTACCCACTACTGAGGTCAGGCTGACCGGTCTATAATTCCCTGTTTTCTCTCTCCCTCCTTTTTTAAAAGGTGGGTTACATTGGCTACCCTCCACTCCATAGGAACTGATCCAGAGTCAATGGAATGTTGGAAAATGACTGTCAATGCATCCGCTATTTCCAAGGCCACCTCCTTTAGTACTCTGGGATGCAGTCCATCAGGCCCTGGGGATTTATCGGCCTTCAATCCCATCAATTTCCCCAACACAATTTCCCGACTAATAAAGATTTCCCTCAGTTCCCCCTCATTACTAGACCCTCTGACCCCTTTTATATCCGGAAGGTTGTTTGTATCCTCCTTAGTGAATACCGAACCAAAGTACTTGTTCAATTGGTCTGCCATTTCGTTGTTCCCCGTTATGACTTCCCCTGATTCTGACTGCAGGGGACCTACGTTTGTCTTTACTAACCTTTTTCTCTTTACATATCTATAGAAACTTTTGCAATCCACCTTAATGTTCCCTGCAAGCTTCTTCTCGTACGCCATTTTCCCTGCCCTAATCAAACCCTTTGTCCTCCTCTGCTGAGTTCTAAAGGAGAGGCAATAGAAAGGGGAGGAGAGAGAGGAAAGAGAGAAGGGGGCAGACAGTCTCTATGTGGAATGGACATTGCTGAGTATCCTCGCATTCTGATTGGGCGACTCGTGCCAGAAAGTACAAGCTGGGAATTGCGATATTGCATATTGTTTAAGATCATGTACAGTAATGAATGAGCTCACAGGGTATTTCCAGAAGGCGCCGGCGGCATTGGCTGAACGGAAATAGGAGGGTCGGAGCTAACGGGAAGATTGCTTGAAGTTGGGAAAGTATCTTCCGCTGAAACTGGCCATCCTTTGCCAGTAACCTTTCACTTCACTTCCCCCGTGTGAGGAGCCTCCTTCCCGACTTCTTTCACTTTCGCTTCTTCCTCTCGGTAAGTATTTTTTATAACCGTTTTTCAACCGAATGTTAGCTAATATCAGTTGCTGTTTCGACCAATTGTTTTATGTTGCTTAACAAATTACGCCGCGTATACTACCATCTAAGTCGATAAGAACAATTACATGTATTCTTCACGTTGGAATATTCCAAGATGTCGTATTGAGCAGAGAGAGAAAATAAACATAGATACTGAATGAAGGAAAGAATGGTGATCCTTGTAATGAAAGTCAGGAGAGATGAGGACAACTTGGTACTAAAGAATATTAAAGTTGTATTTATTTATCAGAGACGACCCCCAGGGAGCATTACTAAAAATAATGGGCTCAATCACCGGATAGACAGTTACTCAATGTCCTTCAGTTAAACTAAAAGTGACATAAAGAGGGAAAACAACCTGTAAAAATCCAATAGGTAGAAAAGGGAAATTGGAGAGTAATGAATACAGAAATATAGTCAGAAATATAATTAAACGTGTGATCAGAATAGCTCAAATAACATTTTCAGAACTGAAATGGATAAACTTTGTTTAGGTAAGGGTATCAGGGGATATGGAACAAAGGCAGGTAAATGGAGTTGAGGTCCAGTCAGCCTAGATCTGATTGAATGGCCCAATGTTCCCATGTAAAGAGAGACCTAAATAAATCATAGACCTGGAGGTACTTCCTTATTTAGCACTAGCTGCACAGATGCCCTCAGATCTCTCATAGAATTGTATATTGTTGCGTGCCATTGGAAGAAATGTGTATGCTTTCAAATTTATTCTCTGCACCCATGTGCACCATTATATGGTTGGGAATATTGTACCTGATTGGTAGCTACAATATTAATTTGGATCAGTGGCTGCATTATATACTGATATATGCTGGCTGAATGTGAATCTGCCTCCCCTCACTAGGAGAAAGCTCTGTGTTCAAATGTATACATACATGCGGAGATCCTGGTTCATCTGGAAGATTTTAACGTACAGTGTATTCGGGAAGCAGTAGGGAGCACCTGCACTCTTGACTTTACCAAAAACTTGGCTTAAGTTCATAAAGTGCCCTGCAAATCTAAAGTGGAGATGGGGAGAACCCAGCCTGCTCAATACGTGGGACCAGGTCGACTGGAAAATACAGATGGCAAAGGGACACAAAGATATGCACAAATGTTAATGGGATATGTTAACCAATGTGTTGTAATAAATTTTTACACAATTTGATGGACATGTTAACTGACATATTTCATGGGTCTATTTTAGATTCTTAGGATTTGGAATATTGTTTATTTCAACATTTGTATTTTCTGCTTAAATGAGTAATATTAATACATATTTATTTCTGGCAAAGCACAGGGAATTGTTTTGGGTCAAGGCACTTTGATTTCCTTACACAGATGATTTTGTTAAGCTGAAATATCTCTATCGCCTATAACAATCCCCTAAACTCTGCTGCTATCTTAAACTAACACCTTCATTAGAGACTTGTCTTTTATATTGGACCTTTTTTAGGTCTGACTTCTAACCTAATAAATTTAAAAGTTTAACTTAATTCAGTACCATAAAGGAAGATTTCCCTCTGCCCTGCATGTTAAATTTAGTGTTTGCTAGCAACAATATCTTGCATTTATATAGAGCTTTTAATGTAGAAAAAACATCTCAAGGTGCTTCACAGAAGCATAATCAGATAAAGATGGATGCCGAACCCAAGGAGAAGATATTAGGTGGAGTTACTTGAAGTTTGGTCAAAGTGATATGTTTTAAGGAGGGTCTTAAAGGAAGAGAGGGAATATCGAAACATAGTGTACAAACCTAAAGTTTGTACGTTTATGTCCAGGGCAACGATGGGTATTACCTTACCCACCAGTTTTTGTACATCTTAATAACAAAATTTGGTCCATTTGAAACCAGCTTTCAATACATTTTGTTGTGTACTACAATTTGTAGTCTTGCTAATCTACTTAGGGGATGGTGAACTTACAGGCTATTCTACAGTTGTACTGACTGACTACTGTATAGCTACAATCACAATTGATCAAAACAAGCAATTACCAAAAATTACCTTAAAAATGCTCCCGAGTTGGATACATTTTGGAAGTTTTTTTAAAATCTGGTTCATATGAAGTGGAATTAGGCACATATAATTTTGTTTTGAGGGAAATTCTGTTTTATCCTGGGAACAGCCCTGTACTTATTCCAAGTACCTATCTTCAGTAGGATAGATAATGGTATGGTATAGCTATTATTTTCCAATACTACTCAGTCGTATTATGCCCATGAATGTTGTTTCTCCTGTTTATCATTAGTGATGACATATGTAGAGATGCTGTGGACTTAGGCAACCCATAAGTTCCACGGTTGCAATAAAAACTCCAATCTCTGCACCTACAGTAGGCAGAGTAAAAAATCAAAATCAAATGAGTGGCTTTTATTCATGTGTGCCCATGGACAGTGCAGTTGCTGTTCAATAAGCTAAGTCCACTCCTACCTTCATCTATCATCATACTTTTACCAGAGGCTCACAGGAGGAGGGGAATTCTGTCCCATCCTCAGGAATTGTGTACAGCATCCTAATGCAATGCCCCTTTGTTCAAAAGTCTTCATTGTATGACAAAGAGGGAAAGCAAAGGTGTTGGCCAGGACACAAGGATAACTCCCTGCTCCTCTTTGAATAGTGCTATGGGATCATTAATATTCTCTGATCCCTGGAATAAGTATAAAGAGTTTAGTTAAACATCATTTTCCAAAGGGCAGTATCTTCAACAATGCATTGTTCACTCAGTAATGTACTGGCATGTCAACCTAAATGATATGCTCAAGGTGTTTTGCTTATTCAATAATAATTTAAAAAAACAGAAAATGCTGGAAATCTCAGCGGGTCAGGCAGCATCTGTGGATAGAAAAACAGAATTAACGTTTCAGGTCGATGACCCTTTGTCATTGACCTGAAACGTTAACTCTGTTTTTCTCTCCACAGATGCTGCCTGACCCGCTGAGATTTCCAGCATTTTCTGTTTTTATTTCAGATTCCAGCATCCGCAGTATTTTGCTTTTGCTATTCTATTGTTTCCCAGTCAGTTTTGGATTTTCTAACTATAAAATAGAGATATATCACTTACACACGTCATATCCAAAGCCAAAGGTATCAATTACTATCCACTTGTAAATGTAGTTAACCATCCTAAGCTCCTTAATATTTAATCAGTTCTGCTAACTATACTGAAAATCAGGCAGTTACTAACACTGTTTACATTGCATTCATTATGTCCTTCCCTCATGGTCTGACCTATTTCCTTTTCCTTCAGCTTATCAATCTGTTTAATAAAACAGATCATTGATTGCCTTGCTGTTGTGCTGCGATCAAGTTTTAAAAGAAATGAACAGATTTTTCAAAGCCACAGGAAGACAGCTAGAGAAAATTGGAAAAGAAAACCTGGAAAATTTTATTAAAGATGTGCAGCAAATAGGAGTATTAGGAGATGGTGCAACACATGACGGTGACCAGAAAGATGCTGCTGACGAGATGCTAACAAAATCAACAGGAAGGCAACTGGAGATAATTGGAAAGCAAAACCTGGAAAAATTGTTTCAAAACATTGTGGGGCAAAAGCTCGAGACAAAACCACATAATGGTGGGCCTGAGAGTGATGGTGACGTGCCAAACAATGCCATTGAGAACACTTGCCAAAGTGAAGCTAATTCAACAGAAACAGAAGCTGGTGAGCATCTTTTTTCCCCTCATTACATTCACAGCAATTCAAATTCAACAATATAAGGAGGTGCTGAAAAATTCTGGAATGTAAAAATGTTTCTGTTGTTTAATATTTGTGTTTTCTTCACTTGGGCAGTTGGGAGTGCCTGAGAGCAAAGTACTCAGATCAGAATGTTCATAGTACAATGGGGAAATCATTCTGAGACTGCTGTTGGCATCAGATTTCACAAGTGTAAACAATAAGCTTCCCATAAGTCAAAGTACATGGGCATGTCTATGATAGTAACTGACTTGAAACAATATTTGTTGACCGATTTGAATCCTTTTTCTTTAGGGAGGGATTTAAAATTATTAAACTGGAATAAATCTTTATAAGAAGTCATAGTTATCACACTGTTTTTCTTAATTGAAGAAATTATATTTTTTTGCTGCCCAATTTTTTTTAAACTAAAAATCCATCATCATCATCATAGACAGTCCCTCGGAATCGAGGAAGACATGCTTCTACTCTAAAAATGAGTCCTTAGGTGACTGAACAGTCCAATACGAGAACCACAGTCCCTGTCACAGGTGGGACAGACAGTTGTTGAGGGAAAGGGTGAGTGGGACTGGTTTGCCGCATGCTCCTTCCGCTGCCTGCGCTTGATTTCAGCATGCTCTCCGCGATGAGACTCGAGATGCTCAGCGCCCTCCCGGATGCACTTTCTCCACTTAGGGCGGTCTTGGGCCAGGGACTTCCAGGTATCAGTGGGGATGTTGCACTTTATCAGGGAGGCTTTGAAGGTGTCCTTGTAGTGTTTCCTCTGCCCACCTTTGGCTCGTTTGCCATGAAGGAGTTCCGAGTGGAGCGCTTGCTTTGGGAGTCTCATGTCTGCGGACAATGTGGCCCGGCCAGCGGAGCGGAACTAAAAATCCACTGGAATGCTAACTCACAACAATTTACAGCAACAGATTTTGTCTTTTAAAACTCTTTTTTAAGAACAAAGATATAATATGGTGTTACTACCAGGAACAAAGGCTCATTGGTGTGTCTCTCTGATCTGAAAGCACTTGATGCTGGCATTGTTGCCGGGATTTTCTGCAGGGTTTGTCCTGATCTTCTGCTGAAACTTCGGTGGGGGATGGATAAAAATCATAAACGGTCTGGATGGCTGATTAACCCATCGCTCCGGTGTTTCTGTTGCAGTTCTGGGGAACCCTCCCTCCCAACCCCCTTCCTGAGGAAATTTCACCCCAAGGTGTCTGATATGAAAATTATTCTATGCCCCAGGATTCCATCACTTAACGGCAAAAGATGCATTAAACTTGTAGCCGGGCAACCTGAAATCCTAATTCTTCATGGTACTGCTGGCAATGTTAGGGAGGGTTAATATGGCCTGGAAAATGTGCAGGCCAGCAAACTGAGCAGTTCTGGGATTATTCCCAATGGGAACCTCCACTGCTGACCTCACTGAAATCCCTGATTTGCATCACTAGGTTAGGCCCCACACCATTAGGTGCCTATCTCCGGTACCCACCCGGCCCACAGGCCAGGGATCCTTTCTAAAGTTGTTCCACTCCAGGGAGGGTCATTCCAGAAACCAAGAATATACAGCTCATCGGCAGATTAAATTGCTGGAATCTCTATCAGTTCTTTCTGTGGAAGTCCAGGTGATGACTCTCGCCCCCAAGGTGGACCCCATTTACACTGTTCCATGAGGGCTGGTGCACCTCTTGGCATACCAGTGCCACTACTCCAGCAAGCCAATCCGAGGTAAGGACCGTCGGATATCCCCACCTGAGGGTCCCATCTCTTGGTCATGTTGCCTCTGACACAAAGGACCGTATCTGGGGTGGACAGAGGTTCTGCCCCAAAACAAGATCCCTGGAAACTAGCAGCACAGGTTGAGACCTAGTGTGCCTGACTAATTCATCAGCCTTCTGCCCCATTCCCGAAGGAGTTATGGCAGGAGTCTGTCAAGTAGGCTTGCAGATCTTCAGGGCATTTATATTTTTTAAGCTCAGTTTATAATGTGAATTACTGCTTCTTCAGGCACAACATGTGGCATTTCCTAAGACCTCTGCTTCGTCGTATTAAATGACATCAACTTTATCAACGTCTCATATTTGTTGCTTATTTAGTCTGACGTAAGGTTTTATTTATTGGCAGAAACCGAAAAAGAAAAAATGATGGATGAACTCAAAATAAAGCTTCAAAATATATTCCAGCAAGGAAAAGTTTCATTTCATGTCAGGACATTGACTGTTTGCGGCTACAGGAGTGCTGGGAAAACAACTCTG
The DNA here is from genome assembly GCF_044704955.1 of Pristiophorus japonicus. Lineage (NCBI taxonomy): Eukaryota > Metazoa > Chordata > Chondrichthyes > Pristiophoridae > Pristiophorus > Pristiophorus japonicus. The sequence continues at coordinate 70,846,539 of NC_091987.1, read as the reverse complement.
CTTCGGAAGTTACTGAATGAATCATTTCGGGAGGATGAGCCCATAACAGATGGAATACGGATTGGACAGATAGATATTAAAAACTGGGAAAAAAAGATAGGTAAATACATTTTCCGATAGAGTCTGTGGTAGATTTGAATTCTCACGTGAATCAGACTGAACCAGGCTGGAGGACAGCATGTAGGAAAAGCAGGTAAAAATGGTGAAAAAATAAATTTGAAAGCTCTTTATCTTATTGCAAGCAGCATTCGTAACAAAATACATAAGTTGACGGCACAAATATATGCAAATGGGTATGATCTGAGAGCCATTACAGAGACGTGGTTGCAAGGTGACCAAGGCTGGCAACTAAATATTCAGAGGTACTTGGCAATTCAGAAGGACAGACAGAAAGGAAAAGGCGGTGGGGTAGCTCTGTTAATAAAGGATAAGGTGGTACTCAGTAAGATAATGGGACTAAAGGCAGATAAATCCCCTGGACCTGATGGCTTGCATCCTATGGTCTTAAGAGAAGTAGCGGCAGGGATTGTGGATGCATTGGTTGTAATTTACCAAAATTCCCTGGATTCTGGGGAGGTCCCAGCAGTTTGGAAAACTGCAAATGTAACGCCCTTATTTAAAAAAGGAGGCAGACAAAAAGCAGGAAACTATAGACCAGTTAGCTTAACATCCGTGGTTGGGAAAATGTTGGAGTCCATTATTAAAGAAGCACTAGCAGGACATTTGGAAAAACAAAATTCGGTCAGGCAGAGTCAGCATGGATTTATGAAGGGGAAGTCATGTTTGACAAATTTGCTGGAGAATTTGAGGATGTAACGAACAGGGTGGATAAAGGGGAACCAGTGGATGTGGTGTATTTGGACTTCCAGAAGGCATTTGACAAGGTGCCACATAAAAGGTTACTGCACAAGATAAAAGTTCACGGGGTTGGGATAATATATTAGCATGGATAGAGGATTGGCTAACTAACAGAGAACAGAGAGTCGGGATAAATGGCTCATTCTCTGGTTGGCAACCAGTAACTAATGGGGTGCCGCAGGGATCAGTGCTGGGACCCCAACTATTTACAATCAATATTAATGACTTGGAAGAAGGGACTGAGTGTAACAAAGCCAAGTTTGCTGATGATACAAAGATGGGAGGAAAAGCAATGTGTGAGGAGGGCACAAAAAATCTGCAAATGGACCTAGACAGGCTAAGTGAGTGGGCAAAAATTTGGCAGATGGACTATAATGTCGGAAAGTGTGAAGTCATGTACTTTGGCAGAAAAAATCAAAGACCAAGCTTTAAATGGAGAAAGATTGCAAAGTGCCGCAGTGCAGCGGGACCTGGGGGTACTTGTGCATAAAACTCAAAAGGATAGTATGCAGTGATCAGGAAGGCCAATGGTATCTTGGCCTTTATTGCAAAGGGGATGGAGTATAAAAGCAGGGAAATCTTGCTACAGCTATATAAGGTATTGGTGAGGCCACACCTGGAATACTGCATTCAGTTTTGATTTCCATATTTACGAAAGGATATACTTGCTTTGGAGGCAGTTCAGAGAAGGTTCACTAGGTTGATTCCGGGGCTGAGGGGGTTGACTTATGAGGAAAGGTTGAGTAGGTTGGGCCTCTACTCATTGGAATTCAGAAGAACGAGGGGTGATCTTTCGAAACGTATAAGATTATGAGGGGGCTTGACAAGGTGGATGCAGAGAGGATGTTTCCACTGATGGGAGAGACTTGAACTAGAGGGCATGATCTTAGAATGAGGGGCTGCCCATTTAAAACACAGATGAGGAGAAATTTCTTCTCTCAGAGGGTTGTAAATCTGTGGAATTTACTGCCTCAGAGAGCTGTGAAAGCTGGGACATTGACTAAATTTAAGACAGAAATAGACAGTTTCTTAAACGATAAAGGGATAAGAGGTTATGTGGAGTGGGCGGGGAAGTGGAGCTGAGTCCATGATTAGATCAGCCATGATCTTATTGAATGGCGGAGCAAACTCGAGGGGCCGTATGGCCTACTCCTGTTCCTATTTCTTATGTTATATTCTTATGAGATCAGTGCGTGAGTGAGAAACAATATTGGCTCAGAAGATCAAGATGTTGAATCAGTTTGGGTGGAGATAACAAATAATAAAGGGAAAAAGTCTCTGCTGGGCGTAGTTTATAGGCCCCCTAACAGTAGCTACACTGTTGGACGGAGTATAAATCAAGAAATAATGGAGACTTGTAAAAAAGGAACGGCAATAATCATGGGTAATTTTAACCTTCATATTGATTGAACAAAGCAAATTGGCCAGGGTAGCCTTAACGAAGAGTTCATAAAGTATATCCGGGATAGTTTCCTTGAACAGTACGTTGCGGAACCAACCAGGGAGCAGGCTATCTTAGATCTGGTACTGTGTAATGAGGCAGCATTAATAAATTATCTCCTAGTAAAGGATCCTCTAGGAATGAGTGACCATAGCATGCTTGAATTTCAAATTCAGTTGGAAGGCGAGAATGTTGCATCTCAAACCAGTGTCCAAAGCTTAAACAAAGGAGACTACAAAGGTATGAAGGCAGAGTTGGCTAAAGTGGACTGAGAAAATAGATTAAAGTGTGGGATGGTTAATGAGCAGTGGCAGACATTTAAGGAGATATTTCATAACTCTCAAAAAATATATATTCCAATGAGAAGGAAACACTGTAAGAGAAGGGATAACCATCCGTGGTTAACTAAGGAAATAAGGGAGTATCAAATTGAAAAGAAGGGCATACAAAGTGGCCAAGATTAGTGGGAGGCCAGAGAATTGGGAAACTTTTAGAAGCCAGCAAAGAATGACTAAAAGAATAATTTTGGGCTCAATTTTCCCCAGTATTTGCACGTTTTTTTTGGAGCAAGCTGCTTTTTCTGGCCTAACTTAAAAATCCACAGTTTCCCCAATCAATTTGCACCAGCGTAACTAATTTAGTTACATTTGTTTTAGGTACATTTTTTTTTCCTCAAAAGGGGGCGTAACAAGCCACCTACGCCAATTCTGGTCATTTAAGGAACTTTGGCCAGCTGATAGTTTCTCCATTTCTGCTAAGGCCAGTGTGTGTGGCCTCTCGAGAAAACCCTTGCGGAGAGTTAAAGAAATCAGTGCAGGTAAGTAAATCGGAGGCCATTCGGCCTGGGCCAGGGGTGGGAAGTGGAGTAGACCTGGACCGACATGCACTCGGGACCGGAGAGGCTCGGTGGGGGAGGGATTGCACTGAGCGGCACTCACTAGTGGGCCACAGACCGGGAAGAGAACACTTGAAACCGGAGAGGCTCGGCGGGGGTGGTAGCAAACTGGCCACAGCGGACCAGGAAGGTACTCACCACAGCAGACCAGGAGGGCACCTCACTCGGGAACCGGAGAGGGTTGCAGACAGCCGATCAGAATGCTTGGTGCTCGGGCAGGGGGAGGGGGGAGGGAGAGAGAGGTCACTACTGCGCATGCGCGGCCATTCCAGCAACGTCAAGAACATCAGGTTTTTTCCTTGTACATGCGCAGAAGGCCCGGCTCCTTTTTCCAGCGCAGACCGCAGGCTCCACTCCCCCCGAGGCGACTGGCCACACTGCACGGTTCCAGATTACAGCACAAACATCAGGGAAACTTCCAACAAGTTTTTCTCGTGCATTTCTTGACCTAAATAAGCGACGCAACTCTGGCAATACGCCAGAAAACGGGCTTGGGAAAAATTGAGCCCAAAGAGACGGAAGATAGATTATGAAAGTAAACTAGCACAAAATATATAAACAGATAGTAAGAGTTTCTACAGGTACATAAAAAGGAAAAGAGTGGCTAATGTAAATGTTGGTCCCCTAGAGGACGAGACTGGGGAATTAATAATGGGGAACAAGGAAACGGCAGAGACGTTGAACAAATATTTTGTATTGGTCTTCACAGTAGAAGACACTAAAAACATCCCAATAGTGGATAATCAAGGGGCAATAGGGAGGGAGGAACTCACTATCACTAAAGAAGTAGTACTTGGTAATATAATGGGACTAAAGGCAGACAAGTCCACTGGACCTGATGGCTTGCATCCTAGGGTCTTATAAGAAGTGGTTGCAGAGATAGTGGATGCATTGGTTGTAATCTACCAAAATTCCCTGGATTCTGGTGCAGTCCCAGTGGATTGGAAAACCGCAAATGTAACACTCCTATTTAAAAAAGGAGGCAGACAAAAAGCAGGAAACTATAGACCAGTTAGCCTAACATCAGTCGTTGGGAAAATGTTGGAGTCCATTATTAAGGAAGCAGTAGCAGGATATTTGGAAAAGCATGATTCAATCAAGCAGAGTCAACATGGTTTTATGAAAAGGAAATCATGTTTGACAAATTTGCTGGAGTTCTTTGAGGATGTAACGAGCAGGGTGGATAAGGGGGAACCAGTGGATGTGATGTATTTGGATTTCCAGAAGGCATTCGATAAGGTGCCACATAAAAGGTTACTGCACAAGAAAGAAGTTCATGGGGTTGGGGGTAATATATTAGCATGGATAGAGGATTGGCTAACTAACAGAAAACAAAGAGTCAGGACAAATAGGTCATTTTCCGATTGGCAAACAGTAGTAGAGTGCCGCAGGGATTGGTGTTGGGGCCTCAACTATTTACAATCTATATTAATGGCTTGGATGACGAGAACGAGTGTAATTTAGCCAAGTTTGCTGATGATACAAAGATGGGTGGGAGCAAATTGTGAGGAGAACAAAGAAATCTGGAAAGGGATATAGACAGGCTAAGTGAATGGGCAAATATTTGGCAGATGGTGTATAATATGGGAATATGTGAGGTTATTTACATTGGCAGAAAAAATAGAAAAGCAAATTATAATTTAAATGGAGAAAAATTGCAAAGTGCTGCTGTACAGAGGGACCTGGGGTCCTTGTGCATGAAACACAAAAAGTTAGTATGCAGATACAGCAAGTAATCAGGAAGGCTAATGGAATGTTGGCCTTTATTGCAAGGGGGATGGAGTATAAAAGCAGAGAAGTCCTGCTACAACTGTACAGTTTATTGGCGAGGCCACACCTAGAGTACTGCATACAGTTTTGGTCTCCGTCTTTAAGGAAGAATATACTTGAATATACTTGCATTGGAGGCAGGTCAGAGAAGGTTCACTTGGTTGATTCCTGAGATGAAGGGGTTGTCTTATTATGAAAGTTTGAGCAGGTTGGGCCTATACTCATTGGAGTTTAGAAAAATGAGAGATGATCTTATTGAAACATATAAGATTCTGAGGGGGCTTGACAGGATAGATGCAGGGAGGATATTCCCACTCATAGGGGAAACTAAAACTAGGGGACATAGTCTCAGAATAAGGGGTCGCCTATTTAAAACTGTGATGAGGAGGAATTTCTTCTTTCAGATGGTTGTAAGTCTGTGGTGTTCTTTGCCCCAGAGAGCTGTGGAGGCTGGGTCATTGAATATATTTAAGGCGGAGATAGACAGATTTTTGAGCGATAAGGGAGTAAAGGGTTATGGGGAGCGGGCAGGGAAGTGGAGCTGAGTCCATGATCAGATCAGCCATGAACTTATTAAATGGCGGAGCAGGCTCGAGGGGCCAAATGGTCTACTTCTGCTTCTATTTCTTATGTTGTTATGCAAGCATTTGATACATAATCCCCTAATTATAGTACTGAGGAGGAAAGCAGTGGGGCAAAACCGATGTATTTAGATTTGTGTGTGAAAAGTCCAGGCAGTCAGAACATTACCCATTGGTCCATCTAGCCCGCCCCATACAGTTATGGTGCCCTAAACATCACAATACAGGCACTTCTTACCTACACAGAGCCATGTAATCGCCTGGGCGAGGCAAAAAAACAGATTAAAAAGAAAATTCCTTTCCAATCCTTTGAGGTGATCGCAAGTATTCCAGGAGATCACATTGATCCTGGTTGATATTAGAGGCTACTTGCCTCTTGTATGAGGTGATCCAGCTAGTAACAGGTCCAATTCTCTCTTCACCTTATGCAGTGAATCAGCATTCACTGCACATGTCGACAACCTGTTCCACAGGTCCACTATTCTCTGGGAAAAGAAAACCCCTTATCATCCAATGTTGTTTTGCCCTTACATAACTTGTAAACCTCCCTGACCTATCCAGTTTAAATAATTGGTCCATATGAACACAATCTAGTCCCATATCTTCCATAGACACCCCCAAACATTACTCTGATGTCAAGTTATCAAACTAAATTTGTAGGCAGCCCTGTGCATTCTGAATCCTCAGCAGCTGTTGGAGCTTTAGAACTGACCCTTAGGCTAGCAGTAACATCTCCTCCAAATCCATCCTAAAACCCATTCGATGACCTGGTCTCCCAAAGAGCTGGTGCTTGCCACCATTAATGCATGGGATGCAGAGTCTAATGAGGTACTCAGTTGAATATGGTTATTGGGATCATATTTGTCACAGCAGTCAGAATTCTTTATTTATTGTTGCATACTGTTTCCTTGTGGTGATACCATGCAGTACTCTCCCCTTTTTTGTGATGACATTATGGACAAGATTTTCCTCTTTGTAAGCATGGTGGAACATGTCTTCCTCCCACCCGACTGTTGTGTTGTTGACCCTGGTAAGGTTCCTGAGTCATGATAACACTATGGGAGTTAACGAGAGCCCTGAATTATTGAGACCAACAATGTTAGATAATTATTGTTTGAAAGAGTTCTTAACTGTATTTACACATGTTAATCAAACTCCTTTGCAATTGTTCATCCCAGTTAAGGACTCCAAACTAATTCCCCAAATAATGTTATTGGCACTTTCTCTTTACATACAGGTATTTTCAAAATAGGGAGAAAATATTAGCCAAATTAAATATAATGCTTCTCTAACAGATCTTCAAACTTGAAGTAAAAACAGAAAATGCAGGAAAACAGAGCAGGTCAGTCGATATTTGTAAAGAGAACAGGGATGTTCATATTTTGGGTGTAGACTCTTCCTGATGGTCTCACACCTGACACATTAACCCATCTGTTTTCTTTACAGATGCTGATTGATTTGCTGTATATTTCCAACATTTTATGTTTCAAGTTCAGAATTCCTGCATTTGCATATTTTTTCTTTTTTTCTTCTTTTTGAAAGCTACCAATTTCAAATAGTTTAGTTCTACTTCAAGCAATATTTCATTTTCTGCTCCTACATTCAGATATAAATGCACCAAATGTCTGAGCTTGGGGGGTGGGGGGGCTTTGAATGAGCAAACACTTTTGCAAACTGATGTGATCTGACAGTATAATCTTCCAAGCATGTCCTTAATCATTTTCAAATCTCATCTCTTTCTTCTCTCATGTATAGATAATCCAAGTGATGATTTAACGTCAGCAATTGCATCTTGTGTTTTAAATTCTGACAAACAGCCACTTGAAGGTAAGCAAGTACTTATGGATTGCTTTTCTTTTAAGTACCATAACAAGTGATTTCAATAGAAAGGATGTTTTAAAAATAAATTATTGTACTGATTATGCTATTAGAACAATTTCCTTAATGCATTTTAACCTGGATTACATTCGAAATTGTTTTCAACTGGTACATGTCCTGATCTTCTACCAACTTTCATACTGATGCTGTATGTTTTAAAGCTTCCAGTTCCCTCTATTTTACCCAGTGTTGCTGAAGAGGTTATTAGGATAAGAGTTAAAGCTTGAATTTCTTTTTGAATGGCTCCCATTATCATTATCAAATGTACAAATGCAGGTCACACCCATCTGATAAAACAGGTCAGTAGCCACTAATAACAATAATACTAACCTTCATTACCTATTTGAAGATAGACATAAGCTCCAAACCGTGCCATATCCTAAAAGAACACTTTCTGTATAAAACTGAAGTTGTAGCACTACTCAATCCTTACTGCCCAAAACATGGCTCAGATTGCTTGAGCCTTTAACATCAATAATCATTGAGGAAGCTCAATCGGCAAACGATGAACTGTCAAGGCACAAATGTACCAATAAATTGACAGCAAAAAGTGGTTATTTGTTTACATTCTATGGAACTAATAATGCATTAATTGGTGCATGTTGTACTGATGTATATTGGGCACTGCATCCTTGTAATACTGGACCCAAAGACTTGAGGTCTACTATGTTCCCAATATACACAGCTCATTTCAGTATACTGTACAATGCATCCAGTGTGGCAACCTGTACACACAAAATGTGTATACAACTCATTAATGCCTCATTATTCATTTAATTTAACTAACTTCCCCATAAGGCAACTGAGGCATCTGGGTGGTGCTCCAGACATTAACTGGTGCTGACAAAGGATCACAGAATTGTAACGTTAATTCTACCTTCTGTAATGTATGCAACTGTGAGTATGCTCACAGGTTTGTAGAGCTGTTGAGTTGTGAATGGCATAGCTAGTCACGTGATGTTCACAAGACTCAATAAAACCCCAGCCAGTTGGGTTCAAGGGATCCACGATGAGGCAGGTGATTGTGAGCCTGCTGGATGAACTGGTAATGTGTAGTGTGATTGTTAAACCGTTGCTAATAAACCGTTGCTCATAAACCGTTGCTAATAAACCAACGGGATGAGGTCCTACAAGCTGAATTTAGCGAGCTAGGAGTTAAATTAAAAAGTAGGACCTCAAAGGTAGTAATCTCAGGATTGCTACCAGTGCCACGTGCTAGTCAGAGTAGGAATCACAGGATAACTCAGATGAATACGTGGCTTGAGGAGTAGTGCAGAAGGGAGGGAATCAAATTCCTGGGACATTGGAACCGGTTCTGGGGGAGGTGGGGCCAGTACAAACCAGATGGTCTGGGCAGGACCAGAACCAATGTCCTAGGGGGAGTGTTTGCTATTGCTTTTGGGGAGGAGTTAAACTAATACGGCAGGGGGATGGGAACCTATGCAGGGAGACAGAGGGAAGTAGAATGGGGGCAGAAGCAAAAGATAGAAAGAAGAAAAGTAAAAGTGAAGGGGAGAGAAACCCAGGGCAAAATTCAAAAAGGGTCACATTGCAGCAAAATTCTAAAGGGGCAAAGTGTGTTAAAAAGATAAGCCTGAAGGCTCTGTGCCTCAATGCGAGGAGTATTCATAATAAGGTGGATGAATTAACTGCACAGGCAGCAATTAATGAATATGATATGATTGGCATCATGGAGACATGGTTCCAGGGTGACCAAGGCTGGGAACTCAACATCCAAGGGTATTCAACATTCAGGAAGGATAGACAGAAAGGAAAGGGAGGTGGGGTAGCATTGCTGGTTAAAGAGGAAATTAACGCAATAGTAAGGAAGGACATTAGCTTGGATGATGTGGAATCTGTATGGGTGGAGCTGCGGAATACCAAAGGGCAGAAAACGCTAGTGGGAGTTGTGTACAGACCACCAAACAGTAGTAGTGAGGTTGGAGACAGCATCAAACAAGAAATTAGGGATGCGTGCAATAAAGGTACGGTAGTTATCATGGGCGACTTTAATCTACATATTGATTGGGCTAACCAAACTGGTAGCAATACGGTGGAGGAGGATTTCCTGGAGTGTATTAGGGATGGTTTTCTTGACCAATATGTTGAGGAACCAACTAGAGCGCTGGCCATCCTAGACTGAATGATGTGTAATGAGAAAGGACTAATTAGCAATCTTGTTGTGCGAGGCCCCTTGAGGAAGAGTGGCCATAATATAGTAGAATTCTTTATCAAGATGGAGAGTGACACAGTTAATTCAGAGACTAGGGTCCTGAACTTAAGGAAAGGTAACTTCGATGGTATGAGACATAAATTGGCTAGAATAGACTGGCAAATGATACTTAAAAGGGTTGACGGTGGATAGGCAATGGCAAACATTTAAAGATCACATGGATGGACTTCAACAATTGTCTATCCCTGTCTAGAGTAAAAATAAAATGGGGAGGGTGGCTCAACCGTGGCTAACAAGGGAAATTAAGTGTAGTGTTAAATCCAAGGAAGAGGTATATAAATTGGCCAGAAAAAGCAGCAAACCTGAGGACTGGGAGAAATTTAGAATTCAGCAGAGGAGGACAAATGGTTTAATTAAGAGGGGGGAAATAGAGTATGAGAGGAAGCTTACCGGGAACATAAAAACTGACTGCAAAAGCTTCTATAGATATGTGAAGAGAAAAAGATTAGTGAAGACAAATGTAGGTCCCTTGCAGTCAGATTCAGGTGAATTTATAATGGGGAACAAATAAATGGCAGACCAGTTGAACAAATACTTTAGTTCTGTCTTCTCGAAGGAAGACACAAATAACCTTCCGGAAATATTAGGGGACCGAGGGTCTAGTGAGAAGGAGGAACTGAAGGATATCCTTATTAGGCAGGAAATTGTGTTCGGAATATTGATGGGATTGAAGGCCGATAAATCCCTGAAGCCTGATAGTCTGCATCCCAGAGTACTTAAGGAAGTGGCCCTAGAAATAGTGGATGCATTGGTGATCATTTTCCAACAGCCTATCGACTCTGGATCAGTTCCTATGGACTGGAGGGTAGCTAATGCAACACCACTTTTTAAAAAAGGAGGGAGAGAGAAAACAGGTAATTATAGACCGGTTAGCCTGACATCAGTAGTGGGGAATATGTTGGAATCAATTATTAAAGATGAAATAACAGCACATCTGGAAAGCAGTGACCGGATCGGTCCAAGTCAACATTGATTTATGAAAGAAAAATCTTGCTTGACAAATCTGCTGGAATTTTTTCAGGATGTAGAGTGGACAAGGGAGAACCAGTGGATGTGGTGTATTTAGACTTTCAAAAGGCTTTTTACAAGGTCCCACACAATAGATTGGTGTGCAAAATTAAAGAACATAGTTTTGGAGGTAATGTACTGACGTGGATAGAGAACTGGTTGGCAGACAGGAAGCAGAGAGTCGGGATAAACGGGTCCTTTTCAGAATGGCAGCCAGTGACTAGTGGAGTACCGCAGGGCTCAGTGCTGGGACCCCAGCTATTTACAATATACATTAATGATTTGGATGAAGGAATTGAATGTAATATCTCCAAGTTTGCAGATGACACTAAACTGGGTGATGGTGTGAGCTGTGAGGAGGACGCTAAGAGGCTGCAGGGTGACTTGGGCAGGTTAGGTGTGTGGGCAAATGCATGGCAGATGCAGTACGATGTGGATAAATGTGAGGTTATCCACTTTGGGGGCAAAAACACGAAGGCAGGATATTATCTGAATGGCGGCAGATTAGGAAAAGGGGAGGTGCAACGAAACCTGGATGTCATGGTACATCAGTCATTGAAAGTTGGCATGCAGGTACAGCAGGCGGTGAAGAAGGCAAATGGTATGTTGGCCTTCATAGCTAGGGGATTTGAGTGTAGGAGCAGGGAGGTCTTACTGCAGTTGTACAGGGCCTTGGTGAGGCCTCACCTGGAATATTGTGTTCAGTTTGGGTCTCCTAATCTGAGGAAGGACATTCTTGCTATTGATGGAGTGCAGCGAAGGTTCACCAGACTGATTCCCGGGATGGCTGGACTGACATATGAGGAGAGACTGGATCGACTGGGCCTTTATTCACTGGAGTTTAGAAGGATAAGAGGGGATCTCATAGAAACATATAAAATTCTGACAGGACTGGACAGGTTAGATGCAGGAAGAATGTTCCCGATATTGGGGAAGTCCAGAACCAAGGGACACAGTCTAAGGATAAGGGATAAGCCATTTAAGAGAAACTTCTTCACTCAGAGAGTTGTTAACCTGTGGAATTCCCTACCGCAGAGAGTTGTTGATGCCAGTTCATTGGATATATTCAAGAGGGAGTTGGATATGGCCCTTATGGCTAAAGGGATCAAGGGGTATGGAGAGAAAGCAGGAAAGGAGTACTGAGGTGAATGATCAGCCATGATCATATTGAATGGTGGTGCAGGCTCAAAGGGCCCAATGGCCTACTCCTGCACCTATTTTCTATGTTTCTATGTCTATGTTTCTATGTAACTAGTTCTTAATAGCAATGTGTTGCTATGAATTCTTAGGCAAAGAATCCATGAAGCAAATACACTGCACCTTCCTTTCTCCATCGATGCTGCCTGACCTGCTGATCTTTCCAGCATTTTCTGTTTCTATCACTGATATCACTCAGCTTGATGAGCACAAAAATAACACACAACAAAAAGCTGAGTTAAACATTGCACTTTGTTAATATATTGAACACAGAACAGCCAACATTCTCTGGGATTTTGGGATGTACTCATGATAAAAGCAAGGCAACCATTATGACTGAGAATCCCGCCAATCTGCTCAATAGTTATATCTTACTTGATGTTTCAACTTAAATCTTCACTTTATCAGACCAAATCCAATTTCAAAAGGAATGTAACAAATTCTCTGTAGAATCTGACTGTACAATAATAACCAAAATAGTCATTTCTGATTGGTTTTGTTTCTGAGGCTTTGATACAGTAGGGAACAGGACCAAAGGAAGAGCGGTAATTAAATAGATTGAGAAAAGTAGTGAGCAGAACAGCAGTTGGTTTTTAGCAGTTTTAATATTGCTGTACAGTATAATTTGCTCAATATAAAGTGTATTCCACTTTCAACACAAGATGCTCAATTAGCAGAGAAAAACATTGGCCCATGTCAGAGAAAGAGCCTGACTGCAAGTTTGAATGAGATTTGCTTTTTTAGTCCGCATGTACTCAATGTAGATGAGCCAATATAGAGTTGGGGACAAACTGTATAAAAACAAAAAGGTGTAATGTGCTTGTGAGTCACAAACTATTTCTTAACTTCTAGGAACACTTACAGAGCAAAGTGACACTGGTTCAGGAGAAGAACAAAAAGGCACTAATGAAGGTACATGTTTACACTTATTTCTAAAAGACTTGTACAAGGTTCCCGAAATCACAAAAGCAAAATATCAGACGTCAAGCTGGAATAGCTGAGGTCATTAGCCATGGGAGATGCTTTGTCACTCAGAAGCCATTCATGGGTCTGATTCTCTTCCCTGAAGAGATCAGGAAGAGCTGAATAATGGAGGATGAAAGCATTGTGGCAGTTCCTGTTTTCGGGTGATGAAATGCAAGATCCTCAGATTGTCGTTACATAACAACATAAGAAATAGGAGCAGGAGTAGCCATACCTGCTGCTGAGATACCATGACTGCAGGTGTAGGAAGTCCGACAGTCTCTTGGTGGGCTGGCTCTCAGAAGCAAATGCAGGTTTTTGTAAAAAAGCATTAAAAAAAAGGAAATTGGGGAAATGGTTGCAAATTGAATTAAAAGCTGTTTATAAGGGAGGAAAGAGAGAGTAGGAGTTAAGAGCAGTTTCTCATAGTGATTGGAGGTAGTTAGGTATGTCCCACGGTGTACTGTTCTGAGACCGCATGTGCTTGCATCAATGATTTGGACCTAGGGTAGAAGAAGGGGTATCCAGATTTGCAGATACTAAAATAGGAGGCATAAGGGGGAATTTTAACTCCCTTCGTCCTTTGGAAACTGAGCAGAGCAGGAATTAGAGCCATGCAGTGCATTTGCCGCTCGAATACCGACTCATGGCTGCTTTAATGGCAAGTGTTTGAGTTGTCTGCCTGACTCAGTCAGACGCTTCATAAATATATGCAAATCAGGGTCCGATTGCTCAGTTAGTAGTCTGGGGCAATTTTAATGGCCTACTGGCTGGAGTGTGTGTGCTGTGGATGCTCTGACCAGTATAACCTCCATAGCAGAAACCGGAGTCCCAAAAGCTAAGTACAAAACCTGTCTTTGTGGAGCCAAGAGGAGCAGGAGTGCTTCCCCAAGCCCCACAGTGAAAATCTGGGCCTAAGCAGGGAGAGACAACCAGGATTTTCATCTGAGTGGGATGGGCCTAAAATTTCCACTGATGGGAGGAGGGTGTGTGTGATGTGTTGGCGAGTTGCACCTTCCTTTCTGCCTGTTCTGGCATTTCCTTTCAGGGGAGAAGCAGTGATGTACACTCTGTCTTCACACATGTACATAAATTCATATTTGTGCAGAGGAGAGGGGGGTTGGTGGGGCAAGATACCACCATCAGCAGCAATGGGGCCACTGATAGCCGGGGAGGGCTTGGGCTGAAGGTGCTGAGAGGATCTCAGTGGATGCAGTAGGATTTGGGGGCTGCAGTGCTGTGAGAGCAGAAAAAGGGCAAAAAGTAGCTGCAATGAAAGGCTTCCAGCTTAAGGGGTGAGGGGATCAGGAAACCTGTAAGTGGGCACAATATTAAAAAAAGTACAACATTTAGATGTAAACAATCCTACTTGTCACCTTTATTTATTTATACCAACATTGAATTAGGCTGCTCAACAGCAACACTTCACTGGAGTTCAGAAGAATGAGAGGGGACCTCATAGAAACGTTTAAAATTCTGACGGGTTTAGACAGGTTAGATGCAGGAAGAATGTTCCCAATGTTGGGGAAGTCCAGAACCAGGGGTCACAGTCTAAGGATAAGGGGTAAGCCATTTAGGACTGAGATGAGGAGGAACTTCTTCACCCAGAGAGTGGTGAACCTGTGGAATTCTCTACCACAGAAAGTTGTTGAGGCCAATTCACTAAATATATTCAAAAAGGAGTTAGATGTAGTCCTTACTACTCGGGGGATGAAGGGGTATGGCGAGAAAGCAGAAATGGGGTACTGAAGTTGCATGTTCAGCCATGAACTCATTGAATGGCGGTGCAGGCTAGAAGGGCCAAATGGCCTACTGCTGCACCTATTTTCTATGTTTCTATGTTAACACTCGGTGGCCAGAGCCTGTAACTACACGTAGACACAACCAATTTTCTTTATCATTAACTTCATTATAATACAACAGTTATTGTTTTATCAACTGATGTTATAGCACATTTAGGAGGTGAAATTGTCCCACGCCTTGATTGGAGGCTGTACCCTTCCAGGGCTTCCCGGAAAGACTGGTTCTCGGAAAGAAAGGCATTCGATAAGGTGCCATACAAAAGGTTACTGCAGAAGATAGAGATACGCGGAGTCAGAGGAAATGTATTAGCATGGATAGAGAATTGGCTGGCGAACAGAAAGCAGAGAGTCGGGATAAATGGGTCCTTTTCGGGTTGGAAATCGGTGGTTAGTGGTGTGCCACAGGGATCGATGCTGGGACCATAACTGTTTACAATATACATAGATGACCTGGAAGAGGGGACAGAGTGTAGTGCAACAAAATTTGCAGATGACACTAAGATTAGTGGGAAAGCGGGTTGTGTAGAGGACACTGAGAGGCTGCAAAGAGATTTGGATAGGTTAAGCGAATGGGCTAAGGTTTGGCAGATGGAATACAATGTCGGAAAGTGTGAGGTCATCCACCTTGGGAAAAAAAACAGTAAAAGGGAATATTATTTGAATGGGGAGAAATTACAACATGCTGAGGTGCAGAGGGACCTGGGGGTCCTTGTGCATGAATTCTAAAAAGTTAGTTTGCAGCAGGTAATCAGGAAGGCGAATGGAATGTTGGCCTTCATTGCGAGAGGGATGGAGTACAAAAGCAGGGAGGTGCTGCTGCAACTGTATAGGGTATTGGTGAGGCCGCACCTGGAGTACTGCGTGCAGTTTTGGTCACCTTACTTAAGGAAGGATATACTGGCTTTGGAGGGGGTACAGAGACGATTCACTAGGCTGATTCCGGAGATGAGGGGGTTACCTTATGATGATAGATTGAGTAGACTGGGTCTTTACTCGTTGGAGTTCAGAAGGATGAGGGGTGATTTTATAGAAACATTTAAAATCATGAAAGAGATAGACAAGATAGATGCAGAGAGGTTGTTTCCACTGGTAGGGGAGACTAGAACTAGGGGGCACAGCCTCAAAATACGGGGGAGCCGATTTAAAACCGAGTTGGGAAGGAATTTCTTCTCCCAGAGGGTTGTGAATCTGTGGAATTCTCTGCCCAAGGAAGCAGTTGAGGCTAGCTCATTGAATGTATTCAAGTCACAGATAGATAGATTTTTAACCAATAAGGTAATTAAGGGTTACGGGGAGAGGGCGGGTAAGCGGAGCTGAGGCCACGGCCAGATCAGCCATGATCTTATTGAATGGCGGAGCAGGCTCGAGGGGCTAGATGGCCTACTCCTGTCCAAATTCTTATGTTCTTATGCATCAACTAGGCTCATATTCACTGGAATTTAGAAGAATGAGAGGGGATCTCATAGAAACATTTAAAATTCTGATGGGATTGGACAGGTTAGATGCAGGAAGAATGTTCCCGATGTTGGGGAAGTCCAGAATCAGGGGTCACAGTCTAAGGATAAGGGGTAAGCCATTTAGGACCGAGATGAGGAGAAACTTCTTTACTCAGAGAGTTGTGAGCATGTGGAATTCTCTACCACAGAAAGTTGTTGAGGCCAATTCGTTAGATATATTCAAAGGGGAGTTAGGTGTGGCCCTTACGGCTAAAGGGATCAAGGGGTATGGAGAGAAAGCAGGAATGGGGTACTGAAGTGCATGATCAGCCATGATCATATTGAATGGTGGTGCAGGCTCGAAGGGCTGAATGGCCTACTCCTGCACCTATTTTCTATGTTTCTATATTTATTGCCCGGTCCGGAAGTCCCGACCTGACCCGGAATTAGGCCTACTGCCCCTCAAAGGAAGTGGAGCGCTGTCTCCGGCGCTCTGCTTCATTTGAGGGGCGCTCCCAGGGCGGTATTGCGATGCTGACGCCCCTCCCCTTGGATTAAAGGGGAGGGCCGCTGTACATTCTGCATGGCCCTTTGGTGGCTGCCACTGGACCACCAGGGCAGAGTGAGACCGGGCCAGCAACTGGCACCCAAAGCGGAGTGCCCAAGCTGCACGATAGCGGCACGGTCCACACGAGGCCCACCATAGCCCAAGAGTCGGCCGCCCCTTTAAACAGCGCCCCGGAAGCGGATGTCCGCCAGCTTTGCGACCCATGGGGCAGTTTCTCCTGTGGGGCGTTAAGGGGTTGGCGCGGGGAGGTGAGGGGTTGCTGCACACGTCAATGACATCATCGCGTTTGCGCTGTGGGCCTGGCCGCTAACCGCAGGGCACGACGCTGCCAAGGCAGCACCTCCCAAACCTCCGGGAGACCTCCAGAGGCGTTAACGGGGTTTATAAGAAGGGACAATTTCGCCCCTTTAATGTTAAAAACTCATGTCAAAGCACCATCTACAGGCATAACAGATAACTGCAGGTAAATGCTGACCCTTGAAATGGATTTTCCCATTGAAAAAGCCTGACATAGGAGCTTTCAATGTATTTTGAGGATGGAATTTTCCACTCAGCCTTTTTAATATATAATAGATATTACACTGCTAGATAGTCAGGAGATCCAATATCTTCATTAGTGTGTAAAAGAACCTGATCACATTTCATTTAATCTTTTCAAAGTTTTATTTACAGGGTCAAATAGTGCAGACTTCAAATTCATGCAACATGTGTAATACCAATCGAGAATCCTTTCCACCGTACACAGCACTACATCTTATTTTGTCATTTAGCAACATGCGTGCTTTCAGCATTTGATTATCAGCACCCTCATAAAACTTTCCTTCCGTTGGAAGATCTGCACAGATGCAGTTTTTATCTCAATATTCAATCTCTAAAACTAGCAAATCAGCAGTGAACAAGCATAGTACTCAATAAGTTTTCAACCATATGCAGAAAGGAAATGCAGCTTCCAAAGCTGGATTTTGGCTCATAAAGTCAAACTAATTTTAAATTTCAAATGTAACTAAATCTATCCTATTACCTTTAATAAAAGCGTACATTCCAGATAAGTCCACCGATGCTGTCTGACCCAGTGAGTGTTTTCCAGCATTTACTACTTTTATTTTGGATTTACGGCATCTTTTGCTTCCCGTTAAATACATTGTCCAGGAAATACTATGCAAGGATGAGTGTACAGAATAATTACATTTGTTATTGTTCTTTGTGGCAGGTGTTGTTATGAATGAACCATTTACTAATGAGATACTGATGAAAGTTAAAGACACCAGCAAAGTCCCTGAAGAATTCTCAGTATTTAGATACTATGATTTTGGAGGACATGTGGAATATCAGCAGATGCACATGCCCTTTTTGCCTACCAATGCCGTCTATCTATTGGTCGTTAACCTAAATCTAGAATTAAATGATACAGTACCAGCGAAGGAAAGGCCGCTTAGAGGTCAAAAAGTAATAGACGCCTGTGGATTTACTGTGAAAGGTAAGTTATGGTGTCATGCTTCCTGTAATTATTTTAAGCCGCTGATCAGAATTGTTACAAACTAAATTATTACCAGCAATAAGTAATGTTTTCAACTATTTACATTCCAAGTTTTATTAAAATGCTATCTTGATTAAAAACAAAAATTCGCAATCTCTCTTCTTTGAGTAGTCTGTTGTTTGTCTTTCAACATTGGGGTGAATTACCCCTGAAGGGGGATCTTCTGATTAAGAAATGGGTTCTTCTGGAAGTTAAACAATTCTAATTGTTACTATTGCCAGGAATTGCCTTGGGACTCCTCCCATTTCGTAGGGGTAACTTTAGTGGAAACCCACTTACGCCTGTAAACAGGGTTTCCGTTAAACTTTCATCAAAGCTATGGAGTAGGAGAAGCCATGAGGAAATTCCTGGAGCATGTGTTCTGTTCAGTAAATACTTGGGCCTACTTTGCATATCCAAATGATGTGAAAGCACTTTAGCAAAACCTCCGCTCTAACTATAAATACATGGAATTGTTAAAAACGATTCAAATTTTTCTCATACTGCTCTGAATAAAATTGTTGTTGTTAATAAAGAATGGCATCAATGCAGACACCAACAAACCTTCATTCTGTAAATGCCACAATCCATTAAAATCGATGAGAGACTCTGTAATAGTAAAGGCAATGCCTGTTCTTACTTCCTTCAGAGGTGATGCTGCCATTATCTATCAGCTCATTCCAAGAAAGACAGCTAAAGGATATGACATTTCCTCCATCTAACTGTTAGCAAGGCCGCAGGAGATTGGTTAGCTTTATATTATTTTGTTATAATCAGAATTTAGTTTTAAATTGTACAAATCAAAGTTTCTGGAACCTAAAGCAGACCCTGAATCCCCAACATATTTGGCTGAATCTCGTGCCTCAGCAATTGGCTGAACCTTCATGCTCAAAAAATGTTTCTTAGGTTGGAAGCTTTGCAGTTTTGCCTGTAAATTTAAACCTAAATACAATCAATAAAAAAACAGACAAATAGCATTACTATCAACTCAGTCTCCCTCATGCTCCTCTGTCAAATATTTCTCCAGGTACTTATCCAACTCGCTCTTGAATTTACTGCTACAACAGTTGCCATTGCCTCCCGCGACAGTCCATTCCATACATTCACCACCCTCTGAATGAAGTACTTAAATATGAACTGACTTTTCTCCCTCTCTTTTCTAAGTTTAAGGGTATGCATTACTGCATTCGTATGAATTTCCTTTTCTATTTTTAGAGGGGTGTTAACTAATTTAAAATAAACAGGGTTACTTTTTTTTAACCAGTAGATAAAGGAATTTACTACCAGTGGATTAATCCATTCATTACTAATATAACACAGTGTGATTTCAACTGAATAATTTAAATCCCAAATTGTTCAATATAACAATAAAATTAACCAGAATAAAATGTATTTTAAAGATATTGCTGAAACTGAAAAGACCAAGGGCTAGGAATTCGGTTGTTTGGCGCCACCATTAGCGCCAGAGAGAGGCGCTAAGGGACCGCTAAACACCAACCGCCCGAGCACGGCGCTGTCAGCTCCTGCCGCAAACTTCAGGGAAGGTTTAGCGGCGACGCTGACATTTTGCGCTGCACTCGCTGGTGCCGCCCACTCGGTGATGTCACCAAGTGTGCAACGCCTCCATAGTCCCACGTTTGCAAAATTCACTCTTTTGCCTGCGGTAGGGCCTAGCACTGAGACCGACAGGGGAAAGCAGTCGGCACAGCATCGATGCCGGGGCGATATCACCCGGAGTGCAAGTTAAGTGATGAAATTTCAGTTTTTCAACTTCTATTTAATTGTTGCAGGAGTGAGGAACTGTGGGTGAAGTTTAATGAAATTTTCACAAGGATTTTTTTTTTCATCTTCTGGTGCTAGGATGCCGCCAAAAAACTTGAGTAGGCATCCTGCGCTATCGCTCCGTTAGCTTCTCCGTTGGCTTCTCTTAGTGCTCCTTTCTCCTCTTGGGGCGATTCAAGTGAATATCGCACTTTGAGGCGGTAGACATTGCCTGGTGCTAAAGGTAGCGCCCGGCACCATCACCGCCTGAAAGCGAGCAATACCGAATCTCTTGCCCCAGAGATGTTATCGGACTTCAAGAACTAACCTTTATCATCAGCAGAATTTACAGGACAGCTCCATTGAAATTATTTCGATGGGGTAAGTGAGGTTTCTTATTGCGTTGATAAAGGTTCAATATTAATTCAACTGTATATTGCACCTAATTTTAGAATACCTCGACTACTGGATCAAGTGCATTTCCTCCCTGTGTAGAGATAGTAAGACTACACAACGTGTCATTCTGGTTGGGACTTTTGCCAATGCCTGCAGAAATGTAAGTATTGTTTTTTATGCCCCGCTATTGAATTGAATTCCTCAGATCTTCAACTCACATGTGGTCTGTACAAGGAATGGGCTTGAGTGGCTATTCTTGTTAGAAACATAGAAATTTACTGCATAGAAGGAGGCCATTTCAGCCCATCATGTCCATGCCGGCCGACAAAGAGCCATACGGCCCTCGGTCAGCAGCCCTGAAGGTTACATATAAACCTATGAACAATGAACAAAGGTGGACAGGTAACAGCATCCGGCCCAACCAGTCCGCCCTCCATAGCTGCATTACCCCACGTATCGCAACATTTTACACTCCACCTCACCCGGAGCCATGCCATCTCCTGGGAGAGGCAAAAAATCAGATAAAAACCCAGGCCAATTGGGGAAAAAAAATCTGGTAAAATTCCACCCCGGCCCATCCAGGCAATCGAAACTAGTCCAGGAGATCACTCTGGCCGAATTAGATTCCCTGAGGTACTTACCATCGTATCTGCGCCAGCTAACAAGAGGTTATCCAATCTAATCCCACTTACCAGCTCTAGGTCCATAACCCTGCAGTTACAGCTCTTCAAGTGCCCATCGAATCACCTTTTAAATGTGGTGAGGTTTTCTACCTCTATCGCCTTTCCAGGCAGTGAATTCCAGACCCCCACACAACCCTCTGCGTGAAGAAACTTCCTCTCAAATCCCCTCTAAACCTTCCATCAACCATCTTAAAGCCCCTTCGTTATTGACCTCTTCACCAAAGGAAATAGGCCCTTGTTATCCACTATATTCAGGCCCCACAAAATGTTATACATCTCAATGAGGTCTCCCCTCAGCCTCCTCTGTTCCAAGGAGTTCAAACCCAGCCTATCCAATCTGCCCTCATAGCTAAGATTCTCCATTCCAGGCAGCCTCCTCGGAAATCTCCTCTGCACCCTCTTTAGTGCAATCACATCCTTCATATAATACAGCGACCAGAACTGCACGTAGTATTGCAGCTGTGGCCTAACCAGTGTATTATACAATTTAAGCATAACCTCCCTACTCTTGTATTCTATGCCTCGGCCAATAAAGGCAAGCATACCGTGTGCCTTCTTAAACACATTATCCACATGGCCTGCTTCTTTTAGGGATCTGTGAACAAGCACTCCAAGGTCCCTTTGTTCATCTGCACTTCTAAGTGGCCTACCGTTTAATGCGTATACCCTTTCCTTATTAGCCCTCTCCAAGTGCATTACCTCGCACTTCGCCGAATTAAATTCCATTTGCCACTGTTCTGCCCACCTGACCAGTAGATTAATATTCTCCTGTAGTCCACGACTTTCCTCTTCAGTATCAACCACACAGCCAATTTTTGTGTCATCTGCAAACTTCTTAATCATACCCCCTATATTCAAATCTAGATCATACCACAAAAAGCAAGGGACCCAGTACTGAGCCCTGCGGAACCCCACTAGAATCACAAAAACATCCATCAACTTCCTACCTCTAAGCCAATTTTGGATCCAACTTGGCACTTTGCCCTGTATCCCATGGGCTTTTACCTTCGTTTCCAGTCTGCCATGTGGGACCTTATCAAAAGCTTTGCTAAAGTCCATGTGCACTACATCGTACACATTACCCTCATCTACCCTCCTGGTTACCTCCTCGAAAAATTCAATTAAGTTAGTCAAACATGATCTTCCCTTAATAAATCCGTGCTGACTGTCCTTGTTGCATGCTTTGTTCTCTTCTTATCAACTCATGAGATAAGAGAAAAAAGAAGATTGTTTATGAAAGGAGAGACAGCCTGTCAATCTGTAGTGGAAGGAAAATATAAATATGTGAGGACCTAATACTATATTTGTAAAGAGACTGCCTGGTAGATGTAGAATCCATGTGAATGAGAGGAAAAGGAAGGAAAACCTGCCCCCAGAAAAACTACACCTGCAGAAAGTAGATCTGGACATGTGCTTTGGAGGAGTTCATGCCTCTAGTACAGAGGTGGGTAAAATACGGCCCGCGGGCTATATCCGGCCTGCCAAGTCATTCTATCCGGCCCGCTGCATGGGACAGAAATAGAACACGAGCATCAGCTCAAGCTGTACATTCATCTATACACTTTCACTTCTCATGGGTCAGAGACAGACCCGAACTGCAGCCAAGGAAAAAACATAGTAATATTTCACTCAAATTGATCATTCGCAAAGCGATTCTCACTGGCTCGATCTTAAAAGGATCCGTTCTGTGATTCTGGGACTCAATGCCGGACGTCCGTACCCAGAATGCACTGCGTACTCGAATATGCCCTATCCATTTTAGAGTGAAGTCATGGCTGCTCATCTCCACAAACCTTTTACCAAAGAAAGTGACGTGTGCTGCATCTTTCCTCTCCTGGTATCCAGAGTACGACGGCAGGAAAGTTCTCATCTGGCACCAATTGGGATAGCATCAGTAATCTTTGCAAGGATGAATTAAGTGGAAAATTGATGCTGACACAGGCTCTGAAGAGTGTACAGTTCTACTTCACAGATCTGATTTACAGAGACCAGAAGATACCACAACATTTTCAACTTTTATCTTTGATTCATTTCTAATTAGTACCGAATCCATGTTGCTTATGTATGATAGCATCAGACTACTATTTGTATTTGTGTTTATGCAATGTTCCGTCTAATTTTTTTCACGGGTGGTCCCGTTAAATTTGCTGCGCGGTTGGCCACTATGCAGCTGTGCATGCGCGGTATCTCTTCCAGCGGCAGGAGCTGGGGAGCGGCCTGCGCGGGACCACACGATGGGGGGAACATTGGTGGGCGGCCCTCAGCAGTTCACCAAAACTAGTAAGTGGCCCTCCAGCCCAAATAATTGCCCATCCCTGCTCTGGTACCTTGCCTGAAGGAGGAACGAGTGACAGGAGATAGAAGTGGGGATCCTATTCATGACAGGAAGCTAGAGGAACTTAATTAAAAACTTCAGCGTAAAGGTTTCTTAGCAGTATGTACATGAAGTTTCTACACAGTAGTTGTTCACTCGAATATTTTACAATGCCTTGAATATAAAATTGTTTCTGGCTTGCTCACTAACGTAAACCCACATGAAATATCTTTTAAATCCTCACCTCCAATGATAAAAGTTTTGGTGTAGATATAAAATTGTGACAGTTAACATCTCAAACATTGCTTGAGTAAGAACAATCATGATACAGGTTGAACTTCTCTTATCCGGCACCCTCAGGACCTGGCCTGTGCCAGATAAGGGATTTTGGCGGACGAGGGATGGTCACATTAAATTGGATGGTACAGGTACTGTGCAAGGGGATATTGGGGCTGGCTGGCTTGGGACTGGGAGTGCGGTAGAGAAAATGGGGGGGGTAGGGGGACAATAGATCGCGGGGTCAGGCCTGCGATTGCACGTGTCGGCAGCGAGGAAGGACTTCAATTTGTTCAATTTGTTCATGTCGGAGTTCTGGAAAATTGGGATTCTATGTCGTCAGTAGGACCCTAATAGAAGTTTCAAGCACCAATGGCAGAGCATGTGCTGCGCATGCTCCACCCAGTTATATCGGATATCGAGCAGCCTAACCACCAGTCCTTAAAGGGACAGCTGGAGGTCATTCCAAAAATGGGCAGGCAGGGTTTTTAGTGATACTTGTGGAGCCAGAAGGGGTTCTGTCTGAGCCGAACACTTTGCAGTCATCTCCCCCTCAAACAAAGAATTCTGGCTCAGTAAATTGTTAGATCCTGCACTATTTCTGAGGCTGAATTACTGTCTGCATTTGAAAGCTGATATGAAATTCTCTATCAATATACTGTTTTATTTTGTGAAGTATGTTACCATCCAATAGTAGCATACATCCCCTTTTCAATTCCATGGTTTCCCCTGATGCAGATTCCCCCAATCCCTAGTTGCACATATCTTTGTGTTTGAGTGCGTTGCATATATCTTTAATGTCACTGTTAGCTGACAACAATAACTGTGAGCGAACATCCCAATGGAACAATTTTGTCTGCTTTTTCCCCCTTTTTTATGGGATGGTAAGATGTATGCCTCACCTCACAGCATCACTGAAGTCAAGAATTCAGTATCCCTCCACTACAACATGCTGCATTTAAACTTTGGTGGGCTTCAGTGCTTTTTAATACTTTAGCTTGTCTTTGTGTGGTGTGCTTTGTTGGCAGTGGAAGAGCTGGTAGTGCAAATGGCAGTGTTATTGATTTATAATTTGTTTCCGTGTTCAAGCAATATTTTACTGTAAGCAGTCACTTGGTTTGGATGCTGTAAGTTAAGTGGAGTACCACAAGAGTAGTTGAGGCGAATAACATAGATGCCTTTAAGGGGAAGCTATATAAGCACACGAGGGAGAAAGGAATAGAAGGTATGGTGATAAGGTTAGATGAAGTAGGGAGGAGGCTGATGTGGAGCAGAAAGACCGGCATGGACCAGTTGGGCCGAATGGCCTGTGCTGTAGATTCTATGTAATTTTATGTAAATCTAGGTCTTTTGAAACAGACGGAATCTGATTGCAATTAATTCTGTACTGTTCTTCAATGTTGTTTTTAATTTTATTTAACATAGTTTAAATTTTCTTGTTTTCTCATTTTTTGATTTTTCCTAAGGCTGAAGAGGCTTTGAGCACCATTTACAGTTACCTTCAGAAATATTTCCCAACCACTGTACTTTATGCTCAGAAATTCGCTGTTGACAACTCTGTTGACCATGGCCAGGGAGCCGGATACACAGAGCTACGCTCAGCCATTGACAAACTTTCCAGGCAGGTAGCATTTGAAGACAACATTGTTATGTATCATGCAAAATTGTACTATCATATTCTCCATTGTACTGAGAAATACCTGTTGTGCTCGGATATGTACTTGCGGTGGTATGAGATAATGGGCAGCCCCCAAGGTGTAGAGATGAGCAGTTCTGACAAGAAACATCAAGTGCAGACTGCACTGCAAGTTTTGAACTGCATGAAGTTTGCTTACTACTCCGACCCAATCGTGGTCTTGGATCCTCAGTGGCTTATTGATCTCATGGCTGCTTTGATTCCAATCAACTGTATGCTACCACCAAAGATACAAACTGCACCATTTCCAATCCAACGTGAGTGGATGAACCTCCTCAATACTGGGAGGTTTTCAGAGAACCTGTTGCAATATATTTGGTCGAATGAAACACTGAAACTTAAGGATGAGTTACTTGACATTCTGAAAAGCCTAAATTTAGTCGTGCAAGCCAATCCAGAGTCCAAGTGTTACCATCTTTGGTTCAAGCGTAAACAGAGAGAGATATTTCTGTGTTTTTATGAGAATCAAGTTATGACTGCCTTCCGGAAAGATGTCTTCAATGAATTGATACCAATGTTTCAAAAAGAATGGCCTTACATTGAATCCCTGGATGCTACTTTTGTTCTACTCGAAAAGAAAAAGAATGCCGATTATAAAATACATCTGGAATTAACTCATGACAAAGTACTCCTTGTGAATAAAAATGAGTTTGAACACGATGATTTTGTGTATAAAGTTGGTTCCATTGTGGAGTATATGCAGAAGCAGTACCCGACACTTTGTTTGTTTGTGGATGGCAGCCCCTACAAAGGTAAGAACAATTCAATAAATTAATGCGATCTCCATAATATTGCGCACTAAATATATCTGTATCCATAAATAAATATATCAGGCAAATTGTGAAATAAGTATTTAGTATTTGAATGATAAGGACCGTTTCATAATTTGTGAGCACAAAACCATAAATGTGCTCATCATCCTAACAAGAAAAATACAAATTCTTATGTTACACTTCATTAATTTTAATTAAGATCCTTTTTTGTACATATCAAGGTGAAGGAAGTCAGTGGTGAAGAATGGAACAATCTTTTTACTTCCCATTTATTCACCTACATTTGAATCAGACCATCATCCCACCTGAGACATTGTAGAACACTACCCCTTCAAGCGTTTTTGTCACTGTAGGTTCCCACTAGCAGTATGATCTCATCCACTCTTTTACTTTACGCAGATGTCAATCCTGATTACTACCTCAGTTTTTTCTCTCTCACTCTTGGTAGTAGTACCTCCCAATTGTTCTCTATCTTAACCTCTCCAGTAATTTGCAGTGACTCAATTTCAAGCCACAATTTAATTGCTGTTCTATTTTCTCTACCAATTAGCAGAGTTAATTTGCAATTAATATTCTCCACATTGAGTCTATTGCATGTGCAGTAGAATGAGTTGAGCTACATATTGAGCACAATCATTTACTGCAGGGAAGAAGATGTCTTGTGATAATAGGAGAACATCTTAAGAATATGTTTATAATAAAGTTAATATAGTATTGTTGACATTATAACAAAACTTCTGGTGTAAATGAATGTGGCTGTGCCCCTGGCGGTTTAGTGCACTGACTGGACTGGTATGGTATTGAACCAGGAAGGATCCCAGGTTTGATCCGGGTTCTGAACTGAATTAGCTCAAGTCAGCCGGGGTGGCAGCACCAATTGCCTAGGGAAGAGAAAAACCAGCTCTTATCCAATCTTTAAACACTGACCCAGACAGAAAAGTGCATTGGCGTAGATCTTGACATTGTGTGATAGTGTAAGATGGGTGATCGCGAGTTGGCAGCCATTGAGCTTTGTGGAAATAGAAATCGGGAGAGATGTAAATCGGGCTGCCAGCTCGCTATCGCCTGTTTTACACTGTCGCACAAAGTGAAGATCTACCACCTTGTGTCTGAATGTTGGGGGATGACAGGATTACCTGGCTGTGACTCTCCCCATAATTGAATAGCCTGTTAATACTCATTCTCTAAACTGGGGCTGTTTAGGAGAAAAGGGCAGAAATTTGGAGAAAAATATAAGTATAGTAGAATGAATGTATGTTCCTATTTAAAAAAAAGTCTATTTTAATTACAAATTTCTTTAACAAAAGGAGAGTGGGTGAGAGAAACAAAACAAATGAATCACCTACATATTAAATTGAATGCTGTATTTGCATATTTATCTTATGGTTCATTTCTGGTTGTTCATTTCTGTTTCCAGCAATTGAACTCTTTCTTCAGGTCAGGCACAGCATAAGACAAAACGTGGAGGTGGTGAATATAGTGAAGATCTTTATGGAAGATCAACCAGAAAAACAAATGGATATTTTCTTCAGGGACCAGTTAATTGACATCAGATTTGATACAACACCAGAAAATATGGTGGATATGATTGAAGAAAGAATGCTGATAAAAGCTTTGGCAGAACTCAACCGATTCCACGGGCCTAATGCAGAGGCGATATGCAGGCAAAAGCTCGAACTTTTACCAGGTTAATATTTTGAATTTTAATATCAAAACTCTACATTTTCTGATGGAGAAAGCCCACAGCACTCCCCCTCCCCCTCTAGAAATGCACCACCTGGGGTCACAGTGTCTGAAACTCTGGCTGGAATGATTTCATAATCAGTACGACTGAGTTCAAATCCTCAGCAGTCCATATTCAAATACACGCCCAGTCTGATTTTCCTTTCCATTGAGGCCTGTATTCCATCATCACTGAAAGTTAAAATCAGCCAACTTGGCTCTTCAGCTGGGAAAAATGGCAACTGAGAGGGAATCCTACAGAGGTACGGAAAATTGTAACTGCTTTGCAATAAGATTAATCCAGAATACTTCTTTAAACTGTGGGAATAAAACAAAATCTATGGAATTCTCTGCCCCAGAGAGCTGTGGAGGCTGGGTCATTAAGGCGGAGATAGACAGATTTTTGAGCGATAAGGGAATAAAGGGTTATGGGGAGCGGGCGGGGAAGTGGAGTTGAGTCCATGATCAGATCAGCCATGATCTTATTAAATGGCGGAGCAGGCTCGAGGGGTCAAATGGCCTACTCCTGCTCCTGTTTCTTATTTTCTTATGTTCTTATGTAACAAGGGGATGCAGGTTCAAACTGGTGAAAGGTAACTTCACGACTGATATCGGGTGGTTCTTCATCATGCAGAGAGTGATCAGCACTTGGAATGGGCTTCCAGGCATAGTGCTGGAGACAAAAACTCTGGAATCATTTAAGAAACAATTAAATGCAGCAACAGTGGGAGTGCAGGGGTGTTCTGAATGAAGGTATTAAAACAGGCCAGATGGCTGCATTAAAGTGGGCCAGATGGCCTTCCGCATCCATAAGTACCTGCACCCTTTGGTTTCTTAAAGACAATTTATAGTACAGAATCAGTGTTAGAAATCCTCATCTAAAACCTGTAGTAAAAATATGTAATTTTTACACATCTATTATATTTGATATTAGAAGCTTTATTAGCCTTTTATAACTGACTTAAAACTCATACAGTACTTTTCTTTCTTTCACACTCAGGATATATAATCTGGGAAAGCACAAATCAAATATTCAAATATTTTGTTCAAGTATGTTGTAGCCAGCATTTTTTATACAAAATGATCCCCTTGAAAACATAAATCTGATCATAATGAACCATCGTTGAAAATAGATTAGCGATAATGGTGTAGGTTTTCTTGAAACCTGACATAGTTTTTTTGTTGTATTATAGTGGCTCACTTCTTTGCAAAAGGCACAGAGCTGGTAAACGACTTGTGTGAACTGCTGAGGAAATTACACAGCAATTCCATTGAGGGCAGGAGATACGTCCTCGATAATGTAAAAGAAATCCTTCAGTGCTGTGTTATCCAGTGCATGCTGGACACAGCAAACCAACCTGCGGGCTACAGTGAAATCCAAACTCTGGACACTTGCCAAATGTTTGAAAAAGCTCAGCCTGGAATTCCAGAAAGTGCCATAAGAGACATCCTGCATCTTGACGATTTCTCAATACTAGATGAGTCCATCATGCCTGAGGATTTCACAGAGAAACTCACGATAAGCATACACCGCCTGTTCTGGATTGTGAAACTGGTCTTTGTCAAGTGCGTGGGTAGGTCTTTTAATTGAGGCAATTCAATGCTTTCTCCCTGTCACTCTGGGTGTGCGTGCATGTGTGTGTGCGTCCCTGATGAAACAATAATAAAGAAATAACACTCACAGGGAGTTTTCCCAAATGTGTTATTATTAGCAGGAAATTTCAACTAGACATACTTCATATTGATAATTACTTGATTTAACAGGGAATATAATATCAGCTGGGTGCCAGGGCAGACAGGAAGGAAATAAAAACATTCTTCGCAGCTGTTGGAAGAGGGTTTAAATAAAGTGGGGAATCAGCTTGATTGGTTAAATATGCTTTTCTTGTTCCCATCTGTATGTTTTCGTATGTGCAAGGATTATGTGCAAGGATTATGGAACAAGACAAATGCACGCTAAAGTGGTGACACTTGAAAAGTTCTAGTCGTATTGGCACTTTCGTCAGTCTCCCATGTAGTTCCAAATGGGAATCAAGACCAAGTCCAGCAAATGGACCTGGGCAGGAGAAGGGAGGTCAGGAGAGGCAGAAGGGAAGAGAGGAGGGGAGGGAGAGAAAGAAAATGGGGAGAGGGATGGTTAGTGGGGGAGGGGACTGAGCAGGAAGAGGGGTGGAGGAGAGTGAGCTACAGTGCATAGCACTGGACCAAGGCCCATTTCTTCACATTGGGGGGGGGGGGAGTGGCAGCAGTAGCAGAGACAGCAGGGGGTAGACAAGGTGGGGGGAAGGTGGACAGGGAGCAGAGGGGTTAACTGAACAGGGAGAGGGAAGGGGAGAAGTGGAAGAGGAGGGGCACAGGGAATGGAGGAGATCGAGGCTGGCGGATGGAGAAGAGTTGATACTTGGGCAGGGCAATTTTCCTCTCAGTGGAAGGGGGGAGCTGCACTGGGGCAGGCCCCAATTCAATTTGCATGGAGGGAGGAGAGAGCTTTTTTATTTTTCTTCTCACAAAGGGGAGCGGAGGTAAACATTACAGAGAATAGGTTTTGGGCTTAGGATGGGAGGGGGGAGGTGGGGTTTGGTGCTGAGTTGCATCTGCATGAGGGGCTGGAAGAGACATGAATTATTTCTCAATGTGTGTGCGGTGGTGGAGCGGGAGATTTGCTTCATATTGTGTGGAAGGTAAGTTACTGCTCAGGGGAGGCCAGAGTAGACCCCAATTTGTTGTAAGTGGGGAAAGGGGAGAGCAACCTTTAGCACAGTGGGGGAGAAGAAGTTGTTCCTAGGAAAAGAGGAGGCTGCATTTCTGCTCCGGGGGTGTGCGAGAGAAAGCATAGCTTGTCCTCATTGGAGGAAGAGAATTATTTTTTCTTCAGTGCGGGTCTTTGTCCACAGCGGGAAAAGCCAAGTTTGCCTTCACTGGGGATAGGGGTAGCCCTCAGTGGGAGGTGGGGGTTTAATTCCTGATGTCTATTCAGCGGGCTCATGGGGGCTTCTGGTGATATTTCTGTTCACTGGTAGTTGCAGACTTTCTACTCAGTAGCAGGGGGTTGTCAGACTTCTCATGGTGGTTGAGGGCTCGAGCTAAACTCATTGGAGGGAGGGTTGGACCAATCTTTGCTTGGGGAGGTTGCTGAATCGCTAGTCCCCATTTGTATTTGGATAGGGGGGATGGGTTTCACCAATCTCTGCAACTGTTCGGTGAATTTCAATCAGTTATGTTGATGATTGTCCTGAAAGTTGCTGAAAGCGGGGAGGGGGTTCATTCTATAATTAATGGATGAGCGTGGGAAGGGAGGGAGGCACTGATGAAGTCACTGGGGCCCGACTGCTATTTTAATGATGGGCCTGAGCAGGCAAGTGGTTGTGCCCTTCCTGCCAGGTCAGTCTAGCAGGAAGAGGAGCCCAAACAGGTAAGGCTTTCTAACATTTTTCTTTTACTTTCCTAGTGGGGTCAGGAAGAGCTCCTCCAGGCCCCACAAAGAAAGTTTAGGCTTCTCTGGCCCGGGCTTCAGTCCCAAATCACAAGGTCCTCCCAAAACCCTCTCCCGTGACTTACTTTAGTGCCAACATTGCGCTACCACCTGCCGGCCAGGCTGCAGACAGGAGACTGAATTGGGAGATGCAGATACTGCCCAGGGGTTAAAATTTCCTGGGCCTCATGCTGCCGACAGCATGGTTTTCCACTAGCCTCAGCCTTGCCCGCCCAATTCCTGTCCCGAGTTAAAATCAGGACTTAACAATCTAAGAACACAAATCATTGGCTTTTTGCAGCAAATTAGAACTATTACCTTGCAGTGTCCCACGGTATAATACCAGGTACCCAGGACTGTTATTACCCTAACACCCCAAGCTGTAATTCCCTCCTATATTCCATCAACTTTACGCAATCTTTAGTTTGAACCACTGCTATTTCTAACATCTTGTGGAGTCTTCATTTTTACATGCAGTATGTATTTTGTTTCACAGATGGAAAAAGTGCAAAAGAGACATGCTTGGAGGAGTCGATTAGCAATCTGTACTTTAAAAGCTACCTACGCTATGTAGAATCTGAAAAGGAACTTGGTGCACTCAGAAACAAACAACTTAAATTAACTGAAGCAAGAAAATCAACCCATAAAAGCACACACTGCAGAGGTAAGAAACAGTCTCTTGCTGTAAATTTCAATCTCCCTGGTAATATATCTTCACTGTGACAAAAATGAAGCACTTTTGTCTAGTTTGAGCCTGGTACAGGTCTCTTTATCTCAGTCACAAGATATAAGAGCCTGTAGCCTAGAAATTCGTTAGCCCCTGAAAACGAATGCGCAGATTGCAATACGCTAACAACCAGCGCCCTATTGGAAGACTGCTGCCAGCATGTGAACTTCGTGCTGCCTGCTCATTTCCATGATTTATTTTGTCTTATACTACTCATGTGAAGCGCCTTGGGACATTAAAGGCACTATGTAAATACAGGTTGTTGTTGTATGATTGTGGCGTTCAGCCCAGTGCTGGTTACAGCTGGCTCTGGAACTCTGCATTGGTGTAGCATGGCCAGCGGGTTCTGTACTACCTGATTAAGTTGAATTTTTTTTAATTTTGAAAAACTGCACCTCGCCTATGCAATAGATCACACTCCACCTCCCCTAGCAATGCTGCACTCCAGGGATGAAGAGGGTTTCTACATCACTAACGGGGAGAAAGATGACATGCTTCACAGCATGTCCAAATCTTCAGAGGAAGGGAGAAATTTAACAACGATACACAAAAATAAACTTTGATAAACTAGTGGCATTATTCTCATTGAGTCACAGGATCGCTGCTTTATAACAATGAAGGTGCTTATGCCATATAGCAGGTAATAGTGCTACTGATTTACAGTAACTGAACCAGTCAAATTCCATTTTAACAAAGTGTTATTTTGCGATTTTTCATAGTGTTTTGGGGATTGGAGCCCGCAACTGTGTCCATTATTCTGTGGAAATGAGTTCCGACTCTTTTATGTCCATTCCTTGAGCTATGTATTTAATTTTTTGCCTAATTTTAAAAGCTGAAAATACATTGCATGATAGTATGCAAGAGAAACCAGTTGGAGGTAGATAACGAGGGGAAAGAATTTCCGGGGGGTTCTCCCCAATCTCGCACTGTAACTTCGACAGAAGAACATCAAAATCCTTGGGGAAACAGCCGTTTTTAGCCATTCAGTCTCATTTTCTGGAGTTTCCAGGGCTTTACAACAGAAGTTATGGTGGACAAGCGGGAATACCCAATGAAATTCACCCCTGTAAGATTTCTAAATCTCTGGCATTAAATTTACAGCAAGACAAATTATTTTAAAACAATTGGGAATAGTTTATTAAACACACACGCATGCACATTTATCAGCAGTCGTCAGCTATCCTACGGATCTACTTAGTTACAGCAGTTACAATGATGTTACCATAATGATTTATAAAACGGTATGCTTTCGAAATAAAGTAAATGAGTTGACGGCACAAATCATTACAAATGGGTATGATTTGGTGGCCATTACAGAAACGTGGTTGCAGGGTGGCCAAGACTGGGAATTAAACATACAGGGGTATCTGACAATTCGGAAAGATAGACAAGAAGGGAAAGGAGGTGGGGTAGCTCTGTTAATAAAGGATGATATCAGGGCAGTTGTGAGAGATGATATTGGCTCTAATGAACAAAATGTTGAATCATTGTGGGTGGAGATTAGAGATAGTAAGGGGAAAAAGTCACTGGTGGGCGTAGTTTATAGGCCCCCAAATAATAACTTCACGGTGGGGCGGGCAATAATCAAGGGAATAATGGAGGCATGTGAAAAAGGAACGGCAGTAATCATGGGGGATTTTAACCTACATATCGATTTGTCAAACCAAATCGCACGGGGTAGCCTTGAGGGGGAATTCATAGAATGCATACGGGATTGTTTCTTAGAACAGTATGTTACAGAACCTACAAGGGAGCAAGCGATCTTAGATCTGGTCTTGTGTATTGAGACAGGAATAATAAACGATCTCCTAGTAAAAGATCCTCTAGAAATGAGTGATCACAGTATGGTTGAATTTATAATACAGATTGAGGGTGAGGAAGTAGTGTCTCAAACGAGCGTACTATGCTTAAACAAAGGGGACTACAGTGGGATGAGGGCAGAGTTGGCTAAAGTAGACTGGAAACACAGACTAAACGGTGGCACAATTGAGGAACAGTGGAGGACTTTTAAGGAGCTCTTTCATAGTGCTCAACAAAAATATATTCCAGTGAAAAAGAAGGGCGGCAAGAGAAGGGATAACCAGCCGTGGATAACCAAGGAACTAAAGGAGAGTATCAAATTAAAAACCAATGCGTATAAGGTGGCCAAGGTTAGTGGGAAACTAACAGATTGGGAAAATTTTAAACGACAGCAAAGAATGACTAAGAAAGCAATAAAGAAAGGAAAGATAGATTACGAAAGTAAACTTGCGAAAACATAAAAACAGATAGTAAAAGCTTTTACCGATATATAAAACGGAAAAGAGTGACTAAAATAAATGTTGGTCCCTTAGAAGATGAGAAGGGGGATTTAATAATGGGAAATGTGGAAATGGCTGAGACTTTAAACAATTATTTTGCTTCGGTCTTCACAGTGGAAGACACAAAATCCATGCCAAAAATTGCTGGTCACGGGAATGTGGGAAGGGAGGACCTTGAGACAATCACTATCACTAGGGGGGTAGTGCTGGACAGGCTAATGGGACTCAAGGTAGTCAAGTCCCCTGGTCCTGATGAAATGCATCCTAAGGTATTAAAAGAGATGGCGGAAGTTATAGCAGATGCATTCGTTATAATCTACCAAAATTCTCTGGACTCTGGGGAGGTACCATCGGATTGGAAAGCAGCTAATGTAACGCCTCTGTTTAAAAAAGGGGGCAGACAAAAGGCAGGTAACTATAGGCCGGTTAGTTTAACATCTGTAGTGGGGAAAATGCTTGAAGCTATCATTAAGGAAGAAATAGCAGGACATCTAGATAGGAATAGTGCAATCAAGCAGACGCAACATGGATTCATGAAGGGGAAATCATGTTTAACTAATTTACTGGAATTCTTTGAGGATATCAAGAGCATGGTGGATAGAGGTGTACCAATGGATGTGGTGTATTTAGATTTCCAAAAGGCATTCGATAAGGTGCCACACAAAAGGTTACTGCAGAAGATAAAGGTACGCGGAGTCAGAGGAAATGTATTAGCATGGATAGAAAATTGGCTGGCTAACAGAAAGCAGAGAGTTGGGATAAATGGGTCCTTTTCGGGTTGGAAATCGGTGGTTAGTGGTGTGCCACAGGGATCGGTGCTGGGACCACAACTGTTTACAAAATACATAAATGACCTGGAAGAGGGGACAGAATGTAGAGTGTAACAAAATTTGCAGATGACACAAAGATTAGTGGAAAAGCGGGTTGTGTAGAGGACACAGAGAGGCTGCAAAGAGATTTAGATAGGTTAAGCGGATGGGCTAAGGTTTGGCAGATGGAATACAATGTTGGAAAATGTGAGGTCATCCACCTTGGGAAAAAAAAATAGTAAAAGGGAATATTATTTGAATGGGGAGAAATTACAACATGCTGCGGTGCAGAGGGACCTGGAGGTCCTTGTGCATGAATCCCAAAAAGTTAGTTTGCAGGTGCAGCAGGTAATCAGGAAGGCGAATGGAATGTTGGCCTTCATTGCGAGAGGGATGGAGTACAAAAGCAGGGAGGTCCTGCTGCAACTGTATAGGGTATTGGTGAGGCCGCACCTGGAGTACTGCGTGCAGTTTTGGTCACCTTACTTAAGGAAGGATATACTAGCTTTGGAGGGGGTACAGAGACGATTCACTCGGCTGATTCCGGAGATGAGGAGGTTACCTTATGATGATAAATTGAGTAGACTGGGTCTTTACTCGTTGGAGTTCAGAAGGATGAGGGGTGATCTTATTGAAACATTTAAAATAATGAAAGGGATAGACAAGATAGAGGCAGAGAGGTTGTTTCCACTGGTCGGGGAGACTAGAACTAGGGGGCACAGCCTCAAAATACGGGGGAGCCAATTTAAAACCGAGTTGAGAAGGAATTTCTTCTCCCAGAGGGTTGTGAATCTGTGGAATTCTCTGCCCAAGGAAGCAGTTGAGGCTAGCTCATTGAATGTATTCAAATCACAGATAGATAGATTTTTAACCAATAAGGGAATTAAGAGTTATGGGGAGCGGGCGGGTAAGTGGAGCTGAGTCCACGGCCAGATCAGCCATGATCTTGTTGAATGGCGGAGCAGGCTCGAGGGGCTAGATGGACTACTCCTGTTCCTAATTCTTATGTTCTTATGTTCTTACTTCCCTCTGGTAAAGCACAAGCACGTGGCGTTCTTCCTTGCTTCTGCTGTGGAGGGAGGCTCTTGCTTTGCCATGTGCTAAAGAGAAGAGAGACCCAGCAATCTTTGCTCGGGTTATTATACCCCTTAAATCCATTGTTTCTCAGAATGCCTCAGGATTGGGTCTTGGTTCCAGGACCGTTCCAGAATGGCTTCTCCTCATACTGGTGCCATTCCTTGATTAGGTTAATGGCTTTAAAATTAACACCTTTTCTAGTTTGGTGAGTTTCAAAGCCATGCTTCCTTTCTTCCTTGAGCTCTGCCCAGCCAGAGGAGACATGAACTTGGGGAAGTTATCCATTTTGTTTCTTTAACTGCAGTCTTTCGAGATAATCTACACTTTTAACATTTAGATATATATATAAAGATATATATATACAGAATCAATTTTATTATTAAACACTTTTATTCTTACAACCCCCATTTGCAGTCTTCAGGTGAAGCAGGGTTACAGGGGAGGAGATAATTCAACCAGGGCATACATATATAATTTAGTCCCCATTTTAAAGTCATAGGCCCTGATATTTATTGGAACGAAGGGGTTGTGGAGTTTTGCATTCAGGAAACCTGGAAGAATGGGTTTCCCTCAGGACTTGCTGAATTTAACAGCAGAAACTGATTAACATTTTCTGCCTCCATTTCCCGGCCACAGCCAGCCAGATTGAGAGGCTGGCTGACTGTCGGGCGGATAGGCTTTCGGCACCAGGCCGCAGCCAGGGTGCAGAGAGGAGGGAGGGCGGGATCGGAAAGTCTAGGGTGGGTGGGGGAAGATCAGTGTCAGGGAGGCCGGAGGCCGGTGTCAAGGGGAAGATCGGAGACTGGTGTTGGGGTGGGGGGGGAGATTGGAGGCTGGTGTCGGGGGGAGGTTGGGTGTCGGGGGGAGACGGGGGCCGGTGTCAGGGCTAGATTGGAGGCCGATGTCGGAGGCGTGATCGGAGGCTGGTGTCGGGAGGAGATTGGAGGGTGGTGTTGGGGGGGAGCTTGGAAGCCGATGTTGGGGGTAGATCGGAGGCCGATGTTGCGGGGGGGGGGGGGAGTCGGAGGCTGGTGTTGGGGGGAGACCGGACAATCGTGGGTGGGAACAGCTGGTCATGGGGAAGGGGGGATGCAGGGTAGGGGGGGTGTGGGGCATAATCCTGCACCTCTTGGCCCACACGCAGTGCTGGAAAGACACTTACCTGCTGGATACAGCAATCCTCACCTCCCTTTAGCTGCCGGGTTTCCTAAAGCCCAGGAAACCCCATCGGCCAGATTTAAGTTTAAAATGGAGGTGAAATCTGAGACATGCAGCCTCATTAAAATATTTAAATAAGTGACCTGCTGCTGGTACCAGATTGGTCGCCTGCCCCCCCACCCCAATCCTGCCTCCGTTAAAAGCGGTAGTGAGTGGGTTCGAGGCGGGTTGGGTTATGGTTTGAGATTTTTAACAGCCCACTCGACCCAAACCCACCCGTTTTGGGGGGTTAAAATTCCTCCCACACCTTCTGTCCTTATTTTTGTACATTACTTTGTTATAGATTGTTACTGATAGTTAAATAGCAAATCTTGCTGCAGTTTGAGAAGCGGAGAAATACAGTTGGTTGCACCACAGGAGTTTCTCCACAATGCAGACTGAGGGGCTGAGAGACACAAAACAGGTGCCACAGGCCAGAGGGTGAAATTACAGCCTGACACGTTTCCTGGGCAATCTCCATTATAAGTGTGCACATGGGAATTTATAATGGAAGTGCACATCAAAGATTTTTTTTAATATACTATTTATAATTGCAAAAAGTTGGCACAGTAATGTGACAAAAGTGTAACAAGGACGTAAGGTTTTTGATCTGTTGTCAGGAGCTCAGAATGTTTCATGAGATATACAGAGATATTATGCATTTAAGAAAGTTGAAGGAATATTTTTGTTTTGTTAAAAAGGGGGAATATTTTGAACATAAATACTTCCCTTTACACCTCCCTTTCAAGTTAAACCCTCACTGCTAATTTGGACAAAATCTATGCGATAGATCTCCACAGGCTGGAAGATTTTCTATTCATTCATCCTACCAAAACTAATAACAAGAAGCCCATCCCATTCATTAATAAAACTCGAAGGGTTAAAGAAAGTTTTGCATTTATATAGCGCCTTTCGGATGTCTCAAAGCGCTTTACAGCCAATGAAGTACTTTTGGAGAGTAGTCACTGTTGTAATATGGGAAACTCAGCAGCCGATTTGCGCACAGCAAGCTCCCACAAATAGCAATGTGATAACGACCAAATAATCTGTTTTTTGTTATTTTGATTGAGGGATAAATATTGGCCAGGACACCAGGGATAACTCCCCTGCTCTTCTTCAAAATAGTGCCATGGGATCTTTTATGTCCATGTGAGGGAACAAATGGGGCCTCGGTTTAACATTTCATCTGAAAGATGGCACCTTCGACAGTGCAGCGCTCCCTCAGCACTGCACTGGAGTGTCAACCTAGATTTATGTGCTTAAGTCCTGGAATAGGACAATGAACCCACAATCTTAAGAACATAAGAACGTAAGAACATAAGAAATAGGAGCAGGAGTAGGCCATTTGGCCCTCGAGCCTGCTCCGCCATTTAATAAGATCATGGCTGATCTGATCATGGACTCAGCTCCACTTCCACCTTAAATATATACAATGACCCAGCCTCCACAGCTCTCTGGGGCAGAGAATTCCATAGATAACCTTCTGACTCAGCGGAGAGTGTGCTACCCACCGAGCCACCGGCTGACACTGGTTACCCGAAAAAGAAACGGACAACCTAATTTGTTTGACAATAATGAAAATATCTCCTTGAGTTTCTTAACAAAAATGTATAATCCTGAAGCAGGCAAGTGACAATAGTGAACAGCTATTACTCTCTCTTTAGTTACATACACCACAAACAGACGATAACGTTTCCTTGCACACGCCACGTTAGTTGATATATTTAGTCTATTGAAAATATGAGGGTAAACTGTAAAATTCTGTGCCCCCCAATGCAGAGTCTTGTTCAACAGGAGCGCAGATCAAAGAATCGAGCACGAATGTCAGCAGCGGGCGTAATGAACACTCTGCACATTCATCCTCATATTTTCTGGTTGAGGTTGATTTATCATGTACTCATGTTTGTCTCTCATCAGATTGGATACACAAGAACTTTAGTCAATTTGTACAGACAACGAGCGACGGTGTTCACAAACCTGTGGTAGATAAGCTTTTTGAGAAGTGTCTGAATGCAGAGGAAGTAAATAACATTTCATCTAAAATAACTTGCCAAGAAAAGAACCGGGAATTGCTGAGAATCGTGCTTGACAAAGGTGAAGATGCCTGCAGAATGTTCCTTGGCATTTTCTGTAACAAAGATCCTTTCAATGAAATGACTAGAAAGGTAAGTCAAGTAACAAAAGCTCACTTTCGTGAACAGTTCTTGTAACTAATGGGTGTTGTGTTGACCCACGACGACTGGATAATACAGTAACTGGGACTTCATTGTTCCATGAGCACATGGGGCAAATTTTCAGTCTCTACTTTCTGCTCGACAAAAGCACGGATCGAAGAATTAGGCGCAGGGGTCAATACACTCAAGCTGCAGTTATCCTGATTTTCCAGTGATTGAAATTAATTTCTGTTTCTATTTCTGCACTCCCACAAAGTGAAACCAGACAATATGGAGTGATGCTTCATAACAGCAGCCATGATAGCAGCCACGATTACCTCAGTCTCTGCAAATGATAGGCCTCATCATAGAAATTTTATGTTAGCAAGTTCCCTAGATCTTGTTCAAAAGCAAAATACTGCACAAGCTGGAATCTGAAATAATTACCCTAGATCTTGTTGGTCTGTTCTACTTTGAATAGAATCTTGATAGGAATCTTTTATTTAAATTGTATTTCTCTAGCAGGCCTACATAGTCCAATTTAGACGTGGTTGCCCATCAGTTATGAGAGATTTCCTGACCGAGAAGTAAAATACCAAAATTAAACTGAAGTAGCAATTCTCACAAAGTGTTTTCTATTTACATAACTAACAAACAAGTGTCCCATTTCATGTCACAGTTGCTGTGGGAACATTACTGTGTTCATCCAACTACTCAAGGCATCAGATTCAGTCACATGAACAGCACAAGTTGCACTCGAAACCTCTGTACGCATATCTGTCACAAGCAATTACAGTCAAAAAAACAACAAATTGTTTAACTGGACTAACAATAATCTGGGTGCAATTAACTAAAATATTCTGTGACTGAACAGAAATAACCAACCAGTTTTTACCAGAGTAGCTATTGATACTATCCACAAGTAAATTTAATCCAATAACATCTAACTTACTAAATAAAACATGATTACCCACAAGGTTGTAATTGACAATTAAATCTACAATTAAATCTTTCAGTTGAAATGTACAGTTAAAATATTCAAATTCAATGTTGCAGCTCCAGTGTTGGAGATAGTGAGGGTCCAGAGCAAATATGTTCTCACAAAGAAAAAGAGTGGGACTCCCAAATCTAGAGCCCCTTGGATGTCAAGCAGCGTACAGGGTAGGAGAAGGAAAAACAGGGAAGGTTTTGTCAGATACCAAGAGCTCAATACTACAGAACGCTGAGAGGAGTATAGAAAGTGCAGGAATGAAATGAAGAGGGAAATTAGGAAAGCAAGAGAGGGCATGAAAAAATATTGGCAAATAAAATCAAGGAAAACCCAAAGATGTTTTTATAAATATATAAAGTACAAGAGGATAAACAAGGAAAGAGTGGGACCTATCAGAAACCAAAAAGGAAACCTGTGTGTGGAGACAGAAGACGTGGGTATGGTTCTTAATCAATACATTGCGTCTGTCTTCACAGAAGAGAGCAACGATGCAGACATTGTAGTTGAGGAGGAGAGTAAAATATTAGATGGGATAAACATAGAGAGAGAGGAAGTATTGAGGTTTAAGATCTTTCAAAATAGATAAATCGCCACGCCAGGATGAAATGTACCCCAGGCTGTTAAAAGAAGCAAGGGAGGAAATAGCGAAGGCTCCGACCATCATTTTCCAATCCTTTCTAGCTACAAGCATGGTGCCAGAGGACTGGAGATCTGCAAATGATATGCCATTGTTTAAAAAGGGAGAATTGGATAGACAGAGTAATTACAGGCCAGTCAACCCGCCCTCAGTGGTGGGCAAATTATTGGAAAAAATTATGAAGGGCGTATAAATTATCATTTAGAAAATCACAGATTAATCAAGGATAATCAGAAGGTCATGTTTGACTAACCTAATTGAATTTTTTGAAGAGGTAACAAGGAGGGTCGATGAGGATAGTGCATTTGATGTAGTCTACATAGATTTTAGCAAGGCTTTTGGCAAGGTCCCACATGGCAGGTTGCTCAAAAAAGTAAAAGCCCATGGGATCCAAGGGAAAGTGGTAAGTTGGATCCAACATTGGCTCAGTGGCCAGAAGCAAAGAGTAATGGTCGACAGGTTTTTGTTGTGACTGGAAGGCTGTTTCCAGTGGGGATTCACAGGGCTCAGTACTAGATCCACTGCTTTTTGAGGTATATATCAATGATTTAGACTTCAATGTAGGGGGCATGATTAAGAATTTTGCAGATGATATAAAAATTGGCTGTGTAGTTGATAGTGAGGAAGAAAGCTGTAGACTGCAGGAAGATATCAATGGACTGGTCAGGTGGGCAGAAGAGTGGGAAATGGAATTCACAGCAACATAGAAAATAAGTGCAGGAGTAGGTTATTCGGCCCTTCGAGCCTGCACCACCATTCAACAAGATCATGGCTGATCATTCCCTCAGTACCCCTTTCCTGCTTTCTCTCCATACCCCTTGATCCCCTTAGCCGTAAGGGCCATATGTAACTCCCTCTTGAATATATCCAATGAACTGGCATTAATAACTCTCTGCGGCAGGGAATTCCACAGGTTAACAACTCTCTGTGTGAAGAGGTTTCTCCTCATCTCAGTCCTAAATGGCCTACCCCTTATCCTAAGACTGTGTCACCAGGTTCTGGACTTCCCCAACATCGGGAACATTCTACCCACATCTAACCTGTCTCGTCCGTCAGAATCTTATATGTTTCTATGAGATCCCCTCTCATCCTTCTAAACTCCAATGTATAAATGCCCAGTTGATCCAGTCTCTCCTCATATATCAGTCTAGCCATCCCAGGAATCAGTCTGGTGAGCCTTCGCTACACTCCCTCAATAGCAAGAACGTCCTTCCTCAGATTAGGAGACCAAAACTGAACACAATATTCCAGGTGAGGCCTCACCAAGGTCCTGTACAACTACAGTAAGACCTCCCTGCTCCTATACTCAAATCCCCTAGCTATGAAGGCCAACATACCATTTGCCTTCTTCACCACCTGCTGTACCTGTATGCCAACTTTCAATGACTGATGAACCATGACATCCAGGTCTCGTTGCACCTCCCCTTTTCCTAATTTGCCGCCATTCAGATAATATTCTGTCTTCGCGTTTTTGCCCCCAAAGTGGATAACCTCACATTTATCCACATTATACTGCATCTGCCATGCATTTGCCCACTCACCTAACCAAATCACCCTGCAGCCTCTTAGCATCCCCCTCCCAGCTCACACCGCCACCCAGTTTAATATCATCTGCAAACTTGGAGATATTACACTCAATTCCTTCATCTAAATCATTGATGCATATTATGAATAGCTGGAGCCCCAGCACTGAGCCCTGCGGCACTCCACTACTCACTGGCTGCCATTCTGAAATGGACCCGTTTATCCCGACTCTCTGCTTCCTGTCTGCCAAACCAGTTCTCTATCCGCGTCAGTATATTACCCTCAATACCATGTGCTTTGATTTTGCACACCAATCTCTTGTGTGGGACCTTGTCAAAAGCCTTTTGAAAGTCTAAATACACCACATCCACTGGTTC
This sequence comes from Pristiophorus japonicus, assembly GCF_044704955.1. NCBI lineage: Eukaryota > Metazoa > Chordata > Chondrichthyes > Pristiophoridae > Pristiophorus > Pristiophorus japonicus. Next base: position 70,803,508 of record NC_091987.1, on the reverse strand, counting down.
TCCCTTGTCTACTCTACTAGTTACATCCTCAAAAAATTCCAGAAGATTTGTCAAGCATGATTTCCCTTTCATAAATCCATGCTGACTTGTACCGATCCTGTCACTGCTTTCCAAATACGCTGCTATTTCATCCTTAATAATTGATTCCAACATTTTCCCCATCACTGATGTCAGGATAATTGGTCTATAATTACCTGCTTTCTCTCTCCCTGCCTTTTTAAAAAGTGGTGTTAAATTAGCTACCCTCCAGTCCACAGGAACTGATCCAGAGTCGATAGACTGTTGGAAATGATCACCAATGCATCCACTATTTCTAGGGCCACTTTCTTAAGTACTCTGGGATGCAGACTACCAGGCCCCCGGGATTTATCAGCGTTCAATCCCATCAATTTCCCTAACACAATTTCCCGCATAATAAGGATATCCTTCAGTTCCTCCTTCTCACTAGACCCTCGGTCCCCTAGTACTTCCGGAAGGTTATTTGTGTCTTCCTTCGTGAAGACAGAACCAAAGTATTTGTTCAATTGGTCTGCCATTTCTTTGTTCCCCTTTATAAATTCATCTGAATCCAACTGCAAGGGACCTATGTTTGTCTTCACTAATCTTTTTCTCGTCACATATCTATAGAAGCTTTTGCAGTTAGTTGTTATGTTCCCGGCAAGCTTTTTCTCGTACTCTATTTTCCCCCTCTTAATTAAACCCTTTGACCTCCTCTGCTGAATTCTAAATTTCTCCCAGTCCTCAGGTTTTCTGCTTTTTCTGGCCAATTTATATGCCTCTTCCTTGGATTTAACACTATCCTTAATTTCCCTTATTAGACACGGTTGAGCCACCTTCCCCGTTTTATTTTTACTCCAGACAGGGATGTACAATTTCTGAAATTCATCCATGTGATCTTTAAATGTTTGCCATTGCCTATCCACCGTCAACCCTTTAAGTATCATTTGCCAGTCTATTCTAGCCAATTCGTGCCTCAAAACATCGAAGTTACCTTTCCTTAAGTTCAGGGCCCTAGTTTCTGAATTAACTGTGTCACTCTCCATCTTAATAAAGAATTCTACCATGTTGTGGTCACTCTTCCCCAAGGGGCCTCGCACAACAAGATTGCTTATTAGTCCTTTCTCTTTACATATCACCCAGTCTAGGATGGACAGCTCCCTCGTTGGTTCCTCAACATATTGGTCTAGAAAACCAGCCCTAATACACTCCAGGAAATCTTCCTCCACCGCAGTTTGGTTAGCCCAATCAATATGTAGATTAAACTCACCCATGAAAACTGCTGTACCTTTATTGCATGCATCCCTAATTTCTTGTTTGATGCTGTCCCCAACCTCACTACTACTGTTTGGTGGTCTGTACACAACTCCCACTCGCGTTTTCTGCCCCTTGGTATTCCGTAGCTCCACCCATAGCGATTCCACATCATCCAAGCTAATGTCCTTTCTTACTATTGCATTAATTTCCTCTTTAACCAGCAATGCCACCCCGCCTCCTTTTCCTTTCTGTCTATCCTTCCTAAATGTTGAATACCCCTGAATGTTGAGTTCCCAGCCTTGGTCACCCTGGAGCCATGTCTCCGTGATGCCAATTACATCGTACCTGTTAACTGCTGTCTGCGCAGTTAATTCATCCACCTTATTCCGAATACCCCTCGCATTGAGGCACAGAGCCTTCAGGCTTGTCTTTCTAACACATTTTGCCCCTTTAGAATTTTGCTGTAATGTGGCCCTTTTTGCTTTTTGCCTTAGGTTTTTCTGCCCTCCACTTTTACTTTTCTTCTTTCTATCTTTTGCTTCTGCCCCCATTCTATTTCCCTCTGTCTCCCTCAGAGATTCCCATTCCCCTGCCATATTAATTTAACTCCTCCCCAACAGCACTAGCAAACACTCCCCCAAGGACATTGGTTCCAGTCCTGCCCAGGTGCAGACCATCGGGTTTGTACTGGTCCCACCTCCCCCAGAACCAGTTCCAATGTTTCAGGAATTTGAATCCCTCCCTTCTGCACCAGTCCTCAAGCCACGTATTCATCTGAGCTATCCGGCGATTCCTACTCTGACTAGCACGTGGCACTGGTAGCAATCCTGAGATTACTACTTTTGAGATCCTACTTTTTAATTTAACTCCTAGCTCCCTAAATTTGTCTTGTAGGACCTCATCCCGATATTTACCTATATTGTTGGTACCTATATGCACCACAACAACTGGCTGTTCACCCTCCCTTTTCAAAATGTCCTGCACCCGCTCCCAGACATCCTTGACCCTTGCACCAGGGAGGCAACATACCATCCTGTAGTCTCGGTTGCGGCCGCAGAAACATCTATCTATTCCCCTTACAATTGAATCCCCTATCACTACCGCTCTCCCACTCTTTTTCCTGCCCTCCTGTGCAGCAGAACCACCCACGGTGCCATGAATTTGCATGCTGCTGCCCTCCCCTGATGAACCATCCCCCCCAACAGTACCCAAAGCGGTGTATCTGTTTTGCAGGGGGATGACCGCAGGGGACCCCTGCACTACCTTTCTTGCACTGCTGTTCCTGTTGGTCACCCATTTACTCTCTGGCTATGTACCCTTTACCTGCGGTAAGACCAACTCACTAAACGTGCTATTCACATCATTCTCAGCATCGTGGATGCTCCAGAGTAAATCCACCCGCAGCTCCAGTGCCGCAATGCGGTCCGTCAGGAGCTGCAGGCAGATATACTTCCCGCACACGTAGTCGTCAGGGAAACCGGAAGCATGCCTGACTTCCCACATAGTACAGGAGGAGCATAACACGTGTCTGAGCTCTCCTGCCATGACTTAACCTTTAGATAAACTTAATTTGGCAACAACAATGCTAAAGGTTACTTACTGATAAAGAAAGGAAAAAGAAAAACTACTTACCAATCACCAGCCAATCACCTACCCCCTTGGCTGTGACGTCACCTTTCGATTTCTTTCTACTTTTTTGCCTCCCTGCTGCAGTTGCACCGGCTGGCCTTCCGATGACGCTCAAACTCCCGACTCTGCTCACCGACGTTGGGCCTCTTGTGGGCCTCCTTGATCTCCCCGCTCTGCCTCCCAACGACGCTCGAACTCCCCAATTCAATCCGGAGAAATGTGAGGCAATGCATTTGGGGAGGTTTAACAAGGCAAGGGAATAAACAATAAGTGGTAGGTTACTGAGAAATGGAGAGGAACAGAGGGATCTTGAAATTCATGTCCACAAATCCCTGAAGATAGCAGGACAGGCTGATACAGTGGTTAAGAAGGCATACAAGATACTTTTCTTTATTAGCTGAGGCATAGCATATAAGAGCAGAGAGGTTATGCTAGAACGGTATAAAACACTACTTAGGCTGCAGCTGGAGTACTGTGTACAGTTCTGGTCACCACATTACAGGAAAGATATGATTGCACTAAAGAGGGTACAGAGATTTATGAGGATGTTGTCAGGACTGGAGAGTTTCAGCTATAAGGAAAGATTGGATAGGCTGGGGTTGTTTTATTTGGAACAGAGGAGGCTGAGGAGAGACTTAATTTAGGTGTATTCAATTATGAGGGACCTAGATAGAGCGGATAGGAAGCATCTGTTTCCATTAGCAGAGAGGTCAATAACTAGGGGGCACAGATTTAAAGTAATTGTTCGGAGAATTAAATGGGAGTTGAGGAGAACTTTTTTCACGCAGAGGGTGCCTGAAAGTTTGGTAGTGATAGAAACACTCATCACATTTAAAAGGTACCTGGATATGCACTTGAAGTGCCATAATCTTCAAGGCTGCGGACCAAGAGCTGGAAAGTGGGATTAGGCGGGATAGCTCTGTTTTGAGCACCGCAGGCATGATGAGCCGAATGGCCTCCTTCCGTGCCGTAAATTTCTATGAGTCTATGCTAATACCAATGACACCTTACATCTCATTGCAGAACCTGAGACAAGTATCTATGTGTACTAACAATTTATCAAATTATTATTTTCCTCTACTACAGGTACAAACTGAACTAAGGCTCGGATTTCCCACAGAATAAATGGATTCTGCTTCAAATCTGTAACTCCTGGAATTCAGACTTGCTGACTTGGGATTCATTAGTGACTCAATACAATCAACGTGTTATTTTTCAAGTAGGAACTAAACAGAAATTTGAATATATTGCATACAATTGCATTCATCTATGCTTGAAAGCTATTTATTTTAAACAAAGTGGGAAAGTAATACTTTTGCTCCAACCTGAATTACTCTGATGCTCTTAAACATTTTTTTATAAAATATATTGCCATAAATATGTATGAGACTATGTAAGAGACAGGAAGATTGCACAACTTTAACATTGCAAATTTGCAGCTATTAACATGAAATTTTACACTTCCTCTAAAATAATAACAGCTCAGCAATGTAGTGAAATCCACTACGACTGATTTTATATATATTTATATACATTTTTTCAAGATTGATATTCCAGTATAATATCACAATTTAAGAATTAACTTTACAATTTTTTTAATGACAATTATTTGTTTCCAGTCTTGTAATTTTTTTATTTACAATAAAAGTTAATAATAAAAAAAAGAAAGGCTTGCATTTCTGTAGCACCTTTCACGATCTTAGGACATCCCAAAGCACTTCACAGCCAATGAAGTACAATCTTTAATATGCTTCATCAGTGTTCAATTTATTATTCATTTATGTTTGGTATGTAAAAGTGATTTACTAGAAACATATTTCTAAGTACTAAATAGTTGCAAAATGGTGAAGTGACATTGAGCTGAACCTAGGTCGTGTTACAATGCAATCGCACTTTATATTGTATGATTATTGTAAAATGGATTATAACAGATTAAAACGGATGGTGCAGTGATTTAACGTGATTTAACATATTTTCAACATTGTCCAAGGTAGGAAATTGATGGTAGTGCATCGGAAGTCAATGGAAAAGGGAATCCGGTGGGGTGTATAACTGGCCGATTCACAATGCTGGGTTTAACACCTGCCGATGAAAGTTAAATTCCACCCCTTAGGATTGAAAGCAGCCCAGAATTCTGAGTGAAAGATTCTCTCTGTAAGTCTCCTTATGAGAAATAAATTGGGGACTTTCAGCCCAATCCCTTGTGAGTACAAGAGTGGAACAGAAACTACAGCAAAATTTTCAACTAAATTTATAGTCTCACTTCGAGGCCACAGTTATGTGCAATGTATAAAATGGGACATTGAGAGTGGTGTCCTTGGGAGTCCCTTTCTCACTGTTGTTATGTCAAATTGTTGGGACAGAGTTAAATACTTTCTTTATGTAATCTGTGTTAGATCAGATCTGTTGCTGACGCAGATACCAAAGCCTTGATTTGCTGAGGTTAGTCTGGCAGCACAAAGCCTTGCTGGTGTTGAGCGTATGTCAGAAAGTTGGGCTCCTGACCTCGCACGTCCAATTTACATCTTGCCCAATTTTCCAATATGCAATTTTGGGTAGAATAACGAGTCAGTGCTACTGGCAAACAAAACCCACATCAAAGATAGCATTTAAATCCTACTCCATGTGTACTTTCATGAATTCAGTCAAAGCTCTGCCCCCGGTACTGGACAGGGAAAGAGGCCTGGCCAGCTTTGGACTGTTTCTTAAAGCAAGGTTGCTGTTGTTTCATTTGAATGCTTTTTTTGGCCAGTGAGTATTTCTCTAGATTTGCACTGAACATTTTGCGCACTTTTATTTCCTTCAATATTTTTGCCTTTTTGCTGAAACCTTCAGAGTTTTTACAACAGCTGCTGCAGTACAAGTTGCAGCTAATCAAGTTGTGAGGATGAGAATCCATTTCATTGCATCAATTGGATGAGGGTAACTCAAAGGGTATAATCGCTGTCATCGATATTTAAGAATTTGCATTTACAAACCATGCCACTCTTAACTGGTATTCGACGGGAAAGCTGACTGAGAAGCAGTAACCGAGCAATGTCACCTGCTGCAGTCTGATTTACTGATAACTTCAAGGACTGGGACAGTTCTTCGCTAATCATTGAGGCATTGAGCTTCTATGCAGCAGGATCCATCGAGGCCATCTGTCAGATAAATCAGTCTGTATAAATTAGTCCATCCCTGCATAAATAACTGCCATGTTTGCCAGAGGAAAAGGCATTATCACTTTAGAGTGGAAAAGAATTACTCACACAAAATCCTTACTACCTGACAGACGTTCCTAGTGTCTGGACATTATAGGTGGAACCCACATGGCCATCAGGATTCCACAGATTAAACCGAAGGGTACCACTCCATAAATGTTCAGGTGGTTCCAGACCCCAGTAAAGTGATCCTGCACAAGATCAGAGCTCACTGGGTTGGGGGTAATATATTAACATGGATAACGGCTTGGCTAACTAACAGAAAACAGAGAGTCGGGATAAATGGGTCATTTTCCAGTCAGCAAACTGTAACTAGTGGGGTGCCGCAGGGATCAGTGCACATAGAAACATAGAAACATAGAAAATAGGTGCAGGAGTAGGCCATTCGGCCCTTCTAGCCTGCACCGCCATTCAATGAGTTCATGGCTGAACATTCAACTTCAGTACCCCATTCCTGCTTTCTCGCCATACCCCTTGATCCCCCTAGTAGTAAGGACCTCATCTAACTCCTTTTTGAATATATTTAGTGAATTGGCCTCAACAACTTTCTGTGGTAGAGAATTCCACAGGTTCACCACTCTCTGGGTGAAGAAGTTCCTCCGCATCTCGGTCCTAAATGGCTTACCCCTTATCCTTAGACTGTGACCTCTGGTTCTGGACTTCCCCAACATTGGGAACATTCTTCCTGCATCTAACCTGTCTAACCCCGTCAGAATTTTAAATGTTTCTATGAGGTCCCCTCTCATTCTTCTGAACTCCAGTGAACACAAGCCCAGTTGATCCAGTCTTTCTTGATAGGTCAGTCCCGCCATCCCGGGAATCAGTCTGGTGAACCTTCGCTGCACTCCCTCAATAGCAAGAATGTCCTTCCTCAGGTTAGGAGACCAAAACTGTACACAATACTCCAGGTGTGGCCTCACCAATGCCCTGTACAACTGTAGCAACACCTCCCTGCCCCTGTACTCAAATCCCCTTGCTATGAAGGCCAACATGCCATTTGCTTTCTTAACCGCCTGCTGCACCTGCATGCCAACCTTCAATGACTGATGTACCATGACACCCAGGTCTCTTTGCACCTCCCCTTTTCCTAATCTGTCACCATTCAGATAATAGTCTGTCTCTCTGTTTTTACCACCAAAGTGGATAACCTCACATTTATCCACATTATACTTCATCTGCCATGCATTTGCCCACTCACCTAACCTATCCAAGTCGCTCTGCAGCCTCACAGCATCCTTCTCGCAGCTCACACTGCCACCCAACTTAGTGTCATCCGCAAATTTGGAGATACTACATTTAATCCCCTCATCTAAATCATTAATGTACAGTGTAAACAGCTGGGGCCCCAGCACAGAACCTTGCGGTACCCCACTAGTCACTGCCTGCCATTCTGAAAAGTACCCATTTACTCCTACTCTTTGCTTCCTGTCTGACAATCAGTTCTCAATCCATGTCAGTACACTACCCCCAATCCCATGTGCTCTAACTTTGCACATCAATCTCTTGTGTGGGACCTTGTCGAACGCCTTCTGAAAGTCCAAATATACCACATCAACTGGTTCTCCCTTGTCCACTTTACTGGAAACATCCTCAAAAAATTCCAGAAGATTTGTCAAGCATGATTTCCCTTTCACAAATCCATGCTGACTTGGACCTATCATGTCACCTCTTTCCAAATGCACTGCTATGACATCCTTAATAATTGATTCCATCATTTTACCCACTACCGATGTCAGGCTGACCAGTCTATAATTCCCTGTTTTCTCTCTCCCTCCTTTTTTAAAAAGTGGGGTTACATTGGCTACCCTCCACTCTATAGGAACTGATCCAGAGTCAATGGAATGTTGGAAAATGACTGTCAACGCATCCACTATTTCCAAGGCCACCTCCTTAAGTACTCTGGGATGCAGTCCATCAGGCCCTGGGGATTTATCGGCCTTCAATCCCATCAATTTCCCCAACACAATTTCCTGGCTAATAAGGATTTCCCTCAGTTCCTCCTCCTTGCTAGACCCCCCGACCCCTTTTATAACCGGAAGGTTGTTTGTGTTCTCCTTCGTGAATACCGAACCAAAGTACTTGTTCAATTGGTCCGCCATTTCTTTGTTCCCCGTTATGACTTCCCCTGATTCTGACTGCAGGGGACCTACATTTGTCTTTACTAACCTTTTTCTCTTTACATAGCTATAGAAACTTTTGCAATCCGTCTTAATGTTCCCTGCAAGCTTCTTCTCATACTCCATTTTCCCTGCCCTAATCAAACCCTTTGTCCTCCTCTGCTGAGTTCTAAATTTCTCCCAGTCCCCAGGTTCGCTGCTATTTCTGGCCAATTTGTATGCCACTTCCTTGGCTTTAATACTATCCCTGATTTCCCTTGATAGCCACGGTTGAGCCACCTTCCCTTTTTTATTTTTATGCCAGACAGGAATGTACAATTGTTGTAGTTCATCCATGCGGTCTCTAAATGTCTGCCATTGCCCATCCACAGTCAACCCCTTAAGTATCATTCGCCAATCCATCCCAGCCAATTCACGCCTCATACCTTCAAAGTTAGCCTTCTTTAAGTTCTGGACCATGGTCTCTGAATTAACTGTTTCATTCTCCATCCCAATGCAGAATTCCACCATATTATGGTCACTCTTCCCCAAGGGGCCTCGCACAACGAGATTGCTAATTAATCCTCTCTCATTACATAACACCCAGTCTAAGATGGCCTCCCCCCTAGTTGGTTCCTCGACATATTGGTCTAAAAAACCATCCCTTATGCACTCCAGGAAATCCTCCTCCACCGTATTGCTTCCAGTTTGGTTAGCCCAATCTATGTGCATATTAAAGTCACCCATTATAACTGCTGCACCTTTATTGCACGCACCTCTAATTTCCTGTTTGATGCCCTCCCCAACATCACTACTACTGTTTGGAGGTCTGTACACAACTCCCATTAACGTTTTTTTCCCTTTGGTGTTCTGCAGCTCTACCCATATACATTCCACATCATCTAAGCTAATGTCCTTCCTAACTATTGCATTAATCTCCTCCTTAACCAGCAATGCTACCCCACCTCCTTTTCCTTTTATTCTATCCTTCCTGAATGTTGAATACCCCTGGATGTTGAGTTCCCAGCCCTGATCATCCTGGAGCCACGTCTCCGTAATCCCAATCACATCATATTTGTTAACATCTATTTGCACAGTTAATTCATCCACCTTATTGCGGATACTCCTTGCATTAAGACACAAAGCCTTTAGGCTTGTTTTTTTAACACCCTCTGTCCTTTTAGAATTTTGCTGAACAATGGCCCTTTTTGTTCTTTGCCTTGGGTTTCTCTGCCCTCCACTTTTCCTCATCTCCTTTCTGTCTTTTGCTTTTGCCTCCTTTTTGTTTCCCTCTATCTCCCTGCATTGGTTCCCATCCCCCTGCCATATTAGTTTAACTCCTCCCCAACAGCACTAGCAAACACTCCCCCGAGGACATTGGTTCCGATTCTGCCCAGGTGCAGACCGTCCGGATTGTACTGGTCCCACCTCCCCCAGAACCGGTTCCAATGCCCCAGGAATTTGAATCCCTCCCTGCTGCACCATTGCTCAAGCCACGTATTCATCTGAGCTATCCTGCGATTCCTACTCTGACTAGCACGTGGCACTGGTAGCAATCCCGAGATTACTACTTTTGAGGTCCTACTTTTTAATTTAGCTCCTAGCTCCTTAAATTCATTTCGTAGGACCTCATCCCTTTTTTTACCTATGTCGTTGGTACCAACGTGCACCACGACAAATGGCTGTTCTCCCTCTCTTTTTAGAATGTCCTGCACCCGCTCCGAGACATCCTTGACCCTTGCACCAGGGAGGCAACATACCATCCTGGAGTCTCGGTTGCGGCCGCAGAAAGGCCTATCTATTCCCCTTACAATTGAATCCCCTATTACTATCGCTCGCCCACTCTTTTTCCTGCCCTCCTGTGCAACAGAGCCAGCCACGGTGCCATGAACTTGGCTGCTGCTGCCCTCTCCTGATGAGTCATCCCCCTCAACAGCACTCAAAGCAGTGTATCTGTTTTGCAGTGGGATGACCACAGGGGACCCCTGCACTACCTTCCTTGCACTACTCTTCCTGCTGGTCTTCCATTCCCTCGCTGGCTGTGTACCCTTTATCTGCGGTAAGACCAACTCGCTACACGTGATACTCACGTCATTCTCAGCATCGTGGATGCTCCAGAGTGAATCCACCCTCAGCTCCAACTCCGCAACGCGGACCGTCAGGAGCCGGAGGTGGACACACTTCCCGCACATGTAGTCGTCAGGGACACTGGTGTTGTCCCCATGTTCCCACATGGTACAGGAGGAGCATATCACGTGACCGAGTTCTCCTGCCATGACTGAACCTTAGATACCCTTAAATTGGCAACAACACTGTTAAAAGTTACTGACTAATAAAGAAAAAGAAAAACTACTTACCAATCAGCAGCCAATCACTTACCACGTTGGCTGTGACATCACCTTTTGATTTCTTTCTACTTCTTTTTTGCCTTCTCTCTCAGCTGGAGCTGCACCGGTACGTGTCTCAACTCCCGCCTCTCTCGACGCTCCCCGGACTGCTGAGCCTTTTATAGACCGCTGCCTCTCTCGACTCCCGCCTCTCTCGACGCTCCCCGGACTGCTGAGCCTTTTATAGGCCGCTGCCTCTCTCGACTCCCGCCTCTCTCAACGCTCCCCGGACTGCTGAGCCTTTTATAGGCCGCTGTCTCTCTCGACTCCCGCCTCTCTCGACGCTCCCCGGACTGCTGAGCCTTTTATAGGCCGGTGTCTCTCTCGACTCCCGCCTCTCTCGACGCTCCCCGGACTGCTGAACCTTTTATAGGCCGCTGTCTCTCTCGACTCCCACCTCTCTCGACGCTCCCCGGACTGCTGAGCCTTTTATAGGCCGCTGCCTCTCTCGACTCCTGCCTCTCTCGACGCTCCCCGGACTGCTGAGCCTTTTATAGGCCGCTGCCTCTCTCGACTCCCGCCTCTCTCAACGCTCCCCGGACTGCTGAGCCTTTTATAGGCCGCTGCCTCTCTCGACTCCTGCCTCTCTCGATGCTCCCCGGACTGCTGAGCCTTTTGTAGGCCGCTGCCTCTCTCGACTCCCGCCTCTCTCGACGCTCCCCGGACTGCTGAGCCTTTTATAGGCCGCTGCCTCTCTCGACTCCTGCCTCTCTCGACGCTCCCCGGACTGCTGAGCCTTTTATAGGCCACTGCCGCTGCCGCTGCCTCTCTCGACTCGGGCCTCAGCTATTTGTAATCTATATTCATGACTTGGATGAAGGGGCCGAGTGTAATGTAGCCAAATTTGTTGATGATACAAACATAGATGGGAAAGCAAATTGTGAGGAGGAAGCAAAGAATCTGCAAAGGGATATAGATAAGCTAAGTGAGTGGGCAAAAATTTAGCAGATGAAGGATAATGTGGGAAAAAGTAAGGTTATCCACTTTGGTAGGAAAAATAAAAAAGCAAATTATTACAAAATACTGAGATACAGAGGGATCTGGGGGTCCTTGCACATGAAACACAAAAAGTTAGCATGCAAGTAATTAGGAAGGCAAATAGAATGTTGGCCTTTATTGTCAGGGGGATAGAGTATAAAAGAAGGGAAGTCCTACGACAACTGTACAGGGTATTGATGAGGCCACACCTGGAGTACTCCTAACAGTTTTGGTCTCCTTATTTAACGAAGGATATACTTGCTTTGGAGGCAGTTCAGAGAAGGTTCACTAGATTGATTCCTGAGATGAATAGGTTGTCTTATGAAGAAAGGTTGAGCAGGTTGGGCCGATTCTCATTGGAGTTTAGAAGAATGAGAGGTGATCTTACTGAAACGTATAAGATTCTGAGGGGGCTTGACAGGGTGAATGCAGAGAGGATGTTTCCCCTCGTGGGGGAATCTAGACCTGGGGGCAGAGTTTCAGAATAAGGGGTCGCCCATTTAAAACGGAGAAGAGGAGGAATTTCTTCTCTCAGAGGGTCGTGAATCTCTGGAATTCTCTACCCCAGAGAGCTGTGGAGGCTGGGTCATTGAATATATTTAAGGTGGAGATAGGCAGATTTTTATAAGAACATAAGAATTAGGAACAGGAGTAGCCCATCTAGCCCCTCGAGCCTGCTCCGCCATTCAACAAGATCATGGCTGATCTGGCCATGGACTCAGCTCCACTTACCTGCCCGCTCCCCGTAACCCTTAATTCCCTTATTGGTTAAAAATCTATCTATCTGTGATTTGAATATATTCAATGAGCTAGCCTCAACTGCTTCCTTGGGCAGAGAATTCCACAGATTCACAACCTTCTGGGAGAAGAAATTCCTTCTCAACTCGGTTTTAAATTGGCTCCCCCGTATTTTGAGGCTGTGCCCCCTAGTTCTAGTCTCCCCGACCAGTGGAAACAACCTCTCTGTCTCTATCTTGTCGATCCCTTTCATTATTTTAAATGTTTCTATAAGATCACCCCTCATCCTTCTGAACTCCGAGTAAAGACTCAGTCCACTCAACCTATCATCATAAGGTAACCCCCTCATCTCCAGAATCAGCCGAGTGAATCGTCTCTGTACCCCCTCCAAAGCTAGTATATCCTTCCTTAAGTAAGGTGACCAAAACTGCATGCAGTACTCCAGGTGCGGCCTCACCAATACCCTATACAGTTGCAGCAGGACCTCCCTGCTTTTGTACTCCATCCCTCTCGCAATGAAGGCCAACATTCCATTCGCCTTCCTGATTACTTGCTGCACCTGCAAACTAACTTTTTGGGATTCATGCAGAATGACCCCCAGGTCCCTCTGCACCGCAGCATGTTGTAATTTCTCCCCATTCAAATAATATTCCCTTTTACTGTTTTTTTTCCCAAGGTGGATGACCTCACACTTTCTGAAATTGTATTCCATTTGCCAAACCTTAGCCCATTCGCTTAACCTATCTAAATCTCTTTGCAGCCTCTCTCTGTCCTCTACACAACCCGCTTTCCCACTAATCTTAGTGTCATCTGCAAATTTTGTTGCACTACACTCTGCCCCCTCTTCCAGGTCATGTATGTATATTGTAAACAGTTGTGGTCCCAGCACCGATCCCTATGGCACACCACTAACCACCGATTTCCAACCCGAAAAGGACCCATTTATCCCGACTCTCTACTTTCTGTTAGCCAGCCAATTTTCTATCCATGCTAATACATTTCCTCTGACTCCGCGTACCTTTATCTTCTGCAGTAACCTTTTGTGTGGCACCTTATCGAATGCCTTATGGAAATCTAAATACACCACATCTATCGGTACACCTCTATCCACCATGCTCGTTATATCCTCAAAGAATTCCAGTAAAGTAGTTAAACATGATTTCCCCTTCATGAATCCATGTTGCGTCTGCTTGATTGCGCTATTCCTATCTAGATGTCCCGCTATTTCTTCCTTAATGATAGCTTCAAGCATTTTCCCAACTACAGATGTTAAACTAACCGGCCTATAGTTACCTGCCTTTTGTCTGCCCCCTTTTTTAAGCAGAGGCGTTACATTAGTTGCTTTCCAATCCACTGGTACCTCCCCAGAGTCCAGAGAATTTTGGTAGATTATAACGAATGCATCTGCTATAACTTCCGCCATCTCTTTTAATACCTTAGGATGCATTTCATCAGGACCAGGGGACTTGTCTTCCTTGAGTCCCATTAGCCTGTCCAGCACTACCCCCCTAGTGATAGTGATTGTCTCAAGGTCCTTCCTTCCCACATTCCTGTGACCAGCAATTTTTGGCATGGTTTTTGTGTCTTCCACTGTGAAGACCGAAGCAAAATAATTGTTTAAGGTCTCAGCCATTTCCATATTTCCCATTATTAAATCTCCCTTCTCATCTTCTAAGGGACCAACATTTACTTTAGTCACTCTTTTCTGTTTTATATATCGGTAAAAGCTTTTACTATCTGTTTTTATGTTTTCGCAAGTTTACTTTCGTAATCTATCTTTCCTTTCTTTATTGCTTTCTTAGTCATTCTTTGCTGTCGTTTAAAATTTTCCCAATCTGTTAGTTTCCCACTAACCTTGGCCACCTTATACGCATTGGTTTTTAATTTGATACTCTCCTTTATTTCCTTGGTTATCCACGGCTGGTTATCCCTTCTCTTGCCGCCCTTCTTTTTCACTGGAATATATTTTTGTTGAGCACTATGAAAGAGCTCCTTAAAAGTCCTCCACTGTTCCTCAATTGTGCCACCATTTAATCTGTGTTTCCAGTCTACTTTAGCCAACTCTGCCCTCATCCCACTGTAGTCCCCTTTGTTTAAGCATAGTATGCTCGTTTGAAACATTACTTCCTCACCCTAAATCTGTATTACAAATTCAACCATACTGTGATCACTCATTCCGAGAGGATCTTTTACTAGGAGATCGTTTATTATTCCTGTCTCATTACACAGGACCAGATCTAAGATCGCTTGCTCCCTTGTAGGTTCTGTAACATACTGTTCTAAGAAACAATCCCGTATGCATTCTATGAATTCCTCCTCAAGGCTACCGAGTGCGATTTGATTTGACCAATCGATATGTAGGTTAAAATCCCCCATGATTACTGCCGTTCCTTTTTCACATGCCTCCATTATTCCCTTGATTATTGCCCGCCCCACCATGAAGTTATTATTTGGGGGCCTATAAAGTACGCCCACCAGTGACTTTTTCCCCTTACTATCTCTAATCTCCACCCACAATGATTCAACATTTTGTTCATTAGAGCCAATATCGTCTCTCACAACTGCCCTGATATCTTCCTTTATTAACAAAGTTACCCCACTTCCTTTTCCTTCTTGTCTATCTTTCCGAATTGTCAGATACCCCTGTATGTTTAATTCCCAGTCTTGACCACCCTGCAACCACATTTCTGTAATGGCCACCAAATCGTACCCATTTGTAATGATTTGCGCTGTCAACTCATTTACTTTATTTCGAATGCTGCGTGCATTTCGGTAGAGTGTTTTAATACTAGTTTTTAAACCATGATTTTTAGTTTTGACCCCTCCTGCAGCACCTTTATATTCATACATATTGTTCCTTCCTATCACCTTGTGGTTCACACTTACCCCAGTGCTACTCTGCTCTGTTGCCTCCTGCCTTTTGCATTCTTTCTTGGGATCCTGTTCATCTGAGCTCTCACCCATTCTAACTAGTTCAGAGCCCTCTCCTGTGTTCCGAATACTCCTTGCATTGAGGCACCGAGCTTTCATGCTTGCCTTTTTATTACACTTTGACCCTTTAGAATTTTGCTGTACAGTGGCCCTTTTTGTTTCTTGCCTTGGGTTTCTCTGCCCTCCACTTTTACTCATCTCCTTTCTATCTGTTGCTTTTGTCTCTTTTTTGTTTCCCTCTGTCTCCCTGCATTGGTTCCCATCCCCCTGCCATATTAGTTTAACTCCTCCCCAACAGCACTAGCAAACACTCCCCCTGAGACATTGGTTCCGGTCCTGCCCAGGTGCAGACCGTCCGGTTTGTACTGGTCCCACCTCCCCCAGAACCGGTTCCAATGCCCCAGGAATTTGAATCCCTCCCTGCTGCACCACTGCTCAAGCCACGTATTCATCTGAGCTATCCTGTGATTCCTACTCTGACTAGCACGTGGCACTGGTAGCAATCCCGAGATTGCTACTTTTGAGGTCCTACGTTTTAATTTAGCTCCTAGCTCCTTAAATTCGTCTCGTAGGACCTCATCCCTTTTTTTACCTACATCGTTGCTACCAATGATATCGGGAGTCAAGGGTTATGGGGAGCGGGCAGGGAAGTGGAGTTGCGGACAAGATCAGATCAGCCACGATCTTATTGAATGGCAGAGCAGGCTCGAGGGGCCAAATGGCCTACTCCTGCTCCTATTTCTTATGTTTTTATCCAATGTGCCGCCATTATGCTTTCATTTTGGCTTTGGGAGACTAAGGCTACCCTTCACAGCAGTCATAGGGGGAGAAATTCATGAGTGCCCCAGGCGGGTATGGCTGGTTGTGCAGCGCTGGCGTGTTTGGAGTCTCCTTCCCTCCTGTAAAGGGAAGGGCCGTCGCTACAGGCTCTGCATTGGGACCTGCTAGTTGGTCCCCGACGGTAGCCACGATCCGACTTGTTCAGCCCGATGCGCTGCAGCAGAGTGCCAGGCTGATCGAATATTGAAAAACAGCGTTGTAGAAATTTTTCTACTAAGCTCGACCACCTGCCCTTCAACTTTCGCCCCCGAAACTCCCGGCCTCCCAAACAACGCCTCCTGCAGCTGTCGGTGTTTTTGCCCGGCAGTGCTGCACGGGGCAGAACCGATGTGCACGGCAATGACGTCACGATCTCCAGGCGAAGGAGATCAGGGAGCAATGTCTTACCGCTGCCGCAAGCCTCTTGCCGAAGTTAGTGAGAGTCGTACATCCTGCCGAGCCAGAGGCGATAACTGGAGGCGCTAAGGAGCCTAATTACTAGGTCATATAATCTTACAACACAGAATGGGACCATTCGACCCATCATGCCTGTGCCAATTCTGTGAAAGAGCTGTCCTATTTAGTCTCACACCCAGATTATTCCCCCTAACTCTGCAAATTAGTCCTCGAAGTACATGTCCAATTACCTTTTGAAAGTTTCTATAGAATCTGCTTCCACCAATCCTTCAGGTAGTGCGTTCCAGATCTTAAAAATCCTCTGAGTGAAAAGCAATTCTGCTCATTCCTCCTCTGGTTTTGCTAATTATCTTAAATCCTTGACCTCTGGTTAATGAGTCACTTATCAGAGGAAACCCTTTCTCCCTATTTGTTCGATCAAAAACTCTCATTATTTTGAATACCCTCAGGCTTTCAATGGTGGCGGTGGCGGTGCTTCCCGACATTATTTCACATTCAATCCATTTTGAAAAATCATCCACCACCACCAGGAACATTTTACCGAGAAACGGGCCCACATAGTCAACATGGATCCTCGACCATGGTCTGGAGGGCCAGGACCACAAACTTAGTGGTGCCTCTCTGGGCTCAACTGAGCACACACGCTGCATTGCCGTACACAGGACTCTAAGTCAGAGTCGATACTGAGCCACCACACGTGGGATCTGGCTATCACTTTCATCATTACTATACCCGGGTGTGTGCTGTGGAGATCCGAGATGAACGTCTCCCTGCCCTTTTTGGGTAGCACTACGCGGTCACCCCACATCAGGCAGTCTGCCTGAATGGACAGCTCATCCTTGCGCCGCTGGAACGGCTTATTAGCTCTTGCATTTCAACGGGGATGCTGGCCCAGCTCCCATGCAGTAGACAGTTTTTTACTAGGGACAGCAGAGGATCTTGGCTGGTCCAAGTCCTAATCTGGCGGGCCGTGACAGGTGATTTATCATTTTCAAACGCTTCCATGACCATCAACAAGTCTGCGAGCTGCGCCACCATCAACAAGTTTGCAGGCCGCGCCATTTCCACCCCCGTGATGGGCAATGGTAGCCGACTGAGAGCATCCTCAGAGTTCTCGTTGCCTGGCCTGTGGCGGATGGTATAGTTATACGCTGATAGCGCGAGTGCCCACCTTTGTATGCGGGCTGAGGTATGAGTATTTATCCTCTTGTTTTCAGCGAACAGGGATGTGAGGGGCTTGTGATCGGTTTCCAGCTCAAATTTGAGGCCAAACAGGTACTAATGCATTTTCTTTACCCCGAACACACACGCTAATGCCTCTTTCTCAGTCATGCTGTAGGCCCTCTCGGCCTTAGACAAGCTCCTGGAAGCATAGGCGACAGGTTGCAACTTCCCCGCAACGTTAGCTTGTTGTAATACACACCCGACTCCATACGACGACGCGTCACATGCTAGCACAAGTCTTTTACACGGGTTATACAATACAAGCAGCTTGTTGGTGCATAAAATGTTTCTGGCTTTCTCAAAAGCAATTACTTGTTTTTTTCCCCACACCCAGTTCTCACCTTTGCGCAAGGCTCTAAACCCGGTGCTTAACCCTGGTAGGAAGTTACCAAAATAGTTGAGGAGTCCCAGGAACGACCACAGCTCCGTGACGTTCTGTGGCCTGGGTGCGTTCTTGATAGCCTCTATCTTGTCGTCTGTGGGCCGAATGCCGTCCGCCGCGATCTTTCTCCCCAAAAACTCCACTTCTGTTGCCATGAAGATGCATTTCGACCTCTTCAGCCGCAGCCCTACACGATCCAGTCGCAGGAGGACCTCCTCCAGGTTTTGTAGGTGCTCGGCAGTGTCCCGACCCGTGACCAATATGTCGTACTGAAAGACCACCGTGTGTGGTTCCGACTTGAGTAGGCTCTCTATGTTTCTCTGGAAGATCGCTGCAGCTGACCGAATTCCAAACAGGCATCTGTTGTAGATGAACAGTCCCTTGTGCGTGTTGATGCAGGTGAGGCCCTTCGAAGACTCCTCCAGCTCCTGCATCATGTAGGCCGAAGTCAGATCGAGTTTGGTGAACATTTTGCCTCCTGCCAGCGTCGCAAATAGGTCGTCTGCCTTAGGTAGCGGGTATTGGTCCTGTAGCGAGAAACGATTAATAGTTACTTTATAATCGCCGCAAATCCTGACCGTGTCATCACTTTTGAGTACTGGAACAATCGGGCTGGCCCAATCGCTGAATTCCACTGGGGAGATGATGCCCTCGCGTTGCAGCCTGTCCAGCTCAATTTCCACTCTCTCCCTCATCATGTGAGGTACCGCTCGCGCCTTGTTGTGAATGCGTCATGCCTCTGGGACCAAGTGGATCCGTACCTTCACCCCATAAACGTTTCCAATGCCTGGCTCAAAAAGGGAAGGAAATTTGTTAAGAACTTGGGTACATGAGGCCGCATCGACATGTGATAGCGCTCGGATGTCATCCCAGTTCCAGCGGGTTTTGCCCAGCCAGCTCCTTCCAAGCAGTGTGGGGCCATCACCCGGGACAATCCAGAGTGGCAGTTCGTGCACCGTGCCCTCATAGATGACCTTGACCATGGCGCGGCCCAGGACAGTGATAAGCTCTTTGGTGTACGTTCTCAGTTTCGTGTGGTTGGGGCTCAGGGCTGGTCTGAATGCCTTGTTGCACCACAGTCTCTCAAACATCTTTTTACTCATGATGGATTGGCTAGCGCCAGTGTCCAGTTCCATGGCTACGAGTAAGCCATTCAATTTTACGTTTAGCATTATAGGTGGACATTTTGTCGAAAATGTGTGCACCCCGTGTATGTCAGCATCTGCCTCCTCTCTCTGAGGCTCAAAATTGCTTTGATCCACCATGGACTGATCTTCCTCTGCCACGTGGTGGTTGGCAGGTTTTGCAGAGCTTGCAGCTCGTTTGCAAGCTCGTTGGAGGTGCACCATTGTTCCACAGCTCTTGCAAACATACCCTTTGAAGTGGCATGAATAGGCTGAATGGAAGCCTCCACAATGCCAACAAGGTGTGAATTGCCTTGCATTCATCCTTTGTTGGGGACTCTGAGTCATCTGGTTCACCTAAGGCCTGCTGGCAGTTGCAGACTCATGGGTTCTGCCCTGTACATTTCTGTTCGCAAACACAGTTCCAGTTAATTTATGAACATTGCTAGCACTTGTGTGCTGAGTGATTTGTTTGGTGTTATCACTGGTGGACATAAATGCCTGTGCTATCGCAATGGCCTTACTGAGGATCAGTGTCTCTACAGTCAAAAGTTTTCGTAGGATGGTCTCGTGGCTAATGCCCAGTACATTTTCTCCAGGTAGCCATCAAACTCACATTGTCCTGCAAGTCGCCTTAGCTCGGCGACATAGCTCGCCACTTCCTGACCTTCAGATCGCTGGCACATGTAGAACCAATACCTCGCCATCAGCACGCTCTCCCTCGGGTTAAGATGCTCCCGAACCAGTGTACACTGCTCCTCAAATGACTTATCTGTGGGTTTCACCGGAGCCAGAAGATTCTTCATGAGGCTGTAGGTCGGTGCCCCGCTGACTGTGAGGAGGACCGCTCTCCTTTTTGCAGTGCTTCCTTCTCCATCCAGCTCGTTGGCTACAAAGTACTGGTCTAGCCGTTCGACATAGGCTTCCCAGTCCTCACCCTCCGAGAACTTCTCCAGGATGCCCACAGTTTGCTGCATATTTGCGTTGGATTTGTACACTCGTGGCCAGTTATTGTGTTTCTAACACAGATGAGACTGCACACAGGGAGGTTAAAGTAACAGTGGCCTCAGTCTTTAATAAGACACTCCAGAGTGAGGAACAGGCCTTAGGGGCTGGCTTATATACAGTGCTCCCAAGGGATGCTGGGTTCCCTTGGGACTTCAGGGGATGCACTCCCTGGTGGCGGAACATGGGAATGCAGGCTTTACAGATACACAGCAGGTGGGAATGCGCGGAGTGCAAGGGACCGTCGTTTCGGAAATCGGGAATTGTCAGCTAAAGCAGCAGCTCTGTATCTCTGAGGTGAACAGTGATTTTAGAACGCGATTTTGATTGGAAAAGGTATATTTACTATTACTGAGTAAATTATTAAGAGGTCCGTAGGTATGGACCTCCCTGTGTTGATACCAAGCAGGCATCCAGCACCGCACTCCAACTGCCGTTGCTGTTATTGGTGGGGGGGCGGCAGGCAGTGAGGCATTGCAGGCGCAATAACTGGGGCCTCAGGAGAACCTCGCAATGTGGGAGGCAAGGCTTCAGGGCTGGGAGATGATGTCAGCTCTCCACCCTCAGGTGCTATCGACCTGACTATGATGGTACGGGGGGGGGGTTTCGCACCATGTCCCAATCCCGTTGATTGCCACATGACTTCGACGGCGTCAGCGATTCACTCCATTGCGGCGATCATACACAATCTTTCCTCCGTTTGCCGCTCTGATAGAGCTGCGATGTTAATGGTTATTGTAGCCATGGCTTTGAGCAGTTCTTGACCTATTGTCGACGCTGGCCCGTGACAGATGCACCATGTCCTGGTACACGCCGACAGCAACCGACCTTTCCTGCACCAACCTCGGTCACTGCGGCAAAGGCACTGCAACACTGGGTGTTGTGTATGCAATAACTGTTAGACTGAGTATTGTTTCACGCCAAGAGTTATGACCTTGGCTCTGCTTTATTAAGGCCCAAAATGACTAATATACAAAATGGTTGGCCTTTTATACTTGGGCTTCACACACGTGCGTGCAGCCCAATGGCCTCCAACAGTGACACCATCTAGTGGCTAGTGATCCCAAAAGTACATACATGACAATACCCCCCTCTGAGATATGAACACTATCTTTTACAAATTGAGACGGTCCGGTGTTTTACGCTCCCGGTTTGACCGTCTCAGTTCAACTCCAGCCTTGGGTGAGTGTTCAGATTCTGTTGTGACTGGTGGCTGGGTGGCTGACCTGGTGGGAGTGGCAATGACCATGTCAGGGATTGAAAGTCCATTTTCATTGAACATGTCAGTGATTGAAAGTCCCGATTCACTGATGACCACTGAGTCCTCTGATGACTGGGGGTAGGTTGGTTGGTTGTCGATTGTCGCTTCCTCCGACTGTTCCAGTTCGTCTGTGTGCTGCAGCTTTGTCTGATCCATATATTTCCTGCATGTTTCCCCATTTTTGGGCTTGACACTAAATACTCTGTTTCCCTCCTTGGCCATGACAGTGCCAGCGATCCCTGACCATAATTCAGAACATATACAGGATTATTTACAGAAATATTGCGTGACACAGCTGCGCAATCGTGATACCCTTGCTGACTTTGTCTTCTATATTCAACATGATTATTCAAGTCAGGGTGTGCAAGAGATAGCTTGGTCTTAAGACCTCTCTTCATTATTAGTTTAGCAGGCCAGACCCCAGTAAGCGTGTGTGGTCTAGTCCTGTAACTAAGCAATATGCATGACAGGTGGGTCTGCAGTGACCCTTGGGTTACTTGCTTCATACTCTGCTTTATGATTTGGACAGCACGTTCTGCTTGACCATTGGATGCAGGTTTGAACAGTGCTGACCTTACATGTTTGATACCATTGAGTTTCATGAACTCTTGAAACTTGTGACTGGTGAAACATGATCCGTTGTCGCTAACAACGATGTCAGGCAGACCATGTGTCGCAAACATGACACTGAGATTCTCAATGGTAGCTGTGGATGTGCTGGATGACATGATTATACACTCTATCTGTTATGCATGTAACCCTTGGAAACCTGTACCACACCACCACCAGAGGGCCTACCTGTTGGAGTTCCAAGGGATCACCAGCATCCCTTGGGAGCACTGTATATAAGCAGGCCTCCCATGCTGTTGCGGCACTCTGGAGCTTAATTAAAGGAGCTAAGGTCACACTTACTCTTTGCATACAGTACTCAGTTGTATCACTTTATTATGAGCATAACAATTGGCGACGAGATAACGAACAACCACGCGAAAGAACTGTTGGTATCCTGGAGATATTCTCAGAAGGGGACAATTGGGAGGCCTTCGTGGAGTGACTCGACCAATACTTCGTGTCCAACGAGCTGGAAGGGGACGAGAATGCTGCCAAATGAAGGGCGATCCGACTTACTGTCTGTGGGGCAACAACCTATGGCCTCATGAAGAATCTTCTAGCTCCGGTGAAACCAACAACAAATCCTATGAAGAACTGTGTACGCTGGTCCGGGAGCACCTAAATCTGAAGGAGAGCGTTCTGATGGCAAGGTATCGGTTCTCCACGTGTCAACGGACGGAAGGCCAGGAAGTGGCGAACTACGTCGCCGAACTAAGGCGTCTTGCAGAACATTGCGAATTCCATGGATTCCTTGAGCAAATGCTAAAAGACATTTTTGTGCTTGACATTGGCCATGAGGTTATCCTTCGCAAACTATTGACTGTTGAAATACCGAATCTGAGCAAAGCCATAACAATAGCCGAGACATTTATGTCCACCAGCAATAACACCAAACAAATCTCGCAGCATAAAGAGGTTTCAGCTAGTACTGTACACAAAGTAATGTCGTTTTCAAGCAGGAATGCATGTGGCAGAATGTACATGCTGGCAGCTGCATGACCTCAGATGACCCAGAGTCCGCCATCAAGCGTTAATGCGAGGCAATTAGCACCTTGTTGGTGCTCCGGAGGTGATCATCGGGCCCATCAATGCCGCTTCAAACACTATGCGTGCAAAGGCTGTGGAACAATGAGACACCTCCAGCGAATGTGCAGACAAGCTGCAAACCCTGCAAACCATCATGTTGCAGAGGAAGATCAATCCATGGTGGATCAGGCTGAACTAGAGACTCGCACCGAGGAGGCAGAAGTGTACACACCTTCACCACGAAATGTCCACCAATCATGTTAAAAGTTGAACTGAACGGAATTCCAGTGTCCATGGAACTGGGTGCGAGTCAGTCTATCGTGAGCAAAAAGGCCTTCCACAGGCTGTGGTGCAACAAGGCACACAGGCCCAAACCTAGCCCCATTCAAACCAAGCTAAGAACTTACACCAAAGAGCTGATCCCTGTTATTGGCAGCGTAGACGTAAAAGTCTCTTATGATGCAGCAGTGCATGAACTCCCACTATGGATTGTACCAGGGGATGGACTCACACTGTTCGGCAGAAACTGGCTGGAAAAAATCAGCTGGAACAGAGATACCATCCGAGCGCTCTCATCCATCGACGATGCCTCAAGTGCCCAGGTTCTGAGCAGATTCCCATCATTGTTTGAGCCAGGCATTGGAAGTTTCTCAGGGACGAAGGTGCAGATCCACTTGGTTCCCGGTACACGGCCGATCCACCACAAGGCACGGGCGATGCCATATATGATGCGAGAGAAAATGGCAATTGAGCTGGACAGGCTGCAGCGAGAAGGCACCATTGTGCCAGTGGAGTTCAACGAGTGGACCAGTCTGATTGTTCCGGTTCTCAAAGGCGACGGTACAGTCAGAATTTGTGGGGACTATAAAGTAACGATTAACTGTTTTTCGCTGCAGGACCAGTACCCGCTACCCACAGGCAGACGACCTATTTGCGACCCTGGCTGGAGGAAAGACATTCACCAAGTTGGACCTGACCTCGGCCTACATGACGCAGGAGCTGGAGGGATCTTCAAAAGGCCTCAGCTGCATCAACACGCACAAAGGTTAGTTCATCTACAACAGATGCCTGTTTGGGATTAGTTCAGCTTCGGCAATTTTCCAACGGAACATGGAGAGCCTGCCAAAGTCAGTTCCGCGCACCGTGGTCTTCCAGGACGACATACTGGTCACAGGTCGGGACACCATTGAACACTTGCAGATCCTGGAAGAGGTTCTAGGTCGGCTAGATCGCGTGGGACTCAGGTTGAAACGCTCGAAGTGTGTTTTCCTGGCACCAGAGGTCGAGTTCTTAGGAAGAAGAATCGCGGCAGACAGCATCAGATGCACTGACGCCAAGACGGAAGCCATCAAGAGCACACCGACATCACAGAACGTGACAGAGCTGCGGTCGTTCCTAGGACTCCTCAACTATTTCGGTAATTTCCTACCCGGGTTAAGCACCTTGCTAGAACCCCTACATGTGCTACTGTGCAAGGGAGATGACTGGGTATGGGGGAAATCACAAGAGGCTGCTTTTGAGAAAGCCAGAAATCTGTTATGTTCCAACAAACTGCTTGTTTTGTATAACCCATGTAAACGATTAGTGCTAGCTTGCAATACGTCGTCATACGGGGTCAGGTGTGTGTTACAACAGACTAACGAATCGGGACCATTCAACCGGTCGCCTATGCATCCAGAAGTTTGTCCAAGGCTGCAAGGGTTTACAGTATGATTGAAAAAGAAGCTCTGGCAGGCGTTTATGGGTGAAAAAAATGCACCAGTATCTATTTAGTCTCAAGTTTGAGCTAGAAACTGACCAAAAGCCGCTCATATCACTATTCTTAGAGAGCAAAGGGATTAACACCAATGCCTCTGCCCTCATCCAAAGATGGGTGCTCACGCTGTCTGCATACAACTATGTAATCCGCCACAGACCAGGCACAGAGAACTGCGCTGATGCTCTCAGTCGGCTACCATTGCCCACCACTGGGGTGGAAATGGCACAGCCTGCAGACTTGCTCTTGGTGATGGATACATTCGAAAATGAAAAGTCACCCGATACGGCTTGCCAGATCAGGACCTGGACCAGCCAGGATCCTTTACTGTCCCTGGTAAAAAAAACTGTGTCCTCCATGGGAACTGGTCCAGCGTCCCAGCGGAGATGCACGAAGATATCAAGCCGTTCCAGCGTCGCAAAGACGAAATGTCCATTACAGGCGGACTGTCTTTTGTGGGGTAATCGTGTGGTTTTGCCTAAGAAAGGCAGGGAAAAGTTCATACGCGACCTACACAGTACCCACCCAGGCATAGTAATGATGAAAGCTATAGCCAGATCCCATGTGTGGTGGCCC
This sequence comes from Pristiophorus japonicus, assembly GCF_044704955.1. Classification (NCBI taxonomy): domain Eukaryota; kingdom Metazoa; phylum Chordata; class Chondrichthyes; family Pristiophoridae; genus Pristiophorus; species Pristiophorus japonicus. The sequence goes on along the minus strand of NC_091987.1, from coordinate 70,778,090 downwards.
GGCATCGACTCAGACTTAGAGTCAGGCGTGCACCAATGCAACACTTGCTCTCAACTGAGCAATGCACCCAGAGAGGCACCGCTAAGTTTGTGGTCATGGCCCTCCAAACCATGGTCTAGGATCCACGTTGACTTTGCGGGTCCATTCCTAGGCAAAATATTCTTGGTTGTTGTGGATGCTTATTCAAAATGGATTGAATGTGTAATAATGTCTGTAAGCACGTCCACTGCCACCATTGAAAGCTTACGAGCCATGTTTGCCTGATGTCCTTGTCAGTGACAATGGCCGTGTTTCACCAGTGCTGAATTCAGGGAATTTATGACCCGCAATGGGATCAAGCACATCACATCTGCCCCGTTCAAGCCCGCATCCAATGGCCAGGCAGATTGGGCAGTCCAAACCATCAAGCAAAGCTTGAAACATGTGTCCGAATGCTCCCTGCAGACCCGCCTGTCCCGAGTCCTGCTTAGCTACCGCACCAGACCCCACTCGCTCACCGGGTTCCCCCAGCCGAGTTGCTCATGAAAAGGGCACTCAAAACAAGGCTCTCTCTAGTCCACCCTGACCTCCATGATAACGTCGAGGGCAGGGGGCATCAATAAAGCATGTACCATGATCGCGCAAACTTGTCACGCGATATTGAAGTCAATGACCGTGTATTTGTACTCAACTATGGACATGGTCCCAAATGGCTTGCTGGCACGGTTAAAGCCAAAGAAGGGAGTAGGGGTTTCAGGTTAAACTGACCAATGGACTAACTTGCAGAAAGCATTTGGATTAAACCAAATTGCGATTCACAAACAGCCATGAGCAACTCAAAGAGGACACCACCAACTTCGACCCTCCAACACACACACAAGTGGCAACCAACATCACGCTGACCACGAAACTGAACTCATCATCTCCAGCAGCCTGGCAAGACAAGCTACTCAACAGCCCAGTGAAGAACCAACCAACTCACCCACACCTGCATTTGTACCGAGACGATCGACAAGGGAGCGAAAAGCCCATGATCGTCTCACCGTGTAAATAAGTGTACTGCTGACTTTGAGAGGGAGTGATATTATGTATGTAACCCGTGGCAGCCTGTAGCACACCACCACCAGAAGGCCTACCTGTTGGAGTCCCAGGGGATCCCCAGCATCCCTTGGGAGGACTGCATATAAGCAGGCCTCCCATGCTGTTGCGGCACTCTGGAGTTTAATTAAAGGAGCTAAGGTCACAGTTACTCATTGTATACAGTGCTCAGTTGTATCACTTTATTATGAGCATAACACTATCTACTTCAAAGTATGCATCCACCACAACTAAAAACATCTTCCCCAGGAAGGGACCTGCAAAGTCTATGTGGATCCTGGACCATGGTTTGGACGGCCATGACCACAGACTCAGCGGCGATTCCGCTGGTGCTTTGCTGAGCTGCATGCAAGTGTTGCACTGATGCACACATGTTTCCAGCTCAGGGTTAATTCCCGGCCACCATACATGAGACCTGGCGATGGCTTTCATCATTACAATGCCGGGCTGTGTGCTACGTAGCTCACGTACAAATTTCTCTCTCCCTTTCTTGGGCATAACAACACGATTGCCCCACAGTACACAATCAGACTGAATAGACAGCTCGTCTTTGTGACGAATGTAAGGCTTGGTCTCCTTGCACATTTGCTTGGGTATGGAAGACCATCACCTTTGAGGATGCAACTCTTCACCACTGATAAAATCGGGTCCTGGCTGGTCCAGGTCTTAACTTGTTGAGCCGTGACAGGGGTTCCTTCACTTTCAAAAGCATCCATAACTAAAATAGGTCTGCTGGTTGTGGTGTTTCCACCTCCGGTGTGGGCAATGGCAGACAGCTCAAAGCATCGACACAATTCTCGGTGCCAGGTCTATGGCGAATGACATAATGATAAGCAGATTTTGTCAGCGTCCATCTCTGGATGTGGGATGAAGCATTGGTATTGATACCTTAGTTTTCAGAGAACAGTGAAATGAGCAGCTTGTGATCTGCCTCCAGTTCAACCCAAAGACCAAACAGGTAGTGATGCATCTTTTTAACTCCATACACACAGGCTAGGGCTTCTTTCTCTACCATGCTGTAATATGTCCTTACTATACGGCACAAATGTACACGAGGCCCATACTTGAGAGAAGGTCACTCTGTGACCAGTAACCTTTATTAGCCAGCACTGAAGTGACGAAGGTGGATGGAGCTTCCCCTTTTATACCTGAAAGTCCAGGTTAGGAGTGTCTCCCACAAGTTCACCACCTAGTGGTCAGTGTTCTCACGGTGTACAACTTAGGTCAGTTTATACATGGGTTACAATGACAGTTGAATACATGACATGCTGTAGGCTCTTTTCGCTTTAGACTAACTTTTTGAAGCATACGCGACTGGTTGAAGTTTACCTGACTCATTAGCTTGTTGGAGTACACAACCAGTTCCATATGATGAAGCATCACTGGGGAATACTAAACGTTTACATGGGTCATAATGTAGCAGCAGCTTGTTAGAGCAAAGCAGATTAGTGGCTTTCTCAAAAGCTCTGTCTTGAGACGCACCCTGCATCCAGTTGTCGCCTTTTCTTAGCAGCATGTACAGTGGTTCTAATAAGGTGCACAATTTAGGTAGAAAGTTACTGAAGTAATTGAGTAGACCCAGGAACGAATGCAGCTCTGCCACATTCTGCAGCTTGGGTGTATTCTTAATGGCCTTGGTTTTCGGGTCCATGGGCCTGATGCCGTCAGCAGCAATTTTCCTCCCCAAGAATTCGACCTCTGGTGTCATGAAGACGCACTTCAAGCGTTTCAGTCTGAGTCCCACTTTGTTCAGACGATATAAAACCTCTTCCAGGTTGTTCAGATGTTCCTCGGAGTCACGACCTGTGATCATGATGTCATCTTAGAACATGACGGTTCTGGGAACGGACTTCAGTGGACTCTCCACGTTCCTCTGAAATATTGCTGCAGCCGAGCGAATTCCAAAAGGGCACCTGTGATAAATAAACAGTCTTTTATGCGTGTTAATGCACGTAAGTCTCTTCAAAATCACGACCAGCCCCTGTGTCATGTAGGCCGACGTCAAGTCCAGTTTGGTGAACGACTTCCCCCCGGCTAGCGTTGCAAACAAGTCATCAGCCTTCGGTAACTGGTACTGATCCTGTTTCGAAACCCTGTTGATCATAGCCTTGTAGTCTCCACAGATTCTGACTGTGCCATCACTTTTCAGCACAGCAACAATGGGGCTGGCCCATTCATTAAATTTAACCGGGGATATGATCCCTTCACGCTGGAGTCTGTCCAGTTCGATTTTGAAATTCTCTCTCATCATATACAGAACTGCCCGAGCTTTATGATGGACGGGTCTTGCATCCGAGTCCACGTGGATCTGCACCTTGGCTCCCGTGAAGTTGCCGATGCCTGATTCGAACAGCGAGGGGAACGTGCTCAGTACTTGGGCACATGTATCTTTCTCCGACTACACTGCCTTGATGTCGTTCCAATCGCATCTGATTTTTTTCAAGCCAGTTCCTGCCGAACAGCATTGGGTCATTGCCTGGGGCAATCCATAGCGGTAACTCGTGAACCGCACCGTCATATGACACTTTAATTGTGGCACTGCCAAATCACCGTTATGAGTTCTTTGGTGTACCACAGCTTGTCGAATGCCCTCTGGCTCATTATCGATTGACTCGCCTCCGTGTCCAGTTCCATCGATACTGGCACCCCATTAAATTTCACGTTGATCATTATCGGTTTGCTCTTGGTTAGGAACGAGTACAGTCAGATTGAGAACCCAGATCCGCGCTAATCTGACCATCATCCTCCGCGTGGTGTGTTGCAGCACGCTTGATCATGTGCGGACACGCGCTGGAGATGCCCCACTCTCAGACAGCCTTTGCAACTATATTGCTTAAATTGGCACTGCTGGTGCCGGTGATTTCTCCCACAACGCCAACACAGAAAAATTGGATGCTTTCCCGCTGGCGGACTTTGGGCAGCCACAGGTTTCGCGTACGCAGTCGGGTAGGCCCTGCCATGTGCCGCTCTGCCAAACGCCAAATCAATCATATTTACAGTAATTGCCGAGTTTCGATTTTTTTCACTAATATCTGCTTTAAACTTCTATCCGTCATCATGCATGACTGAGCAATCGTGATGGCCCTGTTCAAGTCCAACGTCTCCACCGCCAGCAGTTTACGCAGGATCACCTCGTGGTTGAAGCCGCTTACATACAAGAAGTCCCGCAGCATGTCTGCCAACACAGCCCCGAACTTGCACGGTGCTGCTAGATGTCTCAGGTTGCCAACGAATTTCGCTGCATTCTGGCCCTCTGAGCGAACGTGCGTGTAAAATCTGTATCTCGAGATGATGATGTCTTTGTCCGGCTTAAGGTGGTCCTGTACCAGTGTACACAATTCTTCATATGTCTTCTCTGTTGGACTCACAGGCAGGAGTAGATTCTTTATCAGACCATAAATTTTTGGACCGCAAACCGCGAGGAACACCGCCCGGCGCCGATCTGCGTCGCCGACCTCCTCCACAAAGAACTGGCTCATAAAGTCTGCCAATCTTCTCCTTCCACAAATCGCTCCATCAATCCAATTGTGCTCATTTTTGCATGCAAAGGTTCTTGTTGCCTCGTCGCCAAATGTTGTGAATGCAATAACTGTTAGACTGAGTACTGTTTAACTCCAAGAGTTATGACCTTGGCTCTGCTTTATTAAGGCCCAAAGTGACTAATATACAAAATGGCTGGCCTTTTATACTTGGGCTGCACACACGTGCGTGCAACCCAATGGCCTCCAACAGTGACTCCATCTAATGGCTAGTGATCCCAAAAGTACATACATGACACCGGGGGTGCCTTGCTGCGCTCGGCTTGGTCCGGCAGAATCAGAGGACTCATGGGGAAATCCCCTGAATACAGAATCCATGGTGGAGGATGTTCCAGCTGTCCCACATGAAGCTGGGGTATCTTCCTTCGTCTCTACCATCACCTCCACTGGCTGCTGGATCAGCGGCTCTTCCTCTTCCTCTTCATCGTCGTCATCAGGAGAGGGGTGGGTGATGCCAGAGGTGGAGGCAGTGGCTCTGTCGTCGGTGTCACTGTGGTCTGAATCATCTGAGTCTGGAAGTACAAAACAACATTTTAAAAAGCTTGGCACCAGGGGAGGGTTCAGGGTTACATTAGCACATAGTACAGTGAATTATCGCAGTCTTACTTAAATGTCCACCACTGCTGCAGTACTGCATTACATATCGCAGACAGACAATACATATATACATTGCGTTACATGTCTCTAACATTCCAGTACATCACATGTGGCCAACATTACAGTGCAATCACCTTACATTACGTTACATCAGGCCAACGTTACAGTTACAGTTAGATTACGTGACATCACAGGACCGCAACACAGACTGGATTTTATTCAACTTATCATCTTGAATGGGTCAGCTCCAATGCTGTTGGTGGCACGGTTGCTATCCCCAACTGGGGCCAGGGCATGGATCTTGCTATCTGTAAGTTGCTCCAGGGTTGTGGGGCCACTCCCCACTGCGATGCTGATAGGCCGCTATTGCAGATGTCTTCCTCTGCAGAAAGTAAAGTAAATCAAAGTAAAAATCTTCAATCCATTTAACATGGCACAGACACACACACACACACACATTAAAAAGGCACTGCATTGATCCTCTTGTCATTGCCTGAAAAGCACGAATACATCGCCGTAACCTTACGATAAATCACATAATCCATGTGACACTGAACCTACATTTACATGGTACATAGGACATGGGTGGGGGGGCGTGGGGTGGGGGGCGTACATAATTAAAATCATTATTTACTCTTGCTACCCTCACCAGGTCGTTCTACCTCTTACGGCACCTTTCCCTGGTGCGTACCATGGTACCTTTAGAGGACACAGCCTCCCCGATCTCGTCCCAAATTGGGTTGTACTCCTCTGGGGAGGGGTGCTTTCCACGACCACCCTTGGTTAGCTCAGAGTACCTCTCTGTTATGTGTTCCAGAAGGGCAGGTAACTCCGTTTCATCGAAGGCAGGTGCCCTCAACCTCCCCTCCTTCTCGATGTTCCTGCACTTTGGTGTCTTCTTTAACATTGCCTTATTATTTTTATTGCTATTAATTTTGGCTTGTTAAATATCTCTTCTTGTCTTCAAAGTGAAGAATTATTAGTTGCTACCAATTTTTTTGCACTGTGCTACCTATTTTTAAACTCACTGCCCATTGACTACCTTGCTGCTCCTTCTCACTCTCTCTCCCCCAACTCACTGCGCATGCGCAGGTGACCCTTGACCCCCGAATTCATGGGTAAAATGCTTGTATAAAAAAAACGGGGAAAAAGAATTCGCACACGCACAGTTCTGTGCCCATCGATCTGGATCGACTACTAACATACATACCACCCGATGCAGACCGCTGACATACCACTAGCATACTGCCGAGAAATGGGCGAACCTTCCATATTGACCAATTTCGGGCCCATTGTAGCCAGGAATGTTTAGTTCCCATTCCTGCCTCTATATCACAACCCCATGGTCCAACCTGTGCCTGCAGCTCATCGACCTTATTTGTAACAGTCCTCGTATTAACACAAATACATTCCAACAACATGCTGGTCTGCTTTGCTTTTTTCCTCCATCTAATTCCTGATCTTTCTACACTATTCTTTGTACTGTCGCTATCTGTCCCTCCTAGTTTTTTATGCACCTTGTCTCTCCTCTCTGCTGCAATGTCCTTGTCCCCCTCCCCCTGCCAAATTAGTCAATGATGCCTGCACTATTTGACAGTCTCAAGAGAATGTATAGACGGCTTTTGTGAGACCACAGCTGATGACCCCAATTCCAAATTCCCACACAACACAGCACATTATCCAATCACCATACGGTTGCTGAGGCAACAGTTCCAGCTTTTGGACTGCTCAAGCAGAATGCTGCTCTCCGCCCCAGGCAAAATCTTCAAAGTCCTCATCATCTAATGCATGCTGCACAATTCGGCCAAAAAAAGAGCCATCGAGCAGCCAGATAACAAGGAGGCTCATGGAGGACAGGCTCACAAGAAACAGGACAGGGCAGCATGGACTGAGATGATATACAATCAGGAATGCTGGTGTGGAAAATCGAGAACTACTTGTAATGGATATTTCCTGTCCATGACCAGCTATGCTTCTTCCAAATAACTCCGACACTTGGGTGCCTCGATAACATGTGGGACATACTCTCCACTCAAGCTGGACTAATGTTTTTTAGCCCCCTGCAGCACTTGTAACCTTTCCACCTACCCAACCAACATTTTCAATATAAAAGAGAAGTAAAAGATCAATATTTATTTTGTGGTCTCACAGCATCATTTCAAGGTCCATGTTATAAATGTCATTTTCTGCTTTTAATGTAAACTCTTGCCAGGACTTAGGATTACATAGCATTACACAGGATTACATAGGATATACGGCACAGAAACAGGCCATTCGGCCCAACCAGTCCATGATGGCGTATATGCTCCACCCGAGCCTCCTCCCGTCTTTCCTCATCTAACTCTGTCAGCATAACCTTCTATTCCCTTCTCCCTCATATGTTTGTCTAGCCTCGCTTTAAATGCATCTATACTATTGTCACATTCTCACCACTCTTTGGGTAAAGAAGTTTCTTCTGAATTCCCTATTTGATTTCTTGGTGACTATCTTATATTGATGGCCTCTAGTTATGCTCTTCCCCACAAGTGGAAACATTCTCTCTGTATCCACTCTATCAAAACCTTTCATAATTTTAAAGACCTCTATTAGGTCACCCCTCAGCCTTCTTTATTCAAGAGAAAAGAGACCCAGCCTGTTCATCCTTTCCTGATATGTATATGTCATCGCAAGAATCTGCCTGTGGCTGAAGAACTCCTCCCAGAGTCACAATGCGGATTTCATCCACTAAGGGGTACAACGGACATGATCTTCACCGCACATCAACTAGAAGAGAAATGCAGGGAATAGCACCAATCCTTGTACATAGCCATCTTTGACCTCACAAAGGCCTTTGACACTGTCAACCATGAGGGACTATGGAGCGTACTCCTCCGTTTCGGCTGCCCCCAAAAGTTTGTCACCATCCTCCGCCTGCTCCACGATGACATGCAGGCCGTGATCCTAACCAACGGATCCACCACAGATCCAATCCACGTCCGGACCGGGGTCAAGCAGGGCTGCATCATCGCACCAACGCTCTTCTCAATCTTCCTTGCTGCAATGCTCCATCTCACTCTCAACAAGCTCCCCGCTGGAGTGGAACTAAGCGATAGAACCAATGGGAACCTGTTCAACCTTCGTCGCCTCCAGGCAAGATCCAAGGTCGTCCCATCCTCTATCATTGAACTACAGTACGCGGACGATGCTTGCATCTATGCACATTCAGAGACCAAACTCCAAGCCATCATCAACACCTTCGCTGAGGCGTACGAAAGCATAGGCCTTACACTAAACACTAAACACTAAAAGCGCAGCCTTCGGTCACCAGAGGAGGAGAGTGTTTGAAGACCAGGACCTCAAATCTGGCACCAAGCTTATGGTCTACAGGGCAGTAGTGATACCTGCCATCCTGTATGGCTCAGAGACGTGGACGATACAGTATACAGTAGACATTCAAAGCGCTAGAGAAGTACCAGCAGCGCTGCCTCCGCAAGACCCTGCAAATCTACTGGGAGGATAGACATGCCAACATCAGTGTTCTCGCTCAGGTCAACATCCCCAGCATCGAAGCACTGACCACACTCGACCAGCTCCGTTGGGCGGGCCACATCGTCCGCATGCCTGACATGAGACTCCCTAAGCAAGCGCTCTACTCGGAACTCCTACACGGCAAGCAAGCCCCAGGTGGGCAGAGGAAACGTTTCAAGGACACCCTCAAAGCCTCCTTGATTAAGTTGCAAATCCCCACCAGCACCTGGGAATCCCTGGCCCAAGACCGCCCAAAGTAGAGGAAGAGTATTCGGGAGGGCGCTGAGCACCTCGAGTCTTGTCGCCGAGAGCATGCAGAAATCAAGCGCAGACATGTAGGACTCACAAAATTCTGGGACCCCCTACTCAATGAACATGTGTCTGGAATTTAAAAGGGAACTATGTTTGACTTTTGGAGGAGAAATGTGGACAGAAATATCTCACTATTAGGCGCCTTTGGACTAAACTAGGGCCTTTTAGATTGAGTTTGAACATTTTAAATTGTATGCTGGGTCTGCATAGGGAAATGGGATCCTTATAGGACTGATAATCCACCTGGCTGGCAAACCCCCAGGGAGACATTAGCAGTCTAACAAAAGCCTACTTACCAGGGACCCAGATACATACATATTTTAATAGTTCTTAAAGCGGCTATACAGAAACACCCTGGCATCAGCAAAACACACAATGGACAGTATCAAGACCTGATTACATTCTAACAGCACCATTCGAAAACCCCATCAACACCTTTGGGAATCTTGTATCACGCTAATGCTCAATCAGCCCACCAAAATTCTCACAAAGGGATCACATTAGAGTTGATCAGCCTGCCAAAATCGCACAAAAGCAGTCATCAAAAATCAATTATGCACCCGAGTTTTGGCGCAAAAGTTTAAGCAGCCTCTCAGGTATAACTGGGGGCCTTGCTGGTAGCTTGTGGGGTAACCTTTGGGTTGAGGAAACACTTTTGAAGAAACGTACCCGAGAATACTCTGGAAAAGCACTTGGACTCTGGGCTCTTTGACTCTGGCTTTGAAACATCTAACTTGCCACACGGGGTTACAGCAACGCAACAAGAAGAACCTAACAAGATGCCTCGGAGTCACTGAGAAACCAACAATCATCCAGCGCTGACTCAAGGAAAAAACT